>NC_090649.1:240405005-240775005 GCF_040937935.1 Hyperolius riggenbachi
GCCTATGAGATTATCAGCTCCAGTAGAAACACAAGTTGCCGTACTTCTTCCCCATAGGTTGAAGATCGGGGACACAGCAGCATGGAGATGGGGGGAAGAAGAGGATTAGGGAGACACAGGGCCGGTTCAAGTAACAATTGGGCCCTAGGGCGAAATTAGCCTGGGGGCCCCCCAACAGACACCCTCGACCAAAAAGCATCATTAGAGGCCCTTTGTTGCAGCCAAATTTCCCTCCTGGGCCCCTGAGCTGGCTGCTGACCTTCCCCCAATCACCTCCCACCTTAACAGACTCTGCTGAGTCCCTGGGGAGCAACAGCTAAGATGGGGGAGGGACACCTTGGGGGCCCCTACAGGCTCTGGGGCCCTGGGGCAATTGCCCATTTTTTCCTATGGTAGCTCCGACCCTGGGGAGACATCGCAGGACACAGGGGACAGCATGACGTGGAGCTAGGGGTAAGAGGCTGTTGCAGGGGGACATTGGAGGACACAGGGGACACAAGGAGGACATAGGGCTACATGGGACCCAGGAGTTTAGGGGATAAATGAGGACACAGGTACAGAGGGGGACACCATGAGGACAATAAAGGTACAAGGGAGACACAGGGGCACACAAGAGGTGGGTCCAGCAGAGGAAGAAGTAGCACAGTAGGAAAGGCAGGAGGACACACGGCACAGGAACTTGTGTGTTCATGGAAATATAACACATCCACTGAAAATAAGCCCTAGCACAACATTTGGAGCAAAAATGTATATATAAAACTGTTTTATTTTTGGGCAAACATGGTAATAAAAAGTTACAGATTACCCAGCAAGCTCATGGTGAACAAGGAACTCCTAGGAGCGTGTAAGGGGCTAAAAAGGATAAAAAAAACCTTCTTACTAAAATGCTGTGTAAAACAGAAGGTATTTGTGATTATTCAGGTTGGAGTGAGCATATGAGGTGTCCCATAGTGCATCTCTAGTAAATATGCAAATCGTCCATTTGTTGTCCCTGAAAGCTCTTGCACCAGAATTGCATGTTGGATTAAAAATGGCTCTGTACAATTAACAAGCTATCTGGTGGGTGCTGGGCTATCTGTGCCCAGCACCCACCATTACTGCACCACCTTCTCAGCATGGTATGTTTCCACATGTATCCTTGATTGATTTATGTGATGTGTCACTTTGAAGATTTGCCATATTGCACAATGGATATTGAAGTTTACTGCACTCTGGAATAAAAAGCATTAGCAGCAGTGCCAATTCCCTCTTCTTTCTCCCATCATGTTCCATCAATCTGTCATTATCAGAGCACGCTGACAGCACCAAAGTTTGTGGAAGGTGTGTGTATCCTGCTATATCCTCATCACTGACAGCGCAATATAACACTGTAGTGCCGACTCTTTGCTCCTTCAAGTACAACAATTAACAAGCTGACACATCATTGCATTCCAGCAGTTCTGGAGGTGTGTTTAGCTTTCAGGGACAACAAAGAGACACTTTTCTTATTTAGCAGTGATGCACTGTGGGACATCTCATATGCTCACTCCAACCTGAATAATTGCAAATACCTTCTGTTTTAAGAAGTAAAAATTCTGTTTAACATAGCTTTTTAGTAAGAGGACTTGTTGCACAATCCTGGGAGTTCTTGTTCACCATGAGCTTGCTGGGAAATCTGTAACTCTGGGTTTTTCAAGTCCTACCTCATAGAGCCACATTAATCCATGCCATGCATTGTGAGGACCAACCAGTCCAAAACAGTCTGTACGCATGTTGGATTAGTTTGGCTCTGTACGATTAACAAGCGGACACATCATCGCATTCCAGCGGTTCTGGAGATGTGTTGAGATTTCAGGGACAACAAAGGGATGATTTGCATATTCAGCAGTGATACACTGTGGGACACCTCATATACTCACTCCAACCTGAATAATTGTAAATACCTTCTGTTTTATGAATTCAAATGTCTGTTAGACAATAAACACTCAGCAGTCAATCATGCTGTTTGTTTTCTTTTTATAATAAAGTGCCATTGATTTGCTATTTCCTGCACTCACCTTTCACGCTCTTGCTCCAGCAGGTTAGTGAAGTCATCGCTCTTGTTCATGTAGTCTGTGTGCTTCCTTTTCTCGTTTTCCAGTTCATACACGGTTCTGCGGTGGCACTTTTCTGCCAGGAGAAGCTGCTCTAACATGCGTCTGTAGGTTTCTCTCTGCTTTTCCTCAAGTCTGTCCAACTGCAGAACATGCAGATAAAACGGATGAGTTGCTGATAAGCTGTATTTATTGGATTTGTTTTAATTCACCATTTCATAGTATTGTGTAGCTGGGCTGATCGCTAATGAGGCATGAGTTTGCAGAAAGTGAAGTAATCCAGTCACTTTTCCCAGCACTACATCAGTGTCAAGGCCTGCTGAATTCTGGGCTTTGCTTCATAAAATGAAGTATAATCTGTGTGTATAACATGTTTCTATGTGGAAAATCATGCTGACTGAAGTTTTACTTCTGCTATGATGTCAGTGGGTGGAGGTCTCGGGTATATTCCCTGTAGAAAGAAACAGCAAGTCCATGGCTACTAGAGTGTTATGAGCTGCTTGTCCGTTTTCAGCTGATATCAGCTTAGCAGCACAAGGTGATGTTGCCTAACAACTATTGCCCAAGCATGAATTAATCAGTAAATAGACTGATTTAATCAGTAAACAGACTGATTTACCACCCCTAACCATTGGACCCCGGTTCAGTGTAAAGACAACTGAGCACCATTTTTAGCACCCAGGGCATCTCAATAGCACATCAAAAATGCACACTAACAATGTGGCTCATTACTAAAAAAATCCATTCTACCTCTTCTTTTTACATTTAAATGTAAGGCTTTTATTGCTCTACTTCCATAGAAAGTAAGAAAGAGCAGGCAGATAAACAAAAGCTTTCATTAGCATAGGGGAGGGGGGGGGGCAGATAGGACAGTGTATTTCACACAGTTTGGAGAGTTACACTTGATTACATTCACACCTTTCCCTGGATAAATAAGTGGAGGGGGGGGGGGGGAATGGCAGCTCCTACAGCTATCAGACACCAGGGCAAACTGCAGGAAAAAAAAAGCTGTTTGGATCCCTTTAAGCAAAAATCAAAGGTTATTAATTCACTTCACACTTCCTCACAAACTATTGCCACAGCTGATAAGCTTTATATACTTTTATTCCATCAAATGTCTGAAAACAACTGGAACTTTATCAGCTGGGTTTGTAGGAAGTCAAGAAATTACTGCCAGATACTGTATGCTCAAATAAATTAAACCTGCCAGGAAGCTGAACCATCATTGATCTGATGAGATAAATGAAAATGTTCCACCCTTCTCTATGCTGCCTAACCATTTATGACTTAAAGAACAAGATGCTTCATATATCGTTTTTGTAAGTAATTTTTAGCAGTTGTTTCTTTCGACTAGAGATAAGTCATGGTGCACCCAAATCTGAAAGCGCCTCATCCTTTAAAGAGACTCTGAAGCGAGAATAAATCTCGCTTCAGAGCTCATAGTTAGCAGGGGCACGTGTGCCCCTGCTAAACCGCCGCATACGCGCCGCTAAACGGGGTCCCTTCACCCCCAAACCCCCCACTGCGACACTTGGTCGCAGACTTGGTCGCTCCTGGAGGCAGGGCTAACTGCTGCAGCCCTGCCTCCAGTCGCCGCCTCTAACCCGCCCCTCTCAGGAAGACTGAGAGGGGCGGGGGAGAGGCAGAGATTCGCGCTGACAGACGCGCGTGGGGCAGGGCTGCGGCGGTTAGCCCTGCCCCAACCACGAGGCGCTCCCCCGCTGCACGGAGGGGGATTTGGGGGTGAAGGGACCCCCGTTAAGCCGCGGGATAGCGGCGGTTTAGCAGGGGCACACGTGCCCCTGCTATCTAGGAGGTCTGAAGCGAGATTTATTCTCGCTTCAGACTCTCTTTAACCTCTCAGAAAGGTTTGACAGAAAATGTTTTTTTCTGCATATTCATTTGATTTATCTACTTTTTATGTTTAGCACTGAAAGTAGGGATTTCATTCTTGTCAATAAACATATGGCATATTACAAATATTTCAGTGTATTTTGGTTCTCCACATAGTAGTTTTTTATGAGTGCAGCAGAGACTTGCTTTACTATTGTCGTAAACAGAATCAAAGTCCCTGGACTTGGTGATTGATAATTGGGCCCGGTTGTTATTTGTGAAACTATATTTACTGCATTGTAGCAAAAGACCATCCTTAGACTTCCAAAGCTTGTTAGTAAAACCAGTAAGTGGAGCCCTACACAAATTACATGGTTTAATTTATGATACTTCTTACTGATTTAAAATAAATACAATTAAAAATACAAAGACATTAAAAAATAATTACACCAAAGCCGAAATACATTTTATCGTAGATGTTAAAATATGTGAAGTATCTTGTGTACTTATTTTTTATTTATTTTTTATTACTTAGTCTTTTTTTAAACTTACTCTTAACTTAGTTAACTAAATTTGTGTTTGCAAACAAGATACTCATGTCACATCTTATGCTGTATAAGAAGCTTTTATGGAGAGATTTACTAGCCAGTAATAAACAATTAGAAACTTGATATTAAAAGCAACAATAAGCCCAGTAACTCTACTGTAAGGCTTTACTGAAGTCCTCTTTCTGATTTCAGCCCATGATCAGTACATGGCTCTTCATGTGGCCAGCAGGGTGACGTGACAGGATTAGATGCAGATCTCAGCTCAGTGCGGGTAGTATTCATATTCTGACACTTTTAAACCGCAAGCTGCAAAAGTGCCATACAGCACACAACGTTCTCACGGCAGCTTCCAAACTGGTTAAAGGGAGACCAACGTACATCAAGGTAATGGCTTGTGTGGTATTCAATGATAATGTATTTTTCATTTTCTTATGTACACTTACATTGATTTAAAGTATTTACATTTTAATATTTTAAGAAAATGTAGTTTGAGTAAATACAATAAAGTACATAGATTATGCACAAAAATAAAATGAAATACAAAAGGTCTCTTGTACAGTAGGATATAAACTGTTAGTAAATAAATGTACTCTTTATTAGAGATATAAAGAGAAATACAAAGACAGAGACAGACCGATATCAAAAGTAATAAGAACAGTAGTCTACTGTATGTACTGCATATACACAAATACATAGAAATGGATAGATAGATAGATAGATAGATAGATAGATAGATAGATAGATAGATAGATAGATAGATAGATAGTAAAGCAGCAAACCCTTACCTCTGCCATTGGCTTTTCATACACATCTTCGCCTATGGATTTCTCCTTTGCGAGTATGGCATCTCTGTGTAGCACCCTCAGTACATCCTCCGGAGCTGAAAACCCATAATGAGCTTCTAAAACTCCGGGTTTAGTTTTCTCTGTCTTTAACATATGGATAACATCCTCCCTAGCCTGTGGGAACGTAACATGATACGATTAGAGGAGCTGCAGATTATATAACACACACTTACATCATTCCTGATAAATTGACATTTGGTACATGAGCTAAAGCCATCGGCTAGTTCAACAAGAACCTCTTCTGTCATATACTTCATATTGCCAAAAACAGATTGCTCGTGTGATATTACATGACATGTTGCTAGGAAGCACCTATGTGTATAATCCACACACAGCTCCCCGTAGTCTTTACCTCATCAAATCAGTATCTCGTTCACACATTACACAACTCCATGGGAATCTTTTACTAAATAAAACACCTGTGCAGTCAGGCTCTCAAGCAATTAGCCATTCCCTGACTGATGAGCTGATTACTAGTTCTAGTATATTAGAGCAACACCTTTTCAGTGAGTCACTGCCCTGGAGCAATTATACAGCACAATAGTCAGGAGAACCTATCACACAGGTCCTTTGCTTATTGAGAAGAGTCCATTCCAATAATAAAAAAGAGAGAACAATCAAGCATAATTTAGCATATTCAGAAAATGAAAGGTATGCTATACTATGAACAAGTATTTCAGATGGTTCATCAATAAGACATAGCATAGAAAATGGAAATTAAGAATCCCCATGTCAAAATAGCATTAAAGCGGACCTGAACTCAGAACATCCTCTTTGCTCTAAAAGATACACAACAGCATAATAACCTTTAAAGAAAAAACTTTGTTACAGCTGATACAAATCCTCAAATAAATCTGCACGGTTTCTACTTCTTGATTTATGGACCCAGACATATTGTTAACAGCCTGTGCTTTCAAATGAGCTTATCTTCCATCTCTGCCTTGGCAGTCATGTGACACAGGTGAGAGATCAAATTACAACGTGTGATTAGACACAAATGAGGGGGCATTAAACAGACTAAACTTTCTAAATACATACAGGGTGCATTTCTTTATGTTTCCTTCTATCCTGTGCAAGAGTTCAGGTCCACTTTAAAGTACTTTGCCTTTTCATTTTATTTTTGGGCAGGATAAGGAAGGATTCAAATGCAATTTTTATCGAAACTGCAAAATGGCGCAGGGAAATTTGGGCGCACCATGCATCATCATAGGATGCAATGTGAATTATGGCTATAGCGGTGCTCACACAGTAATTTAGGTGCTGTCGAAAGCAGGAGCCCAAATTACTTTAAAAACAGCGTAATTCGCCCCGCCAGCACTATTTTGGAAGCCAAATTATGTCTTAACCTCTGAGTCCATGGTGACAAGAAGAGGGAATAGTAATTAATGCCACTGGGACTTTTGCAGGAGCAAGGTGAGCCAAATGGAGACACCCTAACTCCAAATTAAAAAGAAAGGGATTTGGGCAGAGGTCTTGAGACTTGGAGGTGTCACCGTTATTTTTCCTTTTAAAATTAAAAGCAGACATAATGAACTTGAAAGGAAAATGATACAAAAATGCTTGGTCACACCATAATCATATCCTGTCTTGACTACTGCAACATTATGCTCTGTGGCCTACCTACTAACAGACTGGCACCTCTCCAACCCATTCTCAGTTCTACTGCTTACCTCATCTATCTCTCCTACTTGTACTTGTCTAATGCTGTGCTTCTTGGGCAATCTCTAAACTGCCTACCAGTAAGCAGGAGAATCCAGCTTAAACTGTTAACTAGCACTTTCAAAGCACTCCATAACCCCCCCCCCCCCCCCCCCCCCCCATACATTTCCATCAGATATCAACCACACAACAATCTGCTCTCTGCACACAAAACTCTATCCTCCACTATCGTCATCTCTTCCACTCTTGTACTGTGAAGATCTCTCACAGGATTCGCTCCCCTTTCATTTGTACCACGCCCGCCATGTTCTGAGAACTGAGAATGTCAAAGTCACCTCTTCAAACAAGCATATAACTTGTCATAATAATTACCCAGACATTTATCCACATCTGTTTCTGTAAACCAGCTGTAATGTAACCTACTGCACCCCTGGCAATAGTTGTGTAAGTGATCCTTGCGTTTACAAACCCTTCCTCTTTAGATTGTAAGCCCACAAGGGCAGGGCCCTCCCCCTACTGCTTTCTTTTTTTTTTTTGCTGTAATGTCTTTGCCTAGTGTGGACTGACATTGTTGGATGTGTTATTGTAATTTGTATACATACTCTGATTCCAAAAAATTCAAAAATTAGCACTAGAACACATACTTATTATAGGAGCAGTGGGCTAGTGTCCATGTAATGTCAATTTTTGTTCACAATGTGCTATGTGAAAAAATTTGGACCACCCATGACCACACCCATATTCTGGTGCAGGCCACACCCATTTTCTGGCTGGAGTGCCCAAAAGTGCCCTGGATTTCTTGGGATCCTAGCAACGCCCCTGCAAGCTTGCATGTCCACATTCTGTAAGTTCAGATATTTGCTTGCCAGACATCAGGTTTGATCAGTTCACGACACTAGCTATAGGTTAGGGCTAGATTACATGATTTAGCTAATTTGCAGGATAATAGCTAACTGTTCTCTAGGTGTCTAAATTAATAAAAGCTGTGATGAGTTGCAATCCTGGGTAATTCACTGCAATGCAGAAGACAATCCCAGTGGTGGATCCATGGCCCATAGTGTTGCTCTACATCAAGCAGAAAAATACTTGCGGTTTGAGCCATGCCAATACAGTGCCGTTGAAATGTATCAATTTGAGTTTGCTGTGCATGGTATTAATCGATCACTATCCAATTGAACTCCAATCAAATAGGGCTTGGTGTATTCGACCATAATAAACTTGTGCACAGTTAGCTTACAGAGCACAGAGCAGAAACACATCTTACAGTAATAAAGTCAGTAAGATAACAAGTATTATCTGAAAAAAAAAAAATCTTCTGGTCTTGTATAGTGGCACGCAGTTAATTAAAAAATTTGAAAGAGTCAGATAGTAATAAGGCAGACTCCTACCTTATGTGAAAATTAAAATTGTTAGTATAATGGTGCGTGAGAAATGCCATTTGCAATGTGTGGGATGCACAACCAGGTCACTGCAAGTCTGGAGTGCAAACCACATTTGTGCAGGAGCCAATTAATTTAATTGCATGTAAGTTACCACCACCAGAAGGATTCCTGGGGGTTAGCTATTTTAGCTTAAGTGCCATTTTAATAATTCTGGTTGATTTATCGTTTTGGATGCGTCCCACCCTTAGGCCAGCTTCACACTACAGATTGGCGACCGCACCACACTTCAAGTCCCCCGCAGAAAAACCGTCAGTCTCTCATCAAAGACCGCAGTATTTCTGCAAAAAAAAATTTCCCGTCTACATTCTAGTTCCTGGAAGCGTCATTGTATGCGTCCAGGACTTTTTTGACTGTGGCCATCTTGTGGCCAAATAGTAAACTACACCCACATACATTTTTTAATAAATAAATACATTAAATTACATTTAACAATTAGCTGTTTACTTCCCCACACCAAAAATTACCCAAATAAAAAATGCATCTTTATTTCCAAATAAAATATCGGCGCCATACATTGTGATAGGTACATAATTTAAATGGTGTTATAAGCGGGACAAATAGGCAAATAAAATACATGGGTTTTAATTACAGTAACATGTATTCATTTCAAACTATGATGGCCAAAAACAGTGGTGCTCATCTGAGCTAGGATATCCGAGGTACTCGGATATTCTAGCTCTTTTTTCACTATTCGAGCTCGAATACCGGACTCGAATAGTATTAGCTATCCGGGCTGTGCTATCCGAGCGCACTCAGATAGCAAGCAGCTATCCGGAGATATCCTAGCTATCCAAGCTCGGATAACGTCACGAGCTCGGATAGCGTCACATCTGACGTCACCTCGAGTCCTCACAAGCGAATCAGAGGGCTCCCAGCCCTCTGACTGCAGCCAATCACAGAGGGGGAGCCTGGCCAAGCCCCCCTCTATAAATAGCGGACGCCATCTTGCCTCACTCGTCCTGCGTGCGACTTACTGACTAACTACTGAGAGACTGCTCCAGTGCGTTTTGTCTGTGTGCAAGTGCATTTATATTGTTCTAAACCAAGCGTTTTTACACTCCAACACTTGATCTTGAACTGTATTGCTTTGTATTGTAGATAGATTGTATTTTAGGCAGTTTAGTTTGTGTGATTACTAGGGACTAGGGAGGGAGACAGTCTGTCACTGGTGCTGCTGCAGCCAGCAGCTAGGCCCTGTGCCTAGGCAAGGCAGCCTGCCCTGCTCTGTGCTCTAGTCTCTAGTTACCTTACCTGTGCTCTCACTGGTCCTACTCTACTCCTGTACTACTACTTCTGTGTTAGATAGATTATTGTACTATTTTGTAGTTAGCAAGGCCCAGCTTTACTGCTATACCTGTCCTGTATCTGCTCTCTGTAATCTAGTCACACCTGTTCTATTATTTAGCTAGATTCTTCTATTGTTTAGTTATTAGTACTGTAGTGTACTCTAGTCTGTGTATAGGGACCGTCCGTCACCGCGTTACCTAGGGTCTTTGTGTGCGCAGTGCACGTCTGCGCTGTCCGCACCCTCTCGTTAGTGCTACACCCGTCCTATTTTTTTCTATTACTTCTATTGTGTATTTGCTGACTTGTACTGTAGTCTGTGTATAGGGACACCATAAGTCAGCGTCAGCTAGGGTCTTTGTGTGCGCAGTGCACGTCTGCGCTGTCCGCACCCTCTTGTTAGTGCTACACCCGTCCTATTGTTTCTATTACTTCTATTGTGTATTTGCTGACTTGTACTGTAGTCTGTGTATAGGGACACCGTCAGTCAGCGTCAGCTAGGGTCTTTGTGTGCGCACTGCGCACTCTCTCGTTAGCGCTACACCGATCTCTGCTGTAGAGTACACCTGTCCGTCACCTCACACACCCACCACCACCAGTCCCACCCCATTAAAGTACCCCACTTGTCCCACCCGCCTTTACATACATAAGTTTTTTTTTCATTTGTATAATATTAAAAATATACGATGTCTGGCACTGGCAGCCGCGGTTTGGGCAGGGGCTGCAAGGGCAGCAAGGGCATCGCCAAGAAAGGAGGTCGTGGGCGTGGCAGCCGCGCCACCACCACCATGCGCAGTTCTGCGTCTGCACCAGTGGCTATTCCGCCATTAGCCACTGGCCGTGGACGCCTTGGCCGCCCAACAGCTGGGAGTCACGCTGCAGAGACACAGCAGCAGCAGCAGCGTGTGGCGCAGATGTTCCTCCCACCGCCAGGTCGTAGCCGTCCTATTGAGGAGAAGGACGCAGACTCTGTAGTGGAACTGATGGTGGATGAGCAGGCCACCATTAGCTCTGGAACCGAGTCCTCCACCCCCGCCACCACTCCTGTTCGCAAGAGCAGCAGCAGCCGACCAGAACTGCCTGGGGAGGAGGAGGAGGAGTGCAGTTCTCCAGCCCCAGCGGGCGACACCAGCACCCTGTCACTCAGCACCTTCTTATCCCCAAGCGCAGTGGGGTTATGGAATGCTGTTGCGGCAGAATTGGAGGAGGAAGGAATGCTCATGGGGACTGTCCATCCGCCCATGCATGCAGAAGGGGAGTTTGTGGGATCCCAGCAGGACATGTTTGCGGAGAGGGAGGATGATGATGACAGGGTGAAGGACAGAGACTGGGTGCCAGGTCCTGGGAGTGGGGATGTCATCAGCTCTGAGGAGGAGGAGAAGGATGCGTCTGTGGGCCTTGCTAGAAGGATCAGCATCGCAGGCATGGGCAGGATCACAAGTGGGCATGGTATACAGGCCACACAGCGTGCTGATCCGGAGACGAGTTCTGCCAGTGTCACCACCAGTCGCACCAAGAACCCCCCCTCCAACCACCACAGGGAGACCAGCGGCAGCCAGGGGCATAGCAATAGGGGGTGCAGCGGTAGCAAACGCATCGGGGCCCTTGGGCCAGAGGGGCCCCGAAGGGCCCTCCCTCAACTTCAGAATTAGCTCTATATTGGTCCTGTGCTCATAATAATATGTATAGTAGTAATTATTAACAAACTGTTCCCCACCCTCTTCTTGCACCTCTGACACTGTAGTTGCCATTGGCAGGTTTTGGTGTGCTGTATCAATTGTTATGTATAGAGTGCTTGGGGGCCCCAATGTAAAACTTGCATCGGGGCCCACAGCTCCTTTGCTACGCCACTGGCGGCAGCAGCACCTTCCAGCCGAAGGGGCAACTTCACCTCCCCAATATGGAATTTTTTCACCCTGCCATATATGGAGTGCAAGTATGCCACCTGCAACTAGTGCCGCAAGCAGCTCAGTAGAGGGAAGGAGCCCTCTGAGTTTGGTACCACCTCTCTGGTCAACCATCTTGCAGGGAAACACTTTCATGAGCATGAGGAGTTCGTGAAGTTGAAGGAAGCTGACAGGGGCAGTGGCAGTGGCAGACCCGCCACCACTGCGAAGCCGTCGGCAGCAGCCACCCGCCCTCCTCCACCTCCTCCAGCAGCACCAGCAGGAGTGCGTCAGAAACGCACTGCTCCTCTTCCCTCTGCAACTCCTGCTGCCGACACTGAGGCCTGTTCTGGCAGCCAGTCCTCAGTGGCCTCCTCTGCTTCCTCCAGTGATTCCCGTGCCAGCAAAAGGCGTCGCCAGACCCTGCTCAGCGACACCTTCCAGGGGGTGGTCAGGGTTCTGCCTCCCAGCAGCCGTCACGTGCGTCAGCTGAACGGCTTGCTGGCACAGGCCATGTGCTCCCAACTCCTGCCCTATTCCCTTGTGCAGGAGGGGAGCGACATGCGTGCGCTCCTGATGTGTGCAGCCCCCGATTGGCCAATCCCCAGCTGACATTTTTTCACACGCACGGCCATCCCTGCACTTCACCGCTCTGTGATGGCCAATGTCGGGAGAGGGCTGGAGCACGCGGTGGGTCAACGGGTCCACGTCACCATGGACTCGTGGAGCAGCCGGTTTGGGACAGGCCGCTATCTGTCCTTCACCGCGCATTGGGTCAGCTTGGTGGAAGGGGGTGAGGATGGGGGAGCAGCATCGGGCACTGTCAGAGCAGCAGCAGCACCAACAACGCAGTGGGTGATGCCACCATGCAGGGTCAGCGGAATTGCAGCAGGTTCCTCTAATCCGCTTCCATCCTCCGGCACACCAGCCCAAACCCCCCGCCTCAGCAGCAGCGTGAAGCCCCGCCACTGCCAAGCGCTGCTGGAATTGGTCAGCCTGGGGAAGACCAAACTGACGGCGAACCATGTCCTGGCCAAACTCCGAGAGCAGGAGAGGAATTGGCTGACCCCCAGAGGCCTCAGAGTCGGAGAGGTGGTGTCCGACAATGGGGCAAACCTGGTTGCTGCAATCAGCAGGGGAGACCTGACCCACATCCCCTGCCTGGCGCACGTCCTGAACCTGGTAGTCCAAAAGTTCCTGCGGACCTACCAGGGGATGGACCGACTCCTTGAGGCGGCAAGGAAGGTTGTGCGTCATTTCCGGCTCTCGCTTGCAGCCGTAGCGAGCATGGAAGAGGTGCAGAAGGAGCTGCACCTGCCACAGCACCGGCTCATGATCGATGTTCCAACTCGCTGGAACTCCACCCTGGCGATGTTGGAGCGTCTGGTTGAACAGAGGCAGGCTGTCAGCCAGTACCTTGCACGAGCAACAGTTGCCTCCATCACTGCAACTGGGCGTGCCGCCACCAACCTCCCGTCCATCATCTCCATGGAGGACTGGGGGCACATGCAGCAGGTGTGCTCAGTCCTGGCACCTTTCCTGCAGGCCACCAACATGGTAAGCAGGGACCATGCAATGGTGTGCGAGTGGGTACCCTTGGTGTGTGTGCTGGACAGGGCCCTGTATGCACTGCTGGAAGAGGGAGCGGCAGCCTTGGACCAGCAGGAGCTGCAGGCAGCTTCACAGGCCACCTCTGAGGAGGAGGGCTTGGAGTTGGTGGAGGTCCCTGACCTTGCTGCTGATGAGGGGGAGCAGCAGAGCGCAGCTGGAGTGTTGCGGGGGTGGAGAGAGGGTGAGGTGGAGGAGGCAGAGGAAGAGGACAGCACTGTCGGCTCTGGGGCTGCCGATGATGTGCCAACAGACGTGGCCAGACTCTTCCCAATGGCAGCACACATGCTGAGGTGCCTGCGCAAGGACCCAAGGGTGATCCAGATGAAGCAGAGGGAGGACATCTGGATCTGCATGATGCTGGACCCACGTCTGAAGGGGAAGCTTAGCCAGTTCCTGCCTGCAGGAGGAGACCATGCGCAACAAATGAGTGATTTGCAGCTGTCCCTTGTTGAGCGCCTTCGAGGAAGCCTTCCCTCAGACATCCACCCCCACTGTCCAGCCAGCACATAGGCAGCAGCAGGTGCCTGCATCCACCAGCAGCAAGCGCACGCGCACCACAGACCTGCTGTCTCTGACCCAAGAGCTCTACATGAGTGTAGAGCTGCCAAGGACTAGAGAGGAGGTGCCTGCAGCAGAATCCTTCTCCAGTCACAGGCAGCGCTTGACCCGCATGGTGGCTGACTACATGGGGTCCTTCAGCGGGCTTGACAGCGTGGCCCCTGTTGATCCCATGGAGTATTGGGTCAAGCACCTGCCGATCTGGAGCGAGCTTGCGCAGTACGCCCTGGAAGTGCTCTCCTGCCCCCCTTCCAGCGTACTGTCAGAGCGTTGCTTCAGTGCAGCCGGTGGAGTCGTCACTGAGAAGCGATCTCGTCTGTCTCACAAGTCTGTGGACAGACTGACGTTTCTCAAAATGAACCAGGCTTGGGTGGAAGGCGAATTCCTGGCCCCTGTTGTCGGCGAGAGGGGGACATGAAGTGGCGCACACACATTACACCTGCTGCTGCTGTATTTCTTCCTGCTGTCTGTGTCACCAATGCCAGGGAACACATTACAACATGCTGCTGCCCATGCGCCACCAGCTATTACGCTCAAAAATAGCTGCCTGCCCTGCATTATTTATTTTGGAAAAAATTATTAAATTATTTTAGAGGTGTCCGGGTTGAAAACTGTGCTGTCCCAATTGTGTAATGGACACAATGTGGGCTTCACAACCGCTGTCTGGAACCTCATGCTGTTTATTTACGGCCCTGGAACCACCGCTAGGAACCAGGGCCTATTATGTCTCGCTGCCTGCCCTCCTGCTGCCTGCTGCCAGTCTGCCACACACTCATCCTCCTCACGCTGCCTGCTGTTGTATTTCCTCCTGCTGTCTGTGTCTCCACTGCCAGGGAACACATTACAAGGTGCTGCTGCCCATGCGCCAACAGCTATTACGCTCAGAAATAGCTGCATCCATTTGAAAAAAAATAATAAAAAAAATTGTAATTAAAGCGGAATATAACCCTGCATTTCAACTTTGCTCTAAAGTATTATTTACAGCATATTATATGCAAAAAGCATTTTTTTGTACTTGACCAGCATTGGAAGGGTTAAACACAGAGGTTTAAAGTTCTGTGGAGAGATATGCAGAAGTTCAGATTGTTACATTCTATTTAGTTATATGTATCTATTGATAAATGTTACACACTCTTTGGCTGTCCTCCAAGCTCCTTCTCAGTCAGAGAGATGAGTCACATTCAACACTTAGATACATTTATGTAAACAAAATGTAACTATTTTAGCTTCGGATGCGTCTGCAGAAATCTCCAGGAACTTTAAAGCCCTGTGTAACCCTTCCAATGCTGGTCTAGTAAAAAAAAATGCTGGTTGCATATAATATACTGTAAATAATGTTTTAGAGCAAAGTTGAAATGCAGGGTTATATTCCGCTTTAATTTAGAGGTGTCCGGGTTGAAAACTGTGCTGTCCCAATTGTGTATTGGACACATTGTGGGCTTCACGACCGCTGTCTGGAACCTCATGCTGTTTATTTACGGCCCTGGAACCACCGCTAGGAACCAGGGCCTATTATGTCTCGCTGCCTGCCCTCCTGCTGCCTGCTGCCAAATGCCAGTCTGCCACACACACTCATCCTCCTCACGCTGCCTGCTGCTGTATTTCTTCCTGCTGTCTGTGTCTCCAATGCCAGGGAACACATTACAACGTGCTGCTGCCCATGCGCCACCAGCTATTACGCTCAAAAATAGCTGCCTGCCCTGCATTATTTATTTTGGAAAAAAAAAATTTAAATTATTTTAGCTGCCACACACTCAACCTCCTCACGCTGCCTGCTGCTGTATTTCCTCCTGCTGTCTGTGTCTCCACTTCCAGGGAACACATTACAAGGTGCTGCTGCCCATGCGCCAACAGCTATTACGCTCAAAAACAGCTGCATACATTTGAAAAAAAAAAAAAAATTGTAATTAATTTAGAGGTGTCCGGGTTGAAAACTGTGCAGTCCCAATTGTGTATTGGACACAATGTGGGCTTCACGACCGCTGTCTGGAACCTCATGCTGTGTATTTACGGCCCTGGAACTACCGCTAGGAACCAGGGCCAATTATGTCTCGCTGCCTGCCCTCCTGCCTGCTGCCAGTCTGCCACACACTCAACCTCCTCACGCTGCCTGCTGCTGTATTTCCTCCTGCTGTCTGTGTCTCCACTGCCAGGGAACACATTACAAGGTGCTGCTGCCCATGCGCCAACAGCTATTACGCTCAAAAATAGCTGCATCCATTTGAAAAAAAACCAATTGTAATTAATTTAGAGGTGTGCGGGTTGAAAACTGTGCTGTCCCAATTGTGTATTGGACACAATGTGGGCTTCACGACCGCTGTCTGGAACCTCATGCTGTGTAATAACGGCCCTGGAACCACCCCTAGGAACCAGGGCCTATTATGTCTCGCTGCCTGCCCTCCTGCCTGCTGCCAGTCTGCCACACACTCAACCTCCTCACGCTGCCTGCTGCTGTATTTCCTCCTGCTGTCTGTGTCTCCACTTCCAGGGAACACATTACAAGGTGCTGCTGCCCATGCGCCAACAGCTATTACGCTCCAAAATAGCTGCATCCATTTGAAAAAAAAATTGTAATTAATTTAGAGGTGTCCGGGTTGAAAACTGTGCTGTCCCAATTGTGTATTGGACACAATGTGGGCTTCACGACCGCTGTCTGGGGCTTCACGACCGCTGTCTGGAACCTCATGCTGTGTATTTACGGCCCTGAAACCACCGCTAGGAACCAGGGCCTATTATGTCAGTCACATCACAGATCACACTGTCTGACACACACTCCTCCTCCTCCTGTAGCTGCATTGAGCTTCTTTTGTCTGTGTGCTGCTACCACTGCCAGGGAGAACAGAAGAAGAACTATTTTCTGCTGCCACCTGCCCACCCACTCTCCTACCGACAGCTATTACCACACTACAATAGCTGCAAGCCTGCAACTACTTCCTCCTCCTGCTGATGTCTGTGTTTTACCACCGCCAGGGTACACAGAAAAAGGGGCTGTGGCTTGCAATGTGCCACTACCTACCTATTATGCCATCAACACAAATATATAACTATGGTGTTATTAAAATAACATATTTCCACAAATGAAGTAAAAAAAAAATATTACAAAAGAAAGGAAAACCAAGACACATAATATAATGATAGAGAAGAAGAGGAAAAAGTAGAAGAAGATATAGAAGAAGAAGATATAGAAGAAGAAGATGAAGAAGATATAAAAATAGAAGACGAAGATGAAGAAGATATAGAAGAAGAAGAAGAAGAAAATATAGAAGAAGAAGAAGAAGAAGAAGAAGCTATAGAAGAAGATATAGAAGAAGAAGAAGAAGAAGATATATAACAAGAAGAAAAAGATTTAGAAGAAGAAGAAGAAGAAGAAGATATAGAAGAAGGAGAAGAAGAAGAAGAAGATATAGAAGAAGAAGAAGGTATAGAAGAAGAAGAAGAAGATATAGAAGAAGAAGAAGGTATAGAAGAAGAAGACGAAGAAGATATAGAAGAAGAAGAAGGTATAGAAGAAGAAGATGAAGATCATATAGAAGAAGAAGACGATATAGAAGAAGAAGAAGAAGAGGAAGAAGAAGGTATAGAAGAAGTAAAAGATAATTGAAGAAGATACAAGAAGTAGAAGATGAAGAAGATTCGAGTAGAAGAAGAAGAAAAAGAAGAAGATATAGAAGAAGAAGATGAAGACGACGTAAATGAAGACTTCCAACAACCATTTTGGACACACCTTCTCATGCAAACACTTTTCATGAAGTTAATTTACTATTTTTAAAACCTTTTTTATAACTACTACATCACCACATAATCACTTGATGTTTTTCTTAATAAAAAAGGTGGTTTCATGCATCATTGACCTCCAATACAAGTTTTAAAAGCTATTTAAGGCCAGCTTGAATATTTTACTCGAATACAGACTCGGATAGTGACGTCGGATAGCTGGGGAGCTAATGCATATGACCCTGTCACCGCACCATGGCGGAGGGTCATATGAATGCGGATTTCTGTAATGCTTGCACCTCATCACACCGCTACTATTAGGTGTGCAACCGGCCTTCATGTCCAATTTTAGCTTACTGCACACTTGCCTAGAACTCCAAGATTTCAAATTTAAAAAAGGGTTATTCATCATCCAGCATTTAGGGAAAAATTACAAATGTGACATAGAATACACACTTTATCTGCATGAAAACTAAGTGCTTTTGTAGTTGATCTCGGGATGGTTTGATACTGTGGCATCCTCATGCACATCTCTACAAGCCTACATGCTACATGACTGAAGTATGGCTGAGATTTTAGGTGAGGCATTTAATACTGCTACAAAAAATAGCAACCCGTTGAGTGATAGAAGCACAGGCAGTTCCAACTTTAATCTCTGTACTCTCTGGATTTATGCAAATGTGTCAAAATCAAAGTATGACAGTTCTTTTAATTATACTGAGAGAAACTTTTGGAAGAAAATGTTACTTGTGATGGTAGCTGAGCTTTAAATGGAAACAGTTAAAGAGGCATAAAAATATCTCAGATGACAAACATCTTCAGGGCTCTTAAATATAAAAGCACCAAGCAACAGGTGCAGTGCAGCTCTGAGGCTTAATCAATTTTATTAAAATAATGGATCTTAAAAGGAAAAACTCTAACGAGGTATTAAGAAAAGCCTGAGGCCTGGAACCCACTAGATCATTTTTGTGAGTGTTTAGGGAGCAATTTCAATCACTAGCAACTTCACTAAACGCCCTGCCAATGAAAATGGATGGGACAGAAAGTCGCAATCGCAGGACATGCAGCATTTTGGGAGCATTTTCATTCTAATGGGAAAACGCTCCCAAAATCACTTGCAAAAAGCTATCACAAATCGCTAGCGATTGCGATAGTGCTTTACGCTTTCTAGTGGGTTCCAGGCCTGACTCTGTGGTGGCTGCTGTCAAAAAGGCCCACCTCAACAAAGGATGGAGCCACCTGAGGAGTACATGAATTAAAGGTGTCTGGAAAAAAAGGCACAGGGTTTGCTGCTAGTAGAATATCAGTAAAATTACAAATATTCTACTACTTTATTCTGATAGTAAAATATTGGTAATCTTTACTGATATTTTATTGAATATATCTGCTCAGCTTCCGGTGTGTCGCATTTGCCAACATTGCGGCGGCGGCGCGTTCAGGGTTTCAGCGGCTTTCAGTTGCGGTTGGTGTTTTTCTTCCCCATAGGGAGACATTAGCCGCGGTAGTTAACCACCCCAGGACACTACATGTAGCATCCAGGGTCACCTCGAACACCAGGGAAAGTCGAGATTGGAACGCCGCATTCGCGCAAGCGCTGGTAAAAGCGAGGTACAAACGCTCCCATTCACTTGAGTGAGTCCCGAACGCCAGCGGTAAATGCAGGGCAGATGCCTGTGTGAACTAACCCCCCCCCCCCCCCCCGGTAGTGCCCCCCTCCCCACCAATGTGAGGACCAATGCTCTCCACTCATGCTATGGCCCCTCCTGCCCCCAAAAACAGCGCTGAGCGCCCCCCCCCCCCCCAGATGCAGGGGCTGCAGCCCCTATTGTTACGCCACTGAGTCTAGGGGAATTACTAAGGCAGTTAAAGTTACCCATCCCCCCCAATGCACAGTGTATTTCTAGATTAAACTTTGCAGTCATATGGTCACTGGGCTACTCCAGGACTTCCAAGCAATGTCTGGCACCTCTGGCACTATGGGGAAAGTCTGCTCCCATAATGCTGTGTGGCAGCTACATCATATTACATTGCCACAACACCCATCCCATGATGCTCGGAGGAGGTGGATGAAGAACAGTCCAGAGGTTATGTGACCATAGAAATAAATTAGGTAACTGCATATTATTGTTTTGTAGATGACTTGAATTCCCATTGCATCCAAAAAGAGGGGAGTAAAGATGGCCATACACTTGTTAGATTAGCAGCAGATAGATCATCAGATAGATCTCTGATCTATCTGATATGTTTAGGAACATTTTTTACTAGGAACAGATTTCCAATAGATTTCAGTATCTATTGAAAATCGATCTGATGGCATTTTTTTGCCATCAGATTTGAATTAGGGTCAATGCAAATTGATAAGCAATCTCAGCTGCTCCCAGCCCCTCCTCCTGAGTTTCCTGTTTGCATGATAAGTAGTAGCAGATTTGTATATGATTTGCATCTGAATTGAATGCGAAGTGTGTAGAAAGTCTATATAGGTGCTACACACTGAGCTGGTGGTCATTTCAGATGCAGCCTTAGTGGTATGCGCTGGCGTTCTCCTCGCTGTTCTACCAAATGTAAGTTACACATTTTTTTCTGCTTAGCTGCTCCCGAGGTTTTAAATTTAGGTTAGGTCACTTGCCCGGAGGTCTGCCTCACCGCTGCGCAAGTGTCTAGTATAATATACTTTGCATGCAAACCATATTGGAAGCTAAAGTACCTCCTAGTTTAATAAATGTTAGCACTTGTCTTGGATGCAGGGCATGCATTTTTCAGTCTGGCAGAGGCGGTGTATGCCTGTGCGATTAACCATTTAATTCCAGCATGTGTTTAGGGATGCGCAGCCTTTCCCCCCCACCTTTCCTTAACTTTGTAACTATGTAACTGTCAGGTTAGCTGCTCCCAGCCCCTCCTCCTGAGTTTCCTGTTTGCATGATAAGTAGTAGCAGATTTGCATATGATTTGCATCTGAATTGAATGCGAAGTGTGTAGAAAGTCTATATAGGTGCTACACACTGAGCTGGTGGTCATTTCAGATGCAACCTTAGTGGTATGCGCTGGCGTTCTCCTCGCTGTTCTACCAAATGTAAGTTACACATGTTTTTCTGCTTAGCTGCTCCTGAAGTTTTAAATTTAGGTTAGGTCACTTGCCCAGAGGTCTGCCTCACCGTGGCGCAAGTGTCTAGTATAATATACTTTGCATGCAAACCATATTGGAAGCTAAAGTACCTCCTAGTTTAATAAATGTTAGCACTTGTCTTGGATGCAGGGCATGCATTTTTCAGTCTGGCAGAGGCGGTGTATGCCTGTGCGATTAACCATTCAATTGCAGCATGTGTTTAGGGATGCGCAGCCTTTCCCCCCACCTTTCCTTAACTTTGTAACTATGTAACTGTCAGGTTAGCTGCTCCCAGCCCCTTCTCCTGAGTTTCCTGTTTGCATGATAAGTAGTAGCAGATTTGCATATGATTTGCATCTGAATTGAATGCGAAGTGTGTAGAAAGTCTATATAGGTGCTACACACTGAGCTGGTGGTCATTTCAGATGCAGCCTTAGTGGTATGCGCTGGCGTTCTCCTCGCTGTTCTACCAAATGTAAGTTACACATTTTTTTCTGCTTAGCTGCTCCCGAGGTTTTAAATTTAGGTTAGGTCACTTGCCCGGAGGTCTGCCTCACCGCTGCGCAAGTGTCTAGTATAATATACTTTGCATGCAAACCATATTGGAAGCTAAAGTACCTCCTAGTTTAATAAATGTTAGCACTTGTCTTGGATGCAGGGCATGCATTTTTCAGTCTGGCAGAGGCGGTGTATGCCTGTGCGATTAACCATTCAATTGCAGCATGTGTTTAGGGATGCGCAGCCTTTCCCCCCACCTTTCCTTAACTTTGTAACTATGTAACTGTCAGGTTAGCTGCTCCCAGCCCCTCCTCCTGAGTTTCCTGTTTGCATGATAAGTAGTAGCAGATTTGCATATGATTTGCATCTGAATTGAATGCGAAGTGTGTAGAAAGTCTATATAGGTGCTACACACTGAGCTGGTGGTCATTTCAGATGCAACCTTAGTGGTATGCGCTGGCGTTCTCCTCGCTGTTCTACCAAATGTAAGTTACACATGTTTTTCTGCTTAGCTGCTCCTGAAGTTTTAAATTTAGGTTAGGTCACTTGCCCAGAGGTCTGCCTCACCGTGGCACAAGTGTCTAGTATAATATACTTTGCATGCAAACCATATTGGAAGCTAAAGTACCTCCTAGTTTAATAAATGTTAGCACTTGTCTTGGATGCAGGGCATGCATTTTTCAGTCTGGCAGAGGCGGTGTATGCCTGTGCGATTAACCATTCAATTGCAGCATGTGTTTAGGGATGCGCAGCCTTTCCCCCCACCTTTCCTTAACTTTGTAACTATGTAACTGTCAGGTTAGCTGCTCCCAGCCCCTTCTCCTGAGTTTCCTGTTTGCATGATAAGTAGTAGCAGATTTGCATATGATTTGCATCTGAATTGAATGCGAAGTGTGTAGAAAGTCTATATAGGTGCTACACACTGAGCTGGTGGTCATTTCAGATGCAGCCTTAGTGGTATGCGCTGGCATTCTCCTCGCTGTTCTACTAAATGTAAGTTACACATTTTTTTCTGCTTAGCTGCTCCCGAGGTTTTAAATTTAGGTTAGGTCACTTGCCCGGAGGTCTGCCTCACCGTGGTGCAAGTGTCTAGTATAATATATTTTGCATGCAAACCATATTGGAAGCTAAAGTACCTCCTAGTTTAATAAATGTTAGCACTTGTCTTGGATGCAGGGCATGCATATTTCAGTCTGGCAGAGGCGGTGTATGCCTGTGCGATTAACCATTCAATTGCAGCATGTGTTTAGGGATGCGCAGCCTTTCCCCCCACCTTTCCTTAATCTCAGCAGATAATTTTGTTTTTCCAGCATGTCAGATCGATTGAAATTGATCGAAATCGATCAAAATCAGCCGCAAATCGATCGGGCAATCGATTTGCGATCGGCCGAAAATTGGCTGAGTGTATGGGCCCCTTAAGGGGGAGAGCTGTAGCAAGTTTGCTTATGTCTGGAGTTAGTTTAAATCCACCGCTACTGGTAGCTTTAGACTCGCTCGAGGTTGATCCCATATGAGCTTCTCTAAAGCTGTAAAGTCACTCACAGCTGATTAAGTTATTACTACCAAACTGCAAATTACTTCAGTTAGTAAGTAAGAGATTTAAGAGTTTTATTTTCTAGTTAGCATTTATCAGTAGATTCTCAGTAAGGTTAGGTCCATACTACACATAAAACAGACCATTTTACAAAATGGGAAAAAAGTAGATAAATGGATATTTTGATAATGTTATGTTATCAGACACGAAACAGGGAAAAGACGGAAAGCCCACGATATTGTGGTATACAAATACTCAAAGATTATTTCAAAGTGTGAAGATTGGAATGTTACTCACAAGTGTGGGTCTTGGAGGCATGGTTCAAAGGCAACCACTGTATGAACCGGTGGGGAGAACAAACCAGTCCCAGACCCCACTCGGGTTGAGAAGTCACTTTCTGTAGTGTACTTGGGAAAAAGCTGACACCCCTCCTCCAAGGGTGGAAATAATACTGGTATAGTCAATAGACAGAGGCACCAACAAGTACAAAATGTGCTAAAAACCGTTTAAAAGGGGGAAGCGGTGGATTTAACTCCAAGGTAAGACAAAAATGGTCTCATTTAAAGAGTTGTTCCCAAATACAGTTGTTTTGTTTTTGATTGAAGCTGTTTGTGTCCTTATTTGGCGGTAAGTCCACTGGTACCATCATTTAAACTGTTAGCACATTTTGTATTTGTTGGCACCTCTGTTTATTGACTATACCAATGTTAGCAGACATTTTTGTTTTTAACATATCCATTGTCTATGTTGTTGTAGTGGAGCATAAAGTCTAGTCTTGCATGACTTTTCCAAACACCGCTGTTCCTTCAGACCCCTCCCATGTTAGATCTCCTTTGCTGTTCCTTATCAAAAAGCATGCTACAAGGTACACACCAGATATAAAAGCATATATGGACGAGTGCAGCGAATTGTACATTGGAACGGGTGTGACCATACACATCGCCAATGCAACATAATGTGGACCTAATCTAAGTGGGTTATAACTGTCATAAGAAACAGTGTGCATTTCTTAATGTTCCAACCTCTGATGAAGCTGCTTGCACAGAAGGGACACATAAAAGCAAGGATGTTAACTTGAACATACTTTATAAGTATATATCAAAGGTTAGAGAAAACTATTGTTCCCCCTAAATCCACAGCTATTAAAAAGCTTAAATTAGCACACCATTATAAACCAGAATGTTCTAAAATCAGTCATACAATGTGTCAATATACTGTATATACCTGAGTATAAGTCTAGAAATTTAGGTCTGATTCACCTCATAAAAGTATAGGGGTCGACTTATACTAGAGTCACGGACAACACTGAGCACACCGAGCACTGTGTGTACTAATAGTGACATTCATTTGCAGCAGTTTACCCAGTGGTAAGTGACACTTTGAGAAAAGGAAATGCCAAGAAAACACAGGTCTGAAAGTCCTGGCCACAATAGTTAACAAGGAAGGGGGCAGTGGGGGAAATACTGGGCTGCATAAAAGGGAGTGAATAATTGCAGCACTTGGGGGCCTGAAGGCGGTATTGGCTGCACTTAAGGGACAGGAGGGGTTAATGGCTGCAATACTTTATGCAGGCAGTGCAGATATTAACCCCTCCTGAGCCCCAAGTGCAGCCATTAAGTTTGCTGGGTAGACTTATACTTGAGTCAATAAAAAATTCCAGCTTAAGAGGGTTGAATATTGGAGTTGACTTATATACAAGGTCGACTTTTATTCAAGTATATACGGTAAACTAAGAATGCGGAGATGAAGTACATAATCAAAGTTTAATATCAGTGAAAACTGCATGACAATTTTTTTACGTTCCAGAGCTATTTTTTTAAGTTCCAGAGTAATTATGTTTCCAATAGTGTCAGGAGAAATTCTCCAGTGTCTTCAGAAGGAGCCCATTGCTTTTTGATGCTTCCAAACCCCATATTGGTCCAATTATGTAATACAGTAGAATCTTGTTATAGTAAACTCTGATATAGTAAACCTCTGGCTATAGAAAACGCAGTCCCCAAGTCCCGATCAAATGCCTGTATACAATACGTAAGGCCAATCTTGATATAGTAAACGTCCGATCTACCGGTAGTAAACTACTTGGCAAGTTCCTTTGAAGTTTACTATAAAGAGATTCTACTGTACTGTACTCTACATTGGAAATCAGGAGTGCAGCTCACTTTACACTTGATTCCACTTACATCTACTGTAATTTCTGAGACCAATGAATATTTAAAAATGTAGTTTTCAGTGAAAGTAATCTTTAAAAAAGTAGTTTAAAGAGGAACTATAACAACTTATAGTGGAATGTATTGTATTACCCAGGATAGCCAGTTTTACATTGATTATCCTGGTTTCAGCATCAGAAACTCTGCTTATATCTATATTTTGCAGTATATTGGTATGTAACCCCACCCCTACTAGTATACATTAGCTTATGATGTCACAAAGTCTTCTCCTCCCAGTGCACTCTGGGATACCAGGGCCCATATGCAATTCACTTTATCTCCTGACTTTTCTCCTAGGTGATATTTTTAAACTTTTTAAACTTTTATGCCACCGCAAAGCAAGAAAATATTCAAAATAATTTTGATTGACTTTTTGGTAATTTTTTAGTTGTAAAGTGCTGGAATCCAATTTCTGAAACTGGAAGCCGACAAGCACATGTATCAGGCAATCCCTGCCTGTGCTCGATACAAGGGACTTTGCTGTATAAAAATAACTTTTCAGCACTTTGCAGTTGAAAAGAGTACTAAAAACTAGGTGAAAAGTAATACTAAACTAATGTTGAGTGTTTTTATGCTGGGAACTTTAATGGCAATTTATAGGTAAGCTTTTAAGATATCTCCTTGGAGAAAATTCAGGAGAAAAAGTTAATAGGATATATGCCATACTGTGAATGTAGCTCTAACTGCTATCCATAACTAAGCTCCCAGTTCCATACAAATGAGAACCTGTCACCTTGTACACAATGTATTGAAGAACCCATATTTTGTTATCTTAATTTCCTCCTAATAAGTCATCATAAACCTATGTATAGTAGTAACTCTGGACTACTATTTTACTGTGAACCAAAAATAGCCCTTTAAAAAAAAAAAAAAAAAAAAAAAAACTCTTTTCTTTTAGGCATGAGTAGTTTGGACTTTTTGTACCACTTAAAGGATACCCGAAGTAACATGATGAGATAGACATGTGTATGTACAGTGCCTAGCTCACACATAACTATGCTGTGTTCCTTTTTTTTCTTTTTCTGCCTGAAAGAGTTAAATATCAGGTATGTAAGTGGCTGACTCAGTCCTGACTCAGACAGGAAGTGACTACAGTGTGACCCTCACTGATAAGAAATTCCAACTATAAAACACTTTCCTAGCAGAAAATGGCTTCTGAGAGCAAGAAAGAGGTAAAAAAGGGGAATTTATTATCAGTGATATTTAAATCTTTCAGGCAGAGAAAGAAAAAAGGAACACAGCATAGTTATTTTTGTGCTAGGCACTGTATAAACACATGTACATCTCATCATGTCACATGTCACTTCGGGTATCCTTTACACCCCCTTCAAAAAAAAGTTTTTCTATTGCAGCAAAGTCTGCATTAGCAATTACTAGTGCTGAACCAACATACATTAAGCACTTATAGAATGGTGTTGTATAAAGAGACAGAAAATCAGCACCAGATGTAGGGACTGGCAGCTCAGGAGCCCTAGGTGCAGACGCAGCCGTGCCTGCAGACATTCAAACCATCAAAAAAGTATTGGAAGTTCCCGACACCGGTTGAATTGCAAGTCACCATTTATTTAGCTCCCGACACCATCAAAACAAGCATATGTCAAATCTTTGGCCTTACAGCCGTTTCGCAGGAAAGCCCTGCTTCTTCAGAGGAAAGATTATACAAAGACGTGGCACAGAAATAAAGTATATATATATATATATATATATATATATATATATATATATATATATATATATACATATATACATACATAAAACATATCAATTAGGTCTTACGCAGCGCTGTAGTTGCCTCCCACTGCCGAGCGTGCGCCGCGCCGCACTTATAGAATGGTCTCCATAACAAGCTAACACACTAACACATCTGCAGTGGAGAATGCTAATGATTAATTACATGACCCACAATGAACTGCAGAGAATACTCATCGATCATGTCGGCCAGTTCTGCGTTCAGGTGGAACTCAGCATGCTAGTTAATTTAGAAAAAGATCCTTTATTTAAGTCAAACACATAAACACCTTAGCTAAATAAAAACACTCATTCAGCAGTGTGAGGTTAGCATTTCTGCAGAGCGTGTCATGGAGGGATTCTTGCCAAGCTCCAAGCTACAGATAATTAATGATGTCATTGAAAGCTCCCATGGTTGGTTCTTTTCAGAAATCTGGCGACATCATTGATGAAGACTCCTGGCAGCAAATGCAGAACAGAGATACGTGGGCAGGAAATAATAGTCAGATGTCTTCTTGTGAACGTTTGATTTAACTTTAAGCTTGCAATGGGGAGTTCTTAGTCCTCAGACAGTTTTATGTAAATATGAGGCACAGGCCAAATCTAATATGTGTAAAATCTCAACTTGTACTAATTTGAACCCGTGTATGAATGTTTAGTATTTAGCTAACGTTTTAAAAAGTTTTAAAGATGGAAAGCAGTGGAAATAATTCAATCAGTTGATGTTCATGGCACTAGTTTGGTTTTCTAAGAATTCTAATGGGTGACAGATGTAATCTTCATGCTTTTAAAATAAATCCACTAATCCCTGGGTCTATTTAAGAAGGCCACATACTATCCATAATCCCATCATAGTTTACAAAAGTTAAAACCCTATGTCTAGAATATAAACTTATCAAAACAAACCTGTCCTCTGCACTGCAAATGGGGTGTTGCCAATCAGCCAATATGTTAAAGGAAATCAGTGCAAGCACGCAGTAAAAGGTAAACTATAGGGAGAGGATTATGGAACTTGGCCTTTGCCCAACTACTTCTAAAATTCTAGTTTCCTGTTGGCCATGACCCACTGACTTTAAAGTGTACCTAAAGTAACATGCTGCCTAATTAGATAAAAGTGTGCATTTAGTACCAATCCTACTTGGAACTAGACAGAGGGGGCGGAGGTGGCACAGAGGCGGGCACTAGAGGCACAGGGGGCATAAAGGAGGCACTGGAACAGAGGTGGCACAGTGTTCTGACTCAGGTTAAGAACGAACATGCAGTCACTATCTTCTTTGTTACCAGGGAGTACCTAAGATGAATGTCTCATGGAATAGGTATTGAAGACATGAAAAAAGAGGTGCTAAAAGTTATCTAAAGCCATTAAACTAGCTGAAATATTAGTTTTGAATGCAATCCTGCTGCCTTTCACTGCAAATTGCGGTAATATCAGCTGGTTTATGTTATGATTCACTCAGCTGGCTGCACATTCCTTATGTCTGAGAAATGCAGGTCTCTGGAAAAGAGACCTGGCTTCATCTTGCAACTTTCAGAGTTGCTTTGCTGAGGGATTTGCATACATGCAAATTGCCCAGCTGTCTCCTTTGAGGGCTGGCAGTATAAAAGCCTTCTGCTACCAGAAGGCTTTGCTGGTCATAACGGTTTGTTAAATACACTCCTGGAGTGTCAGCCTTCCCTGTTGGATTGTTATAGGTATCTTAGAGTAATTCTGGGGACTGCACTAGGCAGCTCCTCTAGTGCAGTTAGCCTGCCTATCTGTTTTGTCTATGTTGCCTCTCTGCTGTGATTGTCCTGTCGCCAATGGTGGTCGATAGGAAATCGTCCTGTCTGTCTGTGGGTGCTAACCAGTGCAGCGGTTGCTACTGGTAGCCCCTTCTGTTTCATCTGTCTTACTTGGATCGCACCAGCCTCTAGCGGTAGCGGCTGTGGATCCTTCTGATCTGCTTTCTTGGAGTATAGCTGGAGCAGCGGTTGCCACCAGCTATCTCATCTGCCTGTCTTGCTTGGATCGCACTAGCCCCTAGCGGTAGCGGCTGTGGATCCTTCTGATCTGTGATCCTTTCCCTGTACCCGGATCGCACTCGCTCTGGCGGTAAGAGCAGTGGATCTTTCCTATCCTGTCCCTGAACTTGGATCGCACTCGCTCTGGCGGAAAGAGCAGTGCATCCTGCTAAGCTCTGTTGCTTTACTTGGATCGCACTCGCTCTGGCGGAAAGAGCAGTGGATCTTTCCTATCCTGTTTCCCGTTCGTCTGTCTGTCTTGTCTGATACGAACGCTTGCTGTAGGCTTGGTGAGGTAACCGTTAAGCAAGCGCTCGCGTTTTCCGTTTCGTATTTGGGTGGCGGGGGTTGGTTAGGCATGCTTGTCTCTGTTGCGCTTAACGTGCGGAGATTGTGCTGTAGAAAAGTTCGCTGTTGCGAATGAGTGCGGTGTTCGCGTTTAGTTAGCGTTTGTTATTTTCCTTATCTTCTCATTGTATGATTTGCTGTGCCTTTGCTACTCTCATGCCCTGTCTTGCTTTAGCCTTGTGTCACCTCTGGCCATCGCCTCTCTCGCGATTGCGTTCCTACTGCGTTTCTGCTGTTGTGTGTGCATCGTCGCGGGTTGGTGACTAGATTGGTGCACACACATACATTCTGTCCCTGTGCTCATTCTCATTCGCAATCTTGCGAATGCGTTCTCACTTGGTTTCCTCTGTTGTGTGTCCACCGTCGCAGGTTGGCGACTAGATTGGTGGACATACATACATTCCTCCTCTGTGCTTATTCGGTCTTGTGTTGCTGTTAGCAATCGCCATCTCTTGCGATTGCCTTCTCACCTGATCTTCATGGTTGTGTGTTCATCGTCGCTGGGTGGCGACTAGATTGGTGGACACACATACACTCAGTCGCTTTGCTCTCTCTCTTTGAGGGCTATCTTGCCCTGCGTTTCTTCCCTTCGTACAATTCCTGTGTGGCGTCTGTGGCAGGGCAGAGGATCTGTTCCTCTGCACTCCACAGCTCCATCTGCCGACAGGAATTTCCCTCTACAGGTGCGTTGCACCTTTTGCTGGGTTCTCTCAAATTATACGCTTGTGGAGGATTTTCGCAGTGTCAGCGCGCGTCCTGTGCGCTGACCACGGAGAGAATTCCACAATCGTTACAGTTTAGTCCTAATTAATTGTCCAAAAAGGTGTCTTGTTACTAAGGTATTGTTAGGCTTGGTGGTGTATTCTCCACAGTCAGCATGCAACGCATGAGCTGACGTGAAGGAGGTACACACACTAGCACAAGGAAACAGGCTATCCCTAGTATAGTGGAGGGGAGGACGGACTCCAATAGGAGATTGTGGCGCACAGAGCCGGTGCAGATCCGAACAGCCACAAACAATGCTTTCGTGATAACGTCTCAGCGCAAAGTAGCGCTGAGCGCATAAACCAGAACTGAGGAGATCAGGACAGGTAGACAGAATGAACGCTTGCTAGCTAGCCGCTACTTAGTGACAGCAAGCGTCCACAACAAAACAGACTGGAATGAGGCAGCCAATGCGTTGCAGCGATGGCGTGCCTCACAAAGACAGGACAGGATAGTCAGGAAATAGCAGGATCAAGATAGATGAATGTAACACAGACAAATATACAATAAGTATGTTTTCCTAGCGTATTACAATTACAGCTATCAATGAAACTATTTGTAACGTCTGACTAACATATGTATATATCGGCAATGAACCGATATATGACATAAGCAGGAACACTGACTAGGACTGGAGCAATACAGGGAACAGGACTCAGAAGGATTCGCTATCTCTTCGCAGAGATGAACGCAATCCACAAACGGTAACAGAACAGGATTCAGAAGGATTCGTTATCTCTTCGCAGAGATGAACGCAATCCACAAACAGAACCAGGAGCAGGATAACTAACTCAGCACGGGTGATCACGATACGCGCAAACTACCAAAACGTGCTGGAAAGCTGTCTAACTGAACACAGGGTATAAACAGTTCGTGTACGTATACATCAGCGACACTGATGTATCAACGTAACACGAATACAAGGAAAATAATAAACGTGCTGGTATGCATATATATTGGCAATGAACCAATATATGATGCAAAGACCAGCAAAGTATCTTTAGAACAAGAAACACGATCTGGGGCTGAAGCAACAGCAAGACAGGCTTAAACTGAAGCTATGATAACCCGAGGAGTCCTGCAGGAAGCAGATCTTTATACTGAGGTCATCCAATGGGAGCAGACATGCAGATTCCCACACAGGTGAATGATAATCAGTCACAAGCTGACAGCAGGGAAAGGCAGACAAAGCTATGCAGCTTGCATGGAAAGAGATCAGAACTGCCTGAGCTGCAGCACTACTACTGCCAGCAGCACCTGCTGCAGCAGCGATCATGACAGTACCTCCCCCTTTAAAGGCGGATACCAGGCGCCTCTCAAAACTGACATTCCCAAGGAGACAACCTAACTGATAATTCATGATGACCGGGACAGCCCGGCAAGACCAAATTCCAGAATCAGTCATCACAAGACTGGACCCATCAGAACCAGAACCTACCGAACCATGCCCATCAGTACTACAAGTCTCAGTGTGACACCCATCAGAACCATGATTTCCAGAAGAAAGCCCCCCAAAGCTCTCTGAGCGATACCCACTGCCTTCCAGGGACCGTCCAAAAATGCCAAAGCCTTTGCAATGCCCACCGGAACTGTCTTTACCAACACAAAACCCACTGTTGAACCAGTCCAAGGTACCAGGACAAGTTTCCTCAGAGATCTCCCAGAACACTTTGAAGCTCCAAAGAGATCCCAAAAGGTCAGAACGCCCTTTAGGCTCACATGGAGATCTATCAAGAACCCCCATGGAACCTATGGCAATTCCCGAGTCAGGGTTACAAGGACAAACATCAAGATCAGGGCTTTCAGGGACCAGAACCATCTCTGGGCATGCAGGCAGACTGGAAACATCAGAACATGTCTCCCCTAAGGAAGCATCTGAGTACGCTAACACCTTAGACACACTTGGGCATTCTGGCACACAAAGCACATCTGGGCACACTGGCACAAGAGAAACCTCTGGGCATGTCAAGGAACTGTGAACCTCAGGGTCAGCCAAGATAGGACCGAAACCAGGACTGGACAAAAATTCATCATGACTAGACTTCACAAGCACTGGACTCTCACTAAAGAATGCAGGAACATACTTGGATGTCGCTGATTCTAGCAAGGTTATTAACAAATCAGGTTCAGGGGCATAAACAAGACAGGACAAGTCTTCTGATGTATGAACTGAGCGAGATAGGGATTCCACAACTTTTTCTGGACTGGACAGAGACTCATCTAGTACCTGGGATTAGGGCTCCAAAGTAGCTGCAAAACAAGTCAATATTACAGCATCCCCCACTGAACTGGGCAAATCTGAGGAATTCCCTGGACAGGAAGGGAACTCCGGAATCTCTGCCACACCGGCCAGAGAATCAGAATTATCCATGTTACAGGGCAAGACTTCTGAAACATTCAGAGGACAGGGCTGGAGTTCCTCGGCTGTTACAACACTGGAGAGGGACTCAACAACATTGGTTAAATCAGACTGTGTACAGGGCAAGGTATCTAAGACACTTGCTGACGAGGACAATATTTCAATGACTTCTGCTTCATCAGACAAAGATTCATCAAGTTTATTTAGAGTGGACTTTAATTCTAAGACAGCTGCTAAACAAGTGAATATTGCTGCAACACCCACTGAGGTAAGCAGTGCCTCAGAGTCTTCTGCTAGAGGGTTTGAAGTGTCCAAAGTACTGGGTGAAGCATAGGACTCTGCGACTCCAGCTTCACTGGACAGGATCACTGAACAGTCCATATTGCAGGGCAAAACCATGGAAGCACCTGCTGGGCAGCATAAGGATTCTGTGACCTGAGCTTCATAGGAGAGATCTACTGCACAATTCATGGTACAGGGCAAATTTACTGGAACATTTTCTGAACAAGGTAATAATTCTGCGATTTCAGGTTCACATAGCAGATGCTCTGAGCTATTCACGATACAGGGCAAATTTACTGGAACATTTTCTGAACAAGGTAATAATTCTGCGATTTCAGGTTCACATAGCAGATGCTCTGAGCTATTCACGAAACTAGAGCGAGGTGTAGAAACAGGAAGATCAAGACACAATGTTTGCGCATCTGAATCACCATTCATTTGTAAAATTGGGAAATTCAGATGCTGGGGTTCTGAGGTTTCTAGGCAGGATTGCTGGGACTCAGAAGATAATGTAATGCATCTATTGGCATCTGCTGGATCAGACAGGAGTTGAACTTTATTAACACAGGTAATTTCTGCAGAAGTGTTTGCAGAGGCAGGCAAGATTTTTCTGATGTCTGTTTCACTGAACAAAGAGTCATGAGTACTGGCTAGGCTGGACTCAGAAGTCAGCAGGACCTCTGGATTCTCTGCTGAGAAATTTGTGCAGGGCAAGGTTAAGAAAGTATCAGTGGCTTCTGTTTTACTGGGAAGTAACACTGGGTTATCAATGGTACAGGGTGCAATTGCAGGAACTTCAATTTCACACAAAAAGAGCTCCGAATCACCTGCTGAATCAGCCAAAGGTGCTGAAGCAGGCGGGTCAGAACGCCAAATTTGCGAATTCGAAGTCACATAAAAATCATCCAAAATCAGTTCCCACACATCAATCAATGGAGCCACAAAGTCATACCTACACACACCAATCTCTATTAGGTTATAGGCCGACTTAATGCATGCATTCAATACTAATTCACTTTTTGCACTGTAAAATTGACAAAATGAACTTGAATCATTCTTCCATTCACAGACCAGGGCTTCCATCTCTCCCTTCTCGAATGGGGGATCCCATGCATACTTAACAGCTGAACATTCAGGCTGATCGCAGTTTGCAGATATGATTGTGGCAGGTATATGTATTGGGTTAATTAGCAGGTGATTGGCAGATTCCTTATTCTTAAAGGGAAGGTTCAGGGACTATCCGAAAAAAATAAAAATCCCCATCCACTTACCTGGGGCTTCCTCCAGCCCGTGGCAGGCAGGAGGTGCCCTCGGCGCCGCTCCGCAGGCTCCCGGTGGTCTCCGGTGGCGCGCTCGACCTGGCCAGGCCGGCGGCCAGGTCGGGCTCTTCTGCGCTCCAAGGCCCGGCACTTCTGCGTCCCACGCCGGCGCGCTGACGTCATCGGACGTCCTCCGGGCTGTACTGCGCAGTACAGCCCGGAGGACGTCCGATGACGTCAGCGCGCCGGCGTGGGACGCAGAAGTGCCGGGCCTTGGAGCGCAGAAGAGCCCGACCTGGCCGCCGGCGCGCCGGCGTGGGACGCAGAAGTGCCGGGCCTTGGAGCGCAGAAGAGCCTGACCTGGCCGCCGGCCTGGCCAGGTCGGGCGCGCCACCGGAGACCACCGGGAGCCTGCGGAGCGGCGCCGAGGGCACCTCCTGCCTGCCACGGGCTGGAGGAAGCCCCAGGTAAGTGGATGGGGATTTTTATTTTTTTCGGATAGTCCCTGAACCTTCCCTTTAAGAATCTCCAATACCTGTAGCAAGTGTTGAACTGTAGTGTATGCAAACTTCCCTTGCTTCACAAATAAGTTGATTTGTTCAATACTCTGTAATATCTCCTCATAATTATACTCAGATAATTCTTTTAAACAAAAATCTTTATTTTCCCTAGCCAGGGATGAAAGTTCATTAGTAGTTTCATAAGTCCATTTAACTCCCCTGAAAGACAATTGCATTTCATTATCCGTTAATGGCAGAATCTCATTACAGGTCTGATGCGCAGTCGCTAAAGATAACGATTCTGCAGATCGGACACGTTTCTTATAACGTTTGCATTTGGCCTTAGACCCTGCTGCCTTTGGTGATTTATTCAAAGCTGCAAGAAAATTATCAGTAATACTCTCTGCTTGCTGATCATTTTTGCAAGCAATTGAAGGAGCAGCTGATTGGCCTGCTGCCAGGAGTTCATTAAAAGGGTAAGGCAAATTAGTTTTGCGCAGCCAGTTATGGATCACAAACGCTAGAAATTCCAGCGGTCTCTCTTTCAAATTGGTATGATCGAGGACATCAAAAGCCCACTGAAACAATTCCCCTTTAAACAAGATATAACTTAACTGGAGTGCCCAGGTTGAAACAGGAGTCGCTTGGAGATCGGGATTGGCCAGGAACCTGGCACATTCAGAGAAAAACTCATTTTCTGTTTCAGAGTTAAGTTCTTCAAATTTCTTAAAGGAACAGGAACCATAATTAACAGTGTCATACTTTCTGGGAATCCCCCCCACAATGGGGATTGGTAATGGGGTTATCATAATGTTAGGCTTGGTGGTGTATTCTCCACAGTCAGCATGCAACGCATGAGCTGACGTGAAGGTGGTACACACACTAGCACAAGGAAACAGGCTATCCCTAGTATAGTGGAGGGGAGGACGGACTCCAATAGGAGATTGTGGCGCACAGAGCCGGTGCAGATCCGAACAGCCACAAACAATGCTTTCGTGATAACGTCTCAGCGCAAAGTAGCGCTGAGCGCATAAACCAGAACTGAGGAGATCAGGACAGGTAGACAGAATGAACGCTTGCTAGCTAGCCGCTACTTAGTGACAGCAAGCGTCCACAACAAGACAGACTGGAATGAGGCAGCCAATGCGTTGCAGCGATGGCGTGCCTCACAAAGACAGGACAGGATAGTCAGGAAATAGCAGGATCAAGATAGATGAACGTAACATAGACAAATATACAATAAGTATGTTTTCCTAGCGTATTACAATTACAGCTATCAATGAAACTATTTGTAACGTCTGACTAACATATGTATATATCGGCAATGAACCGATATATGACATAAGCAGGAACACTGACTAGGACTGGAGCAATACAGGGAACAGGACTCAGAAGGATTCGCTATCTCTTCGCAGAGATGAACGCAATCCACAAACGGTAACAGAACAGGATTCAGAAGGATTCGTTATCTCTTCGCAGAGATGAACGCAATCCACAAACAGAACCAGGAGCAGGATAACTAACTCAGCACGGGTGATCACGATACGCGCAAACTACCAAAACGTGCTGGAAAGCTGACTAACTGAACACAGGGTATAAACAGTTCGTGTACGTATACATCAGCGACACTGATGTATCAACGTAACACGAATACAAGGAAAATAATAAACGTGCTGGTATGCATATATATTGGCAATGAACCAATATATGATGCAAAGACCAGCAAAGTATCTTTAGAACAAGAAACACGATCTGGGGCTGAAGCAACAGCAAGACAGGCTTAAACTGAAGCTATGATAACCCGAGGAGTCCTGCAGGAAGCAGATCTTTATACTGAGGTCATCCAATGGGAGCAGACATGCAGATTCCCACACAGGTGAATGATAATCAGTCACAAGCTGGCAGCAGGGAAAGGCAGACAAAGCTATGCAGCTTGCATGGAAAGAGATCAGAACTGCCTGAGCTGCAGCACTACTACTGCCAGCAGCACCTGCTGCAGCAGCGATCATGACAGGTATCACACAAGAAGCATCTCATGATTAGTTAAAGCAAAACGTTCTTTCAAGACCTTCCCAGCCTTATTGTTGCAACAGATAGAATTAGTTACAAATACATTTCAAAGCTTCTGATTCCAGTGAGCACTATTGAGCCATAATACAGAAGTGGAAAAAAAGAATGTCATTTCACCATAAAATAGTCCCAACCAAGTGCTCCTCACAAGATTCAAAGGAGCAAAAATAATAAAAAGAAATGGTTGTCCAAAAGTCAAGAGCCACTTGTGGAGATAATCAGAAAGGAATTAGAAAGAAAGTACAGTTGTTTCAAAGAAAACAATAATAAATGCACTTGACTAATGTGGCCTAAATATAGTACGGTCAGATGAGACCAAAATTGAACTTCTTGGATGTCATTGCACAAACCATGCTTGGAGGAAAAATGGAGCTGCACATCACACTAAAAACACCATAACAACAGTGAAGTCTGAAGGTAGGATATCATAGTATGGGCGTGTTTTTCAGCTATTGGTACTGGCAAACTTCATATAGTTGAAGGAAGGATGAATGGAGAAATGAACAGGGACATTCTCGATCGGAATCTGCTGCCACCTACCAGAATGCTGGAGATGAATGAGAGTGGACATTTCAGCAAGACAGTAATCCAAAACACATAGCTAACTCAGTTTGAGAGATAGAAAATAAAGTTTCTATAATGGGTCAGTCAATTACCCAACTTTAACCACTTAAGCCTATCTGGATGCGTATATTTGTCCAGATAGGCGCAGCTAAAGGCAAACTGGACGAGAATTCTTGCATAACCGCCGGGGTGTGCGGGCCGCAGCTCGTGCACCCTGGCGGTTTTCCATGTCAGCGATTGGGGAAGAGAAAGAAAGCTCCTCTGAACCAATCGCAATGCCTGTGATGAAAGGACATGACCCCGTTCAGAGGTCATGTCCATTCATAAGAATGTAACTTCATTAATGTTAAAACACTGCCTTGTAAACCAAGGAGTGTTTATTGCCATCTAGTGGCGAAACAAACCAGTAAATACCCACGACATACATATCAACAAAAGATAAGTCCCTAAGGCAACTATTAATGGATTTGTTTTGTTGTTTTTTTGTTGTTTTTTTCCAAATAATATATTGTCGCCATACATTGTACTAGGAACATAATTTAAATGTTGTGATAGCCGGGACTAATGGGCAAATACAATGGGTGGGTTTTATTTATAGTAGCATTGCTTATTTTAAAACTATAGGGGGTGGAATTGGAGAAATTGTGTATTTTTTCTTTTTTTTGTGTGTGCATTTGCCTTCAAAAAAATTAAAGTTGAAAAAAAAATGCATAGAAAATAAAGTAATTACTGAAAACAAGTATCGCTCAGAAAAACCTTAATTTACGTGTGATGAGTAGTGACAAAGATATTGGCGAATGAATGGGAGGAGCGCTGACAGGGGAAAATTTCTTCTGTCCTGAAGGTGAAAACACCTGTGGGATGAAGTGGTTAATTCAATTAAAAATACAGGGAAAGAACTGAAGAGCAAAGTTCATAGAAGAAGCCTCCAGAACTTTCAAGATCTGAAAACAGTTGGTTTGAAAAAAATGGGCCAAAATCACACCTGAGCAATACAGGTGATAAGTTTTTCGTCTTTCAAGACATCATTACCACCTAAGGCTTTTCTATGGTCATTCTGTGCATGCACGGTGTAGTATGTCCGGGTCAGAAAGCACTGACCAGGAAGAAGATTACGGGTATCAGTAATGGAGATACTTTTTTTTAGTTCTGTTCCCCTTTAAATACATTTAAGCAGTAAGCCTGTTCAGTAATTAGTCCCTTATCTCATTCCACTTTACTACACATAACTTAATTCATGGACTTGTTTTGATTTCGTTGTATGTGTGGATTACTTGGATTGTTACCGACATCTGGTGTAAATTTCATGTCAATAGCCCCATTAGCAATATATTTACTGAAAAAAACATTGACGTGTTCAATACTTATTTTCCCCTTTGTATGTTTCAGTAAAACGCCTGCAGCTACAACAAAATAATAACCAAGAAAACACAACAAAAAAAGCACGTATGCTTGAAGGAGGACTAATCTGGCCGCACAGATGTGCATATGTAACCCAAGTTCCTGCTTTCAGTGATGTTACAAGCAAGCCACACTTCACACTCTGGGAGCACACCAGCCACAGATTATTATTCATCTCCTGTGAGAAAGTCACTGATATGCCAAACGATTATTTATACTGTGAGAAAAGTAACAAGAGATAGATGACACATCTGTGTCGTATTGGTGGAAATCCATTTTGTTTAAATATTGTTTTCCCAGAAGGATGTCAAGTTGCAAAATATCTGTAAACTCAGAACAGAAACTGGCCACACATTTTTGCTATAAAAGGTGATAGACTATAACAATGAGATCAGTATCAATAATAAATCTAGAGCTAGTTATTTATATTTTGTGCTGCTTGCTTGCCAGGTGGTTCATCAACCAAGGCAGATACAGATGTAAAGAATAAAAGGAACACAAATAATAATGTCTGTAGTGATGCAGATTGGGTAAGTCATACTGAAGCATGTCATAACACTTATTTAAAGTGCAACTCCAGTCACAAAAATAGGACAGTATAGCTTTCAGCTTTCCATGTGGCCAGACTGAAGTGCTGTTGATCAGCAGACTATAGCTTTTGCTGTTCTATAGATCTGATCAATGCAATAATACAATAACATTTGTAAAGCTCTTTTCTACCATAGGTCTTAAAGCACATAGCTATGTTTCAGATCAATACAAGGTTGCAGTCTGGACTGTGTTACAGAAGAAATAGTCAGGTGTTCATGTCAGACTAAACTGACTAAACAGGTGGCTTTTCAGTTTGGACTTAAATGCTTCCCAGGGATGGAGATGTCATGAATGGGTGTGGCAGGGAGTTCCAAAGTGTAGGGGCAGCATGACAAAAGGCTCTGTCTCCAAAGGTTTTGAAGTGGACTCAGGGGTGACCAAGTTATAAGATCCATTTGATCTAAGATTGTGGGGTCTGATTGTGTTTACAGAATTGCTCTGTGAAGAAGAGCCATGGCCTATTTTAACTTGTCCAGAAATCCCTACATAGGTGAGCTGAAATACTGGGATAAAGGCTTATAATAAATGAATTAAAGAGAACCAGAGCTAAAGTAAAGAAAAGATTCGATACATACCTGGGGCTTCCTTCAACCCCATACGCGCTGATTGATCCCACGCCGCCATCCACCGCTGCCCGCATCTACGAGAACCGGCTCCCCGCTCTTCCGTCAGTCAGAGCCAGTCTAGCGTAGCAGAAGTGCGCTCTTTGTGTATCTCTGCAGCAGCCGCTGGAGAGATACGTAGAGGGCGCACTTCTCCAGCGTAGCCCGGCTCCGATGACGTCAGTGACGGGAGCCGGTTCTCATAGATGCAGGCAGCGGTAGATGGCGGCGTGGAATCGATCAGCGCGTATGGGGCTGGAGGAAGCTCCAGGTATGTATAGAATCTTTTCTTTACTTTAGCTCTGGTTCCCTTTAAGTCAGTAGAAAGCTGAAGGAGAGAAAACCACCATTTCCACTCTGTGTTGCTAAAGTGGAGAAAATTAACCTGTATTCCTTTGAAGTAAAGCAAACCGTTGAAAATGATACATAGTGTTGGTTTTTGAATTATGGATCCTGCATGCAGAATCTCAAATTATGCCGAATACCACACTTCAGCACCCGAAGCAGTGGAGAGGGTCACTCACTTGCAGTTCACGCCGCGTATTGCATGACTCCAATGCTTCTTCTATGGCATTGCCTTATTTGAGGATTGGAATGTAAATTGACCTTCTCCTGTCCGGAGGCCACGATTGTGTTTTCATATTTTCCGAATTGCCAACAGCACTCTGACTGTATACTCATACAGGCTTTTCAGAAGTTTCACTGGAATTCCATCACTTCCTGTTATTAGCAAGAACTTCTAATGCCCATTTGCCTTCACTCATCAGAATGCTTAGTTCTTGTTCAGCATACGTATTCCAAGTATGAGTACCACCTATGTCCTTCATGTATAGCTGTTCTTATGGACTATTTCACACCAAATTGCTCCAAACTCACTAGCAATTTTAGTGTGAAACATCACTTAATGTTATTCATGTGAATGTTGGATATTCCCAGCAGGTTTAAGTTTGAATGTCCGTAAATGGAATTGGTGATTTGGTATCAGTTAGCAAGGCTGTTAGTTTGCTAGACTGTTTGCTTGAATGAGTGGATTACCCCTAATGATACAATGCCGAGGAGTCCCCTCCACTCAGTATAGAAGAATTTTGTCCTGTGGGTGTGATGCAATATTTGCTGGAAACGGAAAAGGGGTCTAGTTGAAGCTAACTTATTTTTCTTTAATCAGGTCTCTGAAAGAATTTGAAGATGTGCTTGCCCGTTACTGCATTGTAGGCAATCAAGAGAGTTGTATTTCAAAAATCTAGTGACAAGTGTGAGGCATTATGAAGGCCACAATGTCAAATCAGTAGACATGAGGTTCCAGCCGCAGAGATCTCATCATCACAGTCTCTAATTTTGTTTCTCAACAACTACACCAGGATACCCCACAACCTGAAAAGCTTCATATGCACTGCCCAAAGAAAAAATGCTCAAAGAAAAAAAAATTAAGCTAGCTTGAACTGGAAACCTTTTCCTGTTCTAGAAGATAATTCATCATTCATACAAAGAAACTTTTTCAGTTCTAAATAGGGTTAGGAGGTTAATAAGCATGGTATAGGTAAAGGTAATCCACTTATATCCGCCTAGCTAAGTCACATTATTATGCACATGCTAGTTGTTTAAATGCCTGACTTAAGGTACTCTGATCAAAATGTCCAGGCAAACATGATCGGAAAACATGGTAGGTCGATGACAGGTTGTGTTGAAGGCTTCTTTCCCTGCTTAGGGAATAGGGATGATTGCTCCAATTTGACATAGACATCACCTTTCACTCTTGTGAACCAAAATCATAAGGAAACGCGGGCGGGGGATTTCAGCTGCCCAGAATTCCCCCTCAGACCAGGGCTGATGCAGTGTCTGGGAACAGGCACAAGTTGAGATACCAGAATATCTATAGGTATCCTGCAGCTCGCAGCATTGCCCCCTTTCTTTCCCTGCTACTGTAGACTTTGGATGGAGCAGCAGCGTGTGTACAGAGCCTGGAGCAGCAGTGTGTGTACAGAGCATGGAGCAGCTCTGGAGAACGTAACAGAGCCAGGTATGAGCACAGCACTGTGCCCTGCTTCACTTTCCCCTTCATTAGCAATGTCAGCTGTCCTCATTATTATCTGTATCCAAACTGCTCCTGATCAATCCCGTTGTCGCTCGGGAGCAGATTGGAAATTTAGCAAATAATTATCAAATCCTGTCAGTCGGACGGGAAAATGCATTTTGTGTACCCAGCATGATGTCCTACCATATTATTATACTATATTGTGGGTGGTTGAGGGAGACCTTTTAGGAATCCCCTCCTTGAAAATCATGTGTTTGCCCCTGAAAATGTATTTTGCATCAAAAAAAGAAATGATAAAGGGGGAAGAGGGTTACTGCATATGGAAGAAATAAGAATCTGTATGGGGAAGTGGAGCATTAGACAGCTGGTCAAGGGTGTAAACAATATGTCCAAAGACATTTCTTCAAGGGGTGCAAAAGATATAAATGCAGCCCTGCACAACGCTATAGTGCTGTAGTACTAAAAAAAAAACAAAAAACTAAAAATAAAATGAAATGTTAACACTTGTATAGTACTTTTCTCCTGTTCAGAGCCAGAGCTACAACCAGGGCCGGGCCAAGGCATAGGCTGGAGAGGCTCCAGCCTCAGGGCTCAGTGTAGGAGGGGGCGCACAATTCATTCAGCTGTCATTCCTAATTGTGTATGAAACAGAAAGAAATAAGAAAAGGGAATACATAGCAGTGACTGCAAGCCAGATAACTAGATATTAAGGTGTTGGGGAGGTTGTGGGCCCTGTGGCCCTCTTAGTCTCATAGCAATCAGTGTGTGACAGCTGAGGTGGGAGGGATAGAGGGGCGCACTTTGGTGTCTCAGCCTTGGGTGCTGGAGGACCTTGTCCCTGCTCTGGCTACAACCAACAAGGACACACTCAGTAGGCCACCCTGGAGCATTGAGTCTTGCCCAAAGACTCTTTACTGAACTGGTAAATGCAAATCAATGCTTTAATACCATAGAGTTACGTGCAGTGATGTAGCTAAGGAGCTGTGGGCCCCGATGCAAGTTTTACATTGGGGCACCCTAAGCACTCTATACATAACAATTGATACGGTGCACCAAAACCTGCCAATGGCAATTACAGTGTCAGAAGTGTAAGAAGGGAACGAGGAACAGTTTGTTAATGATTACCACTATTCAAAGTATCTATAGAAGTGATTATTATGAGCACAGGACCAATAGAGAGCTAATACTGCAATCGAGGGATGGCCCCTTGGGGCCCCCCTGGCCCAAGGGCCCCAATGCGGTCGCTACCTCTGCACCCCCTATTGCTACGCCCCTGGTTACGTGCTTTAACTCTAATGTCTCCAATGTGCACTGGTCATCTCCTTTCAACTTGTGCTGAAAACCTTTCTGAAAATTCCTTTAACAGGACACATTAAGACTACCACTAGATGGCACTTGTAGCCAAACAAACATCATAGGAACAGAATATGCAGAATAGTTATATAAACAGCACTGCAATGCTACACATGGTTCTTAGGTTCTTCTGTATTGGAAATTTCATTTAAAGACTATAGCAGTCATTTACTGTATTGGAAAGATGTGCAAAATAACTCTTATTTTGAATCAAGTGAAATGCTTAATAAATATTCAAGCAGTGCAAAACACTTCACAGTCTGCTACTGAGAAATACAAATAATAGGTTATTTTTCTGCGAATTGAATACAGACTAAATAGATAAATGGGCTCATTCACACAGACAGGACAATTGCAGTTATTTCACTGCCTTTTTACTGCGAATTGCTGCCCCTCGCTGTGGATGTATTTCTCTGCAATGGGTCATAGCACCTGTACAGTGTACATGTTTGTACAGTACAGTAACATTTTTGCTTTTGTGTCCCTTGCGAGCACCTGCACACGTTGCCCATTCTCTTATTTCCTGTGCAAGTCTCATCTACCCAAGCACCTCTCTGTGACAGCAATGAAGATCCTCCTTTCAAAATGTCCTGTGCATATTCCCTTGCTTCCAGTAACACAAGGAGGTGAGAGGTAGTGTTGGGCGAACACCTGGATGTTCGGGTTCGCGAACGTTCGCCGAACATGGCCGCGATGTTCGGGTGTTCGCACCGAACTCCGAACATAATGGAAGTCAATGGGGACCCGAACTTTTGTGCTTTGTAAAGCCTCCTTACATGCTACATACCCCAAATTTACAGGGTATGTGCACCTTGGGAGTGGGTACAAGAGGAAAAAAAAATTAGCAAAAAGAGCTTATAGTTTTTGATAAAATCGATTTTAAAGTTTCAAAGGGAAAACTGTCTTTTAAATGTGGGAAATGTCTGTTTTCTTTGCACAGGTAGCATGCATTTTGCCGCCATGCAGTCATAAATGTAATAAAGATAAGAGGTTCCATAAACATGGACCGGCAACGCTACACCAGCAGCAGCACACGTGATGGAACAGGAGGAGGCACAGGAGGAGAAGGCCACGCTTTGAGACACAACAACCCAGGCCTTGCATGAGGACAAGAAGAAGCGTTCGGATAGCATGCTTTTTGCAGCCATGCAGTCATAAATGTAATAAAGATAAGAGGTTCCATAAACAGGAACTGGCAACGCTAACCCAGCAGCAGCACACGTGATGGAACAGGAGGAGGCGCAGGAGGAGAAGGCCACGCTTTCAGACACAACAACCCAGGCCTTGCATGAGGACAAGAAGCGTGCGGATAGCATGCTTTTTGCCGCCATGCAGTCATAAATGTAATAAAGATAAGAGGTTCAATAAACAGGGACCGGCAATGCTAACCCAGCAGCAGCACACGTGATGGAACAGGAGGAGGCGCAGGAGGAGAAAGCCACGCTTTGAGACACAACAACCCAGGCCTTGCATGAGGACAAGAAGCGTGCGGATAGCATGCATTTTGCCGCCATGCAGTCATAAATGTAATAAAGATAAGAGGTTCCATAAACAGGGACCGGCAACGCTAACCCAGCAGCAGCACACGTGATGGAACAGGAGGAGGCGCAGGAGGAGAAGGCCACGCTTTGAGGCACAACAACCCAGGCCTTGCATGAGGACAAGAAGAAGCGTTCGGATAGCATGCTTTTTGCAGCCATGCAGTCATAAATGTAATAAAGATAAGAGGTTCCATAAACAGGGAACTGGCAACGCTAACCCAGCAGCAGCACACGTGATGGAACAGGAGGAGGCACAGGAGGAGAAGGCCACACTTTCAGACACAACAACCCAGGCCTTGCATGAGGACAAGAAGCGTGCGGATAGCATGCTTTTTGCCGCCATGCAGTCATAAATGTAATAAAGATAAGAGGTTCAATAAACAGGGACCGGCAACGCTAACCCAGCAGCAGCACACGTGATGGAACAGGAGGAGGCGCAGGAGGAGAAGGCCACGCTTTGAGACACAACAACCCAGGCCTTGCATGAGGACAAGAAGCGTGCGGATAGCATGCATTTTGCCGCCATGCAGTCATAAATGTAATAAAGATAAGAGGTTCCATAAACAGGGACCGGCAACGCTAACCCAGCAGCAGCACATGTGATGGAACAGGAGGAGGCGCAGGAGGAGAAGGCCATGCTTTGAGACACAACAACCCAGGCCTTGCATGAAGACAAGAAGAAACGTGTGGATAGCATGCTTTTTGCCGCCATGCAGTCATAAATGTAATAAAGATAAGAGATTCCATAAACAGGGACCGGCAACGCTAACCCAGCAGCAGCACACGTGATGGAACAGGAGGAGGCGCAGGAGGAAAAGGCCACGCTTTCAGACACAACAACCCAGGCCTTGCATGAGGACAAGAAGCGTGCGGATAGCATGCTTTTTGCCGCCATGCAGTCATAAATGTAATAAAGATAAGAGGTTCAATAAACAGGGACCGGCAACGCTAACCCAGCAGCAGCACACGTGATGGAACAGGAGGAGGTGCAGGAGGAGAAGGCCACGCTTTGAGACACAACAACCCAGGCCTTGCATGAGGACAAGAAGCGTGCGGATAGCATGCATTTTGCCGCCATGCAGTCATAAATGTAATAAAGATAAGAGGTTCCATAAACAGGGACCGGCAACGCTAACCCAGCAGCAGCACACGTGATGGAACAGGAGAAGGCGCAGGAGGAGAAGGCCACGCTTTGAGACACAACAACCCAGGCCTTGCATGAGGACAAGAAGCGTGCGGATAGCATGCTTTTTGCCGCCATGCAGTCATAAATGTAATAAAGAAAAGAGGTTCCATAAACAGGGACCGGCAACGCTAACCCAGCAGCAGCACACGTGATGGAACAGGAGGAGGCGCAGGAGGAGAAGGCCACGCTTTCAGACACAACAACCCAGGCCTTGCATGAGGACAAGAAGCGTGCGGATAGCATGCTTTTTGCCGCCATGCAGTCATAAGCGACACAGAGCACAATGCTATACAGGGTGAGCGGTGTACTACTGTTCCCAGCAGACACACAGAGTGGCAGTAAACACAATGCAATATAGTGTGGCTGAGCGGTGTACTACTATTCCCAGCAGACACACAGAGTGGCAGTAAACACAATGCTATATAGTGTGGGTGAGCGGTTTACTACTATTCCCAGCAGCGACACAGAGCACAATGCTATACAGGGTGAGCGGTGTACTACTGTTCCCAGCAGAGAGACACAGAGTGGCAGTAAACACAATGCTATATAGTGTGGGTGAGTGGTGTACTACTATTCCCAGCAGCGACACAATGACCGGGGGACCCTGGCTAGCCTGGCTGGAGAGAGAACTACCCTGCCTGCCCACCCAAAGCTAAACCCACAGACAAATGGCGGAGAAATGACGTGGATCGGGTATTTATTTACCCGAACCACGTGACCCGTTCGGCCAATCAGAGCACGTTCGGGTCCGAACCACGTGACACGTTCGGCCAATCACAGCGCTAGCCGAACGTTCGGGGAATGTTCGGCCATGCGCTCTTAGTTCGGCCATTATGGCCGAACAGTTTGGCCGAACACCATCAGGTGTTCGGCCGAACTCGAACATCCCCCGAACAGGGTGATGTTCTGCAGAACCCGAACAGTGGCGAACACTGTTCGCCCAACACTAGTGAGAGGTGCAGTCTTCACTGACAGGGTTGCTTCTGACTAGTGTTGGGCGAACATCTAGATGTTCGGGTTCGGGCCGAACAGGCCGAACATGGCCGCGATGTTCGGGTGTTCGACCTGAACTCCAAACATAATGGAAGTCAATGGGGACCCGAACTTTTGTGCTTTGTAAAGCCTCCTTACATGCTACATACCCCAAATTTACAGGGTATGTGCACCTTGGGAGTGGGTAAAAGAGGAAAAAAAAATTAGCAAAAAGAGCTTATAGTTTTTGAGAAAATCGATTTTAAAGTTTCAAAGGGAAAACTGTCTTTTAAATGCGGGAAATGTCTGTTTTCTTTGCACAGGTAACATGCTTTTTGTCGGCATGCAGTCATAAATGTAATACATATAAGAGGTTCCAGGAAAAGGGACCGGTAACGCTAACCCAGCAGCAGCACACGTGATGGAACAGGAGGAGGGTGGCGCAGGAGGAGAAGGCCACGCTTTGTGAGACACAACAACCCAGGCCTTGCATGAGGACAAGAAGCGTGCGGATAGCATGCTTTGTACCGCCATGCAGTCATAAATGTAATAAAGATAAGTGGTTCAATAAACATGGACCACGCAGCAAACCTAACCCAGCAGCAGCAGACGTGATGGAACAGGAGGAGGCGCAGGAGGAGAAGGCCACGCTTTGTGAGACACAACAACCCAGGCCTTGCATGAGGACAAGAAGCGTGCGGATAGCATGCTTTGTACCGCCATGCAGTCATAAATGTAATAAAGATAAGTGGTTCAATAAACAGGGACCACGCGGCAACGCTAACCCAGCAGCAGCAGACGTGATGGAACAGGAGGAGGCGCAGGAGGAGAAGGCCACGCTTTGTGAGACACAACAACCCAGGCCTTGCATGAGGTACCGCCATGCAGTCATAAATGTAATAAAGATAAGTGGTTTAATAAACAGGGACCACGCGGCAACGCTAACCCAGCAGCAGCAGACGTGATGGAACAGGAGGAGGCGCAGGAGGAGAAGGCCACGCTTTGTGAGACACAACAACCCAGGCCTTGCATGAGGTACCGCCATGCAGTCATAAATGTAATAAAGATAAGTGGTTCAATAAACAGGGACCACGCGGCAACGCTAACCCAGCAGCAGCAGACGTGATGGAACAGGAGGAGGCGCAGGAGGAGAAGGTCACGCTTTGTGAGACACAACAACCCAGGCCTTGCATGAGGACAAGAAGCGTGCGGATAGCATGCTTTGTACCGCCATGCAGTCATAAATGTAATAAAGATAAGTGGTTCAATAAACAGGGACCACGCGGCAACGCTAACCCAGCAGCAGCAGACGTGATGGAACAGGAGGAGGCGCAGGAGGAGAAGGCCACGCTTTGTGAGACTTAACAACCCAGGCCTTGCATGAGGTACCGCCATGCAGTCATAAATGTAATAAAGATAAGTGGTTCAATAAACAGGGACCACGCGGCAACGCTAACCCAGCAGCAGCAGACGTGATGGAACAGGAGGAGGCGCAGGAGGAGAAGGCCACGCTTTGTGAGACACAACAACCCAGGCCTTGCATGAGGTACCGCCATGCAGTCATAAATGTAATAAAGATAAGTGGTTCAATAAACAGGGACCACGCGGCAACGCTAACCCAGCAGCAGCAGACGTGATGGAACAGGAGGAGGCGCAGGAGGAGAAGGCCACGCTTTGTGAGACACAACAACCCAGGCCTTGCATGAGGACAAGAAGCGTGCGGATAGCATGCTTTGTACCGCCATGCAGTCATAAATGTAATAAAGATAAGAGGTTCCATAAACAGGGACCGGCAACGCTAACCCAGCAGCAGCAGCAGCACACGTGATGGAACAGGAGCAGGCGCAGGAGGAGAAGGCCATGCTTTTTGAGACACAACAACCCAGGCCTTGCATGAGGACAAAAAGCGTGCGGATATAGCAGCAATGCTTTTTGCCGCCATGCAGTCATAAATGTAATACAGATGAGAGGTTCAATAAACAGGGACCGGAAACGCTACACCATCCCAGATGTTCATTGGTCATGTTACTTGGTTGGGGTCCTGGAGTGTTGCATAGTCATTTCCAATCCAGGATTGATTCATTTTAATTTGAGTCAGACGGTCTGCATTTTCTGTGGAGAGGCGGATACGCCGATCTGTGACGATGCCTCCGGCAGCACTGAAACAGCGTTCCGACATAACGCTGGCTGCCGGGCAAGCCAGCACCTCTATTGCGTACATTGCCAGTTCGTGCCAGGTGTCTAGCTTCGATACCCAATAGTTGAAGGGTGCAGATGGATTGTTCGACACAGCTACGTCATCTGACGTGTAGTCCTTGACCATCTTCTCCAGGCGATCGGTGTTGGAGGTGGATCTGCACGCTTGCTGTTCAGTGGGCTGCTGCTGCATGGGTGTCAGAAAATTTTCCCACTCCAAGGACACTGCCGATACCATTTCCTTTTGGGCACTAGCTGCGGCTTGCGTTGTTTGCTGCCCTCCTGGTCGTCCTGGGTTTGCGGAAGTCAGTCTGTCCGCGTACAACTGGCTAGAGGAGGGGGAGGATGTCAATCTCCTCTCTAAAGTCTCCACAAGGGCCTGCTGGTATTCTTCCATTTTGACCTGTCTGACTCTTTCTTCAAGCAGTTTTGGAACATTGTGTTTGTACCGTGGATCCAGAAGGGTATAAACCCAGTAATTGGCGTTGTCCAGAATGCGCACAATGCGTGGGTCGCGTTCAATGCAGTCTAGCATGAATTGAGCCATGTGTGCAAGAGTCCTACCAGAATCCTCATCATCCTCTTGTGAGCGTTGTGATAGTTGTTGTGATGCATCATAGTCGTCACCTTCCTCCTGGTCTGCTTCTGCTGACCATTCGCGCTGAATTGTGGAAGTCCAACGTGCACCGCTCTGGCCCTCGTCAGTGGTGGCATGAAATTCCTGCTCCAACTCCAGCTGTTCCTCCTCCTCTTCTTCGTCATAGCTGCTGGGGCCAGCGTTCCCTGAGGCGGATGGCCTGATGTTGGTACCATCACGCTGATCGTTTTCTCCTTCAGATTCCCCCAGTTGCATCACGACAGCTGTTTCCTTGATTTTTAACATTGACCTCTTCAGTAAACACAGCAGTGGTATGGTAATGCTGACTGAAGAGTTGTCACTGCTCACAAGCAACGTGGATTGCTCAAAATTTTGGAGGACTTGGCAGAGGTCCAACATGTTGGCCCAATCGGATCCACAGAAGCTTGGCAGCTGTCCGGATGCGCCTCGGTACTGCGCCGTCATGTACTGGACCACTGCACTCTTCTGCTCACAAAAGCGTGCTAGCATGTGCAGCGTAGAATTCCAGCGCGTAGGGACATCACACAGCAAGCGATGGTGGGGGAGATTGAAGCGCTCCTGCATCTTGGCGAGTGCCCCCGAAGCAGTACTGGAATTTCTACAATGTTTGGCCACTCGACGCACCTTCAACAGAAGATCGGCCACGCCTGGGTATGTCCTCAGGAACCGCTGAACTACTAGGTTCATCACGTGCGCCAGGCAAGGGATGTGTGTCAGCTTAGCCAACCTTAAAGCGCGAATGAGATTACTCCCATTATCACACACAACCATGCCCGGTTTCAGGTCCAGCGGTGCCAGCCACAAATCCGTCTGTTCCTTTATTCCCTTCCAAATTTCCTCCCCTGTGTGCTGCTTATCCCCAAGGCAGATCAGCTTCAGCAACGCTTGCTGACGCATGCCAACAGCTGTGCTGCACTGCTTCCACGATCCTACTGCTGCTGGGTTAGCGTTTCCGGATGAGGTACAGCTTTGAGATGCGTTGGAGGAGAAGGAGTCAGAGAGGTAGGTGCTGCTGTTGTTATCCAGTGGGAGGGACGGCGGTGCAGCTGTTTGCGGCGTGGGCAACACCCGCGCCGTAGCAGGTGAGGAATCGTTGCCAGGCTCCACAAGGTTCACCCAGTGCGCGGTAAGGGAGATTTATCGACCCTGTCCGAACGCACTCGTCCAAGTGTCAGTGGTGAGGTGAACCTTGCAGGCAACGGCATTCTTCAAGCTTCGGGTTATTTTGCTGACCACGTGCTCATGCAACTCAGGCACTGCAGAGCGCGCAAAGTGGTAGCGGCTGGGAACCACGTAACGTGGGATGGCCACTGACATCATGCCCTTGAAGCTGTTTGTCTCCACCACTCGATATGGCAGCATTTCGCAGGCCAGAAGCTTGGCTATGCTGGCTGTTACTGCCACGGCCCGGGGGTCATTTGCTGGCAATTTCCTCTTGCGCTCAAACATCTCCGACACAGACAACTGAACCGTAGCGCTGCACACGGAAGGGCTGTTGGTTGTTGTGTTTGATGAACACTGGGAGACCTCAAGAGCACTACTCCGGAAAGTGACAGTGTCAGTGTCGTCTGATGTTTGTGAATGTTGTGAACCACGCAATGGCTGGGCTACTGCTGCTGCTGAGGCGGGTCTGGTGGTGAGTCTGGTGAACCCAAGGGAGGCAGTGTTGCTGGTACCCTGTCCTGCCGCGTTTGCCTACAGAGTGGGATGTTTGGATAGCATGTGGCGGCTCATGCTGGTGGTGGAGAGGTTGTTAATACTTTTCCCCCTGCTCAGGCGGGTCTTGCACACCTTGCAAATCGCCATGGTAACATCCTCAGTGCAGTCTTCAAAGAAAGCCCAGACTTTGGAGCACCTGCCTCCTTGCTGGCGATTTCTGTTTGCTCCTCTTTTGCCTCTCACTTGAACTTCCACGCTTGTGGTGCCTGAAATTGCACGCCGCCTACCTTGTGGCACAAGGCGAACTCGTGCAGCAGTGGGTTCTTCAACAGACTCATCTGTGCTGCTGCTACGACGGCGATGTTCTCGTTCACAAACAAAATCTGGGTCTATGTCCACATTGTCCATACCCTCCTCTTCCATCTCCTCAAACTCGTCATATGTCATTGTGGGGGGCCGCCGCCGTGGAGTAGAGCTCCCCAGAACAACCTCTGCGCAGCTCACTCCAACGTCGTCTTCCAGATCTTGTCGGCCGACCTCCTGCAATTGCAACCCCTCCTGCCCAACTTGCTCTGGGATTTGGGTTTCCGAGTCCTCCTTGGACTCGCCTTGTATTTCAGTGCGCGGTGCATTTCCCACAGTTAATGGTTGTGAATCCGGGCACAACATTTCTGGCTGTTCCTCCATTGACCTTTGAAAGGTGGAAGTTTGTTGGGCTGGGAATAGCTCCTGCGAATACCCCATTGTGTCCTGAGGTAATTCATCGGACTGGTTATCTGGCAGTTGTGTGCGTGGTGTCGCTGCCGGTTGTGTCAGCTTTGTGCCCACTGGCTCCTTGTAACTGGCTGAGGACTCGGACCTCGTGCGTGATGTGCTGGTGCTGCTTAACCCACTGCTGGACGCTTGAGAGGTCATCCAAGTAATTATCTGGTCCTGTTCTTTTGGATCTGTGAGGGTTGTTGTCCTGGACAACATGGGCGGTATTGAGTGGGTTTTCTTCGGTGCTCCACTGTGGCCTGTACGTGAACCGTCAGGGGAAACACCTCTTCCCTTGCCCCTTCCTCTTTCACCGGATTTCTTCCTCATTTCACTTATCCTTACAGTACACGCTGACTGGCAGCAGTACAGTGGCAGTACAGAAATGCTATACAGTACCACTATTCCCAGCAGCGACACAGAGCACAATGCTATACAGTGGCGGGTGAGCGGTGTACCACTATTCCCAGCAGCGACACAGAGCACAATGCTATACAGTGGCAGGTGAGCGGTGTACTACTGTTCCCAGGCCCAGCAGACACAGAGTGGAAGTAAACACAATGCTATATAGTCTGGCTGAGCGGTGTACACAGAGTGGCAGTACACACAATGCTATATAGTCTGGCTGAGCGGTGTACACAGAGTGGCAGTACACACAATGCTATATAGTCTGGCTGAGCTGTGTACACAGAGTGTCAGTAAACAATGCTATATATAGCGTGGCTGAGCGAGGTACACAGTGGCAGTACACACAATGCTATATAGTCTGGCTGAGCGGTGTACACACAGTGTCAGTAAACAATGGTATATAGTCTAGCTGAGCGGTGTACACAGAGTGTCAGTAAACAATGGTATATAGTCTGGCTGAGCGGTGTACACAGAGTGGCAGTAAACAATGGTATATAGTCTGGCTGAGCGGTGTACACAGAGTGGCAGTACACACAATGCTATATAGTCTGGCTGAGCGGTGTACACAGAGTGGCAGTACACACAATGCTATATAGTCTGGCTGAGCGGTGTACACAGAGTGGCAGTACACACAATGCTATATAGTCTGGCTGAGCGGTGTACACAGAGTGGCAGTACACACAATGCTATATAGTCTGGCTGAGCGGTGTACACAGAGTGGCAGTACACACAATGCTATATAGTCTGGCTGAGCTGTGTACACAGAGTGTCAGTAAACAATGCTATATATAGCGTGGCTGAGCGAGGTACACAGTGGCAGTACACACAATGCTATATAGTCTGGCTGAGCGGTGTACACACAGTGTCAGTAAACAATGGTATATAGTCTAGCTGAGCGGTGTACACAGAGTGTCAGTAAACAATGGTATATAGTCTGGCTGAGCGGTGTACACAGAGTGGCAGTAAACAATGGTATATAGTCTGGCTGAGCGGTGTACACAGAGTGGCAGTACACACAATGCTATATAGTCTGGCTGAGCGGTGTACACAGAGTGGCAGTACACACAATGCTATATAGTCTGGCTGAGCGGTGTACACAGAGTGGCAGTACACACAATGCTATATAGTCTGGCTGAGCGGTGTACACAGAGTGGCAGTACACACAATGCTATATAGTCTGGCTGAGCGGTGTACACAGAGTGGCAGTACACACAATGATATATAGTCTGGCTGAGCCGTGTACACAGAGTGGCAGTACACACAATGCTATATAGTCTGGCTGACCCGTGTACACAGAGTGTCAGTAAACAATGCTATATGTAGCGTGGCTGAGCGAGGTACACAGTGGCAGTACACACAATGCTATATAGTCTGGCTGAGCGGTGTACACAGAGTGTCAGTAAACAATGGTATATAGTCTGGCTGAGCGGTGTACACAGAGTGTCAGTAAACAATGGTATTTAGTCTGGCTGAGCGGTGTACACAGAGTGGCAGTAAACACAATGCTATATATAGCGTGGCTGAGCGAGGTGCACAGTGGCAGTACACACAATGCTATATAGTCAGGCTAAGCCGTGTACACAGAGTGTCAGAAAACACAATGCTATATATAGCGTGGCTGAGCGAGGTGCACAGTGGCAGTACACACAATGCTATATAGTCAGGCTGAGCCGTGTACACAGAGTGTCAGTAAACAATGGTATATAGTCTGGCTGAGCGGTGTACACAGAGTGTCAGTAAACAATGGTATATAGTCTGGCTGAGAGGTGTACACAGAGTGGCAGTAAACACAATGCTATATATAGCGTGGCTGAGCGAGGTGCACAGTGGCAGTACACACAATGCTATATAGTCAGGCTAAGCCGTGTACACAGAGTGTCAGAAAACACAATGCTATATATAGCGTGGCTGAGCGAGGTGCACAGTGGCAGTACACACAATGCTATATAGTCAGGCTGAGCCGTGTACACAGAGTGTCAGTAAACAATGGTATATAGTCTGGCTGAGCGGTGTACACAGAGTGTCAGTAAACAATGGTATATAGTCTGGCTGAGCGGTGTACACAGAGTGTCAGAAAACACAATGCTATATATAGCGTGGCTGAGCGAGGTGCACAGTGGCAGTACACACAATGCTATATAGTCAGGCTAAGCCGTGTACACAGAGTGTCAGAAAACACAATGCTATATATAGCGTGGCTGAGCGAGGTGCACAGTGGCATTACACACAATGCTATATAGCCAGGCTAAGCCGTGTACACAGAGCGTCAGAAAACACAATGCTATATATAGCGTGGCTGAGCGAGGTACACAGTGGCAGTAAACAATGCTATATATATAGTGTGGCTGAGCGAGCGGTGTACTACTGTTCCCAGCAGCGACACACAATGACTGGGGGGGACCCTGGCTAGCGTGGCTGGAGAGCGAACTACCCTGCCTGCCTACCCAAAGCTAAACCCACAGAGAAATGGCGGAGATATGACGTGGTTCGGGTATTTATTTACCCGAACCACGTGACCGTTCGGCCAATCAGAGCGCGTTCGGGCCCGAACCACGTGACCCGTTCGGCCAATCACAGCGCTAGCCGAACGTTCGGGGAACGTTCGGCCATGCGCTCATAGTTCGGCCATGTGGCCGAACGGTTTGGCCGAGCACCGTCAGGTGTTCGGCCGAACTCGAACATCACCCGAACAGGGTGATGTTCTGCAGAACCCGAACAGTGGCAAACACTGTTCGCCCAACACTACTTCTGACGTAACTGTGAGCACATGTTGCAATGTGAACAGCGCTAGAACATTTGTTGGACAACTATTATATGTATGTCTAGGGAAAAGAGGCAATAAGAGGACCTGGGCCCTGGGATGATCTGGAAAATGACTGGGGAGACAAGTATGTAATATTCTCCTTGCAGGACTCTTTTTGTTTTTTGAAGCACAAAGATATACACTTTGCAAAGAGATACAGACAGGGGCGTAACAACAATTCATGGGGCCCCCAGCAAAACTTTGATGGGGGCCCCCCAATGTTCACACCCCTCCCCTTGCCTCTTTTTGGTGCCCTCACAGCCTGGAAGCCCATCTCACAAGGGTCCTAAAACAAGTGTGGCCCTCATGATCTTCACATCCATAACAAGTGTAGCCACAAAACACCTGATCTTAAAGGAAACATCCAGGAAACTCAGATCTACTTACCTGTGGCTTCCTCCAGCCCTGGAAGCTTATGCTTCCCTCGTCGCAGCTCCGCTCCAAGCCAGTAAGTAGATCTGATTTTTTTAAGTTTTGCAGATGTTTCCTTGAAGTATAATCCCCTGCATCAAAGGAAGGGAAGGTTAGCACTTGGGGCCCCTCGCAGCTCTGGGCTCCCCTGCGATCGCAGGTACTGCTCCCCTCTAGTTATGCCCCTGGGCAGACATCAGATTATCTGTGCCTGTTTCAAGTTTTGGCTGCAACAAATTACACTTATTAACCACTTGCCGACCGCACACTCATAACGTGCGTCGGCAAAGTGGCAGCTGCAGGACCAGCGACGCAGTACTGCGTCGCCAGCTGCAGCCTAATTAATCAGGAAGCAGCCGCTCGTACGAGCGGCTGCTTCCTGTCAAATCACGGCGGGGGGCTCCGTGAATAGCCTGCGGGCCGCCGATGGTGGCTCGCAGGCTAGATGTAAACACAAGCGGAAATAATCCGCTTTGTTTACATTTGTACGGCGCTGCTGCGCAGCAGCGCCGTAAGGCAGATCGGCGATCCCCGGCCAATCAGCGGCCGGGGATCGCCGCCATGTGACAGGGGACGTCCTGTCACTGGCTGCACAGGACGGATAGCCGTCCTGTGCAGCCCCGATCACGGGGGGAGGCAGCAGGTAGGAGAGGGAGGGGGAAATTTCGCCGCGGAGGGGGGCTTTGAGGTGCCCCCCCCCGCCACCCACAGCAGGCTGGAGAGATCAGACCCCCCCAGCACATCATCCCCATAGGGGGGGAAAAAGGGGGGCAATCTGATCTCCCTGCCTGCACGCTGATCTGTGCTGGGGGCTGCAGAGCCCACCCAGCACAGATCAATCAAACCAGCGCTGGTCCTTAAGGGGGGGTAAAGGGTGGGTACTCAAGTGGTTAAGTCTATGGTCAGTACCCCATCATATAAGATCAATCAATTATTCCCATGGGAAAAATCCACAGGCTAACTTGGATTTTGCTGAGTGACCATTACAGAGAAATGACCAATGATTGCAGACATGAACACAGAGGCAGTGTGGGAAATGTGCTGCAGTGGTGGAAGGCTGAGATATGCTCCCTGGCGTGTGTGACTGAAGGTCAGTACTCTTCATTGGCAGAAGGTTCTCTACTTAAGAAGGTTCATTTAGTGGCCATATCTGTTACTTGCATGACTAATATGACCTTAGCAAGTAACTATAGCCATGTACTTAGAAAGTTCATTCAAACAACAAAGAAGGACAATATTGTTTTTTTTCTCTTTTTACTGGCGTGGAAAGAAAATAATAGACCTTTTAATTCCTGCAGTGTATATATATATATATATATATATATATATATATATATATATATATATATATATATATATATATGTACATTTAATCAAGCAGCAAGTTAAAATAGGCGCAGATTCTGGCAAACTGAAAGATCAGTGATGCCGGCGAATAGCCGCAAAAGACACGCCGATTGCATAGCCGTGGTGTTCCTGGTTTTCACACCAAATTTACTTCCTGTTTAATAAACCATGCAATTGTTTTACAAATAAAATGTGTCATGGACAGTATACAAGCACCACTTGTATGTAAGTTTGTTTGTTTCATTAAAAAAATCACAGTGCAGATGTTTTTATTTTCCTGCTTGACTTCTTAATTAAAGATCGAACAAATAGCACAATAAGCCCTCATACTGTTACCTCTATGTGAGTGCCGAGATCCTTTGCCCCTAACACTGAGAAAAGGGTGCTTTAAGATTGGATTCCCCCCTACCCCCATTGCAAGGCACCCACGAGGGGGCTAGTACGGTTTAGGTGACCCACCAGGAAAATGTATAGGGAAGTTCCGGTAAAATAATTGACTGCTGTATCAACAGTTCTCCAATGACAGAACCCTCTAGGAATTTTAGGTTTCAGATTGTAGTAATGAATATGCCCACACTATTCATTCAGTTACAACACTTCAAATTGTAGAGGAAGCTGTGATTGGACAACTGTTCTCTATAAGGTTTCCCACTGGGTCACCAAAACCATACTAGCTCCCAAGCAGTAATATATCAAAATTTGGCTGGGAGCTGAGGAGGTCTAACAACAAGTTGATAAAGATTGCTGGGAGTAACAGGATTGTGCACACACGCTGTTGAGCTGTCTGTTGTTTGGGCAGCCTTTAAATCAGGTGAGCACAATCCCAGGAGGTGAGGGTACACAGTCTGGTATTGGTGGCCCCCTAAACAAGCACGGTGACAATTCCTGGCTAGTGGGCCTTCCCAATATATACCAGCTTTGCAGCCTGCACAATGATTTGTCTATTTGTTCTTTTTTGGGAGATTTACCTGTGAATCGGATTGGAATAGGAAGACCTGATCGTGTGTGGAGTCATATGCGATAGTAGCTGTCTGTGGGTCTGGGCAGCCACATTGCAGGGTGAGTGCGGTTACCCCTGGTGGAGGTGTGCACAGTGACTGGTGATACCTGCTAGGATTATGCACGGGCCATAGTCGGTGGAGGTTTGATCGATTGTTTGGCAGCCTATGCGATGAGGATCTTCTGTTTTCCTGTTTCCTTTCTTGTATGAGGACGTGGAGATTGAAGAGGACCTGGGTACTGTGGAACTTGGAACTCTTCCGTATCATTAGTGGACTGTGAGGCAGCGCATAGTATGCTATAGGTTTAGCTCCCAAGCAATGCTGGCCAAGCAGTAGCAGTGTTCAGCTGGTATTGCATGACCAATCCCAAACTTCACAATGTAAAAGGAATTATTACGGCCTGGCAGGTGGACCACAATTTTTTCAATTTTTTTCTTTCTTTTTTTTAGGGGGGGGGGGGGGGGATAAACCTTGTGTTTAAAAAAATCAGATTACCGGGCATTATAATGCATGGCCAATGCTCATAAATGATGCATATGTCCAGTCTGCCAGGCAGTGCTGTGTCTATAAATAGGAAAAGTATACACATTCTGTAATCATTTCCTTGCAGGAGACCTTGGGCGACATTTTCTTGTATATTTCTCATTTCTCGCAGATCTCTACTGTTTGTGGCAGCACTAAATCGAGGAAACACAAACTGCAAGTCAACTCCCTTGACTTTGTAAATTACCCTTGCTTACAGGCTTTAAAATGTTATTGACCAAAAAGATCCTAATTTCAGGTGCCAGTTTTTGTGGGAACACTGTACAGATAGGGTGCATTGCTCCCAGCTCCAAGACTGTTCTATTGTATAGAGAGGGGAGCAGAAAAACAAATGAGCAGTGATGCACTGTGAGAACTTTAAATTAAATTCCCAAAATTACAATAGTGGTTGTGTGAGAGCAACCAGATTGCTGAATGGGACAACAACAATGTCAGGCAGCACCTGTACACATGCTGGGAAATCTAAAGTGTACACAGCCTTAATAATCAGATAGAATACACACATAAAATGGTGGGAAAGGCTCTACCCTGTGACTGGACAGATGTCTTTACACCAAACCCAAGGCTTTGAAAAAAGCCTTCACTCATCTTCCCTCATTTTTCCATTGACATTAGCCCCCCATACCTGACAGGTATAACTGAGCCATTAGTGAAAAGCCACTTAAACATTAAAAGGGCTGTTCCTTTGTCGGAAGATTTCTTTCACACCTGGTGCATTGGCATAGTTGCAGAGTCTTGGGCCCCAGTGTACATTTTATACTACCTCCCCCCTTTTTTTTAAGCTGTGACAGCTCCAACAATGAATATATACCGGTATAGCACTTAATTCATAGTTTATGGTTAATAACATCAGGGTGTAAACTCTAAACTGTGGTAAGCAGAATTATGTAGAAGCAGTATTGCATGATGAGTAGAGCAGGACGCAATACATTACATGCAATGCATTAAACACTACTTTACAGACGTAATTCTGCTTCATGCAGTTTAGTGCATACACCCCATTATCCTTTAAAAGCTGCTATAATCATTATAACGTGCAAAGCTCAGTCTTTTGGACACAAATTCTCCATCCTTTTTCCTACAGTAATATTCCTGATTTGTACACAAACTGTATTTACCTACCACAAAAGGCTACACAGTGACATTTATGTTGTGTTTTGGGATGGCAAAAAGGAGCAGTGTGATTTGAAAAATGCTTGCTTGTAAATTGTTCATGGTGTGCCTGGAAGTGTCATTCCTTGTCCAAGGTGTAACGATCGGTGAAGCACAGAGAGGATCTGATTACCAGTGATCTGCAGAACCACTGGGAATACAGATGTATACCAGATTATACGTGATCTGCAGTATCACTGATAATCCGATATACTAGCTAACCTCTGTTCACCTGAGTAGAGTGTAGTGTTTTGGTGTAACAGTAACACATAGAGGACTAGGCCTCAGTACAGTAAGGCGTACTGTACAGATTCCTTCCGCAAACCTGAGCTCTCCAAGGCGGGAGTAGTCAGGCTGCCAGCGGGAAGGATATACTGAAAGTAACCCTCTGGCGGAAGGGTCACTTAACAGAACGAGGAACCGCCTCTAACAGTAAGGTCGGTTCTCGAGGTCGGACAAGCCAGGTCGTACACACACGGACAGATAAAGTACAAGATCAGGAGGCAAAGGCGGAGTCAAAGTACAGGCAGGGTTCAGCAACCGGGTATCAGAAATATCGGGGTACAAAATCAGGAGGCAGAAGCAGAGTCAAGGAACGAGCCGGGGTTCGGCAACAGAGTATCAGAAATATCGAGGTACAAGATCAGAGTTCAAAAGGGTAGTCAAGGCAGGCAAAAGTCATAACAAATCAATACAATCAAACTAGTACTTTAGCTATCAACAGAATCTAGCTAAGTGTAGGATTACAGCTCCAGCTGGTCCCGGCACACTTGCGGATCTGACTACGGATCTGGGTGCTCCCACATATGTGATTGCACGCCAGACAAAGAGCAAGTGAACAACCAGCAGTATATATACTCTAGGACCTTTCCAGGACCTCCCTAATTGCTGGTCCAATGAGAGCAGTGGAATTTGTCAGCTGACCCAGCTGGTCAGCCGACACCCTTCTAACTGCTATTTAAACTCTGCCTCTGTGCTCGCGCGCGTGTAAGTCTGAATCTTGGTGGACTATCAGTCCCAGCCACACCAGTACTGTCATGCAATGTATCTAGTGCGGGGGCCGCCTCTGATGCGGATTCCGCCGTTACCAATGCGGATTCCGTCGCTCTGCCTAAGCGGCATGCGGCGGTTTTTCCGCGTTGTGACGCGCTGCTGAACGCGGAAACAGCCGCCTCATTGTGAGAGACGGCGGCTCTTCCGCGTTTCCTCACACAAGGGGTATAGTTTTTATGCCACTACAGTTCAGATACGTTATCTAAGGTCTGTAACATACCTGTAACTCTCCTTCCATAACACTCAGCAGCTTCACAAGATCATCTTTGGTTGGGTCATTCAACCTCCTGTTTTTCCTGTCAGAATCTGAAGATTTAAGATGTCTTTTAACTGTGCCAGAGACCTCCATATTTCCTTCTTTATTTCTGTGGATTTTGTTTTTGTGTTTGCCATCTCCGCTGAGATTCTCATCGTCTATGGAATCTCCATTGTTATAGTTAGACACCTGCCCAACAGCTGAGCTTTCTCCGCCTTGATTTCGAGATCTCATCCCCACCTAGAAGTAGCAAAACCAAAAAGGATCAGTCACAGCTATGTGCACGCAAGAAGTTTCTCTAAATATACACACATGATAGGCTGCAACATAATATCAACCTTGTTAGAGCAGAAAATAATAATAATAATAATAATGGACCTAAATTGATATCTTCAGAATACTGGTAATGAGAGAAATATACAGAAAATTGTGCTCAGATAACAAAATGGTTTTTGAAACAACTATTTATAAGCAAAAACCAAAATACTGTTTTGACTTTTTTTTTAGAAAGCAACTTCAAGATGTTACTTCTATATCCACAAAAGCAACCGAGACATTCCAGCACATAGTGGTAGGGTGTAAGGTCCAGGAAGGAACTGCATACAATGGACCAAGAAGCTGGACTTATGTAAATGCACATCTTATGAACAGCATATGGGCTAACTCCTCCTAAGTCCGGATGGAAGATTCCACAGACGACTGAGGAGAATAAAAGGACTAAGATCTTGTGATCTCCCGATGGAAATGGACAAACAGGTACTGGCGAATTTAATCGGCCATCCTGACTGTAGACAAAGACCAGAAGACAGCATTAGTTATAGTTGCAGCAGCAGTGTCAGATGACAACAACTTCAAGGAGTATGAGAAGCTGGAGAGGTCTCAATGCCTGAAAGAGGAGCTAGAAAGGATGTGGAAAGGAAAAGCCAAAGTGGTCATAAAAGTGTCAGGAACACTCGGGGTTGTGATCCCTAATCTAGGACAGTGGCTCCGACAGATCCCAGAAACCACACTAACCACACTATCTACAAGAGTACATTCTAGGAATAAACTAAAGGTGGCCACTGGCCAATAATGATACAGCTCTCCGGATGTTCAAACATCTGATTTGATCAAGATATCAATTGGAAAAGATCGTTTGGGACCACTAACGGAAGGAAAGCTGCTTTAAAGAAATGAAAGAAAAATGATTATGATTGGTCATGTATATGAAACAATTATCATATATTGGAATAATGATTCAATAACATAACTGCATGAGACAAAAGTAAGGGCTTGTTTCCACTACAGGCAGATTGGATGCAGAATGGACTCCCATGAATGCCTATGGGCCTGATTCCACTAAAAATTATTTTTTTCTGATGCAGATTCATTGGAGTCAGTTTTTCTTTATCCATTCTGCATCCAATCTGCGTGTAGTGGAAACAGGCCCTTAGTGAGTCACATATTAAGGACGCATTTAATTTGTTTTATTTTACACAATGTATTGTCAAATTATTTCTCAACATAATCACCTCCTTTTTTAAGCAATTACTATCTTTTTTTACAGGGTTTGCAATCCCTTTGTTGTAGTTGCATTACACTCCTCACCTGTGCTGCTAAACAAACAGGTACTAGCTTTCTGCAGTAACGTGACAAGTGGTGCAGGGAGAGAAGAGATTAACCTGAAAGATGTTACTTAATTTACAGAGGAATAATACCTTGTATGGCAGGTAAAAGCAAGCATTTGTTACCTTCTAGATGAATATATATATATATATATATATATATATATATATATATATATATATATATACTTTCACAGTTCACTCCATAATTTGGTATTAGTTGGAAAAATATATTTGCCCATGTTTCCTGACCGAGAGGTGACTTGCTTGGTTCAGCTGCATCATTGCTGAATTAATTGGCTAAGAACCAAGCTGTTGTTTAAAGTTACATGGCGCGATGGCGTACATATAAATACAGTAATTAGAGTGTGCATAGCATATCCATTTTAGGAACCGGAGATTTGTCTTTGTTTAACCATGCGCTCATATCCTTATGTTGTCAACATTAGAACATCAAATAACAAAGCTCAGCAAGTTGTATATGGTGCCAGCTTGTATTAGCAGAACAATAGCTATGTTGTTTTTTCTGGTATGCTGCAGAAGACAGCAGTGGAAGTATGGTATGCATGTTAGCTGACTTTCATAATTGATATGAATAGTGAGTAAGGATTACTATGCAAGTATGCAACCTTGATTTTTGGATAGAAAAACTCTACGGGTAAGACACAGCTTTTTAGACAGGCTTTTCAGTTAATATAAAATCTCTCATTTGACATTTGATAGAATGTACAACTTTGTTGGCACGACCTGAGGCAAGTTATGCCACTCATTTTTAATTTACTTTGGATTAAGCAGCAGCTAGCCTAAAATACAAGACTGCATTGTAAAAGCAGATTTTTTTTTAATAATTGCATATGCTTGGATATAACTTGATTTATAATAGCTTTATAATTATATGTTATGCCATTTTATTATTATGAATCGTTATGTATCATATGTAAGGTTAGATTTATTGGACTTTTGAATTCTATAGCTGTTCATAACCACTTTAAACCTCTCTAGGGCTCAGCATGGGCAGTGCAGAGGCAGAAACATGCAACCGCATCACATGTCAAGTGCTGGCACGTATGGGGTTACAAACGCTGCTATTCAGGTGCATTACATTGCAACCTTAATAAACAGAACCTAATGTGAATGTAATGTACGCAGTTAAACTTACCTGGGGCTTCTTCCAGCCCCCTATAGTCCTTCTGATCCTTCACCGTCAGGGCTGTGGAGTCAGTACAAAAATCATCCGACTCCTCAGCTTATGAAACCCCTGACTCCGAACCCAGGTACCCCAAAATTGCTCCTACTCTTCAACTCCAACTCCACAGCTCTACCAGGGCTATGGAATCGGTACAAAAATTATATGACTCCGACTCCTCAGTTTATGAAGCCACCAACTCCGACTCCAGGTACCCAAAAATTGCTCCGACTCCTCTACTCCAACTCCTCTGAAAGCTACGTGAGTTTCTTTGAGCCATGCACCTCTTGATTGCGCTCCTGTGACCAGGAGCATTTTGCGCTTGTGTAGTTCATAAAAATCGTTACTGCGCATGCATTGGTGATCAATGATGTGCAGTAGCCCACGACTGGCCCACTCAGCAAGATTTCAGAGGGGCACAGTGGCTGAACCAGACCAGACAAGGGAGCAGTAGGACTACAGGGGGCTGGAAAAATCCCCAGGTAAGATAAACTGCCTACATTACATTCACTTTAGGCAGGGCCGGCCTTAGATTTAACAGCACCCTGAGCGTAACCAGATTTTGGTGCCCCCCCATTCATTTTCTTCACGCACACACACAACGCCCATGTGCAAGATCTCCTTTAGTGTATGTAGGCAGATCCCCTTTAGTGTATATAGGCAGATCCTCCCCTTTAGTATCTATAGTCAGATCCCCTTTCAGTGTATATAAGCAGATCCCCCCCCCCCTTTAGGGTATATAGGCAGATTCCCCCCTTTAGTGTATGTAGTCAGAGCCACCCTTTAGTATATATAGGCATATCCCCCCCTTTAGTATATATTGGCAGATCCCCTCTTTAGTGTATACAGGCAGATCCCCCCCTTTAGTATATATAAACACATCCCCTTTTAGTGTATAGTATACAAGCAGATCCCCTTTAGCGTATATAGGCACCCACCCCCACCCCCACACACACACACACTTCCCCAACCGGGAGTCAGTTGGGGAACCTTACTTTTCTGCTTGTAGCTGGGGACAGAAGATGGACAGGAGTCAGGAGTGACAAGCAGGTCTCTCTCTGATAAGTGCGCAGCGCAGACAACGCCTGTGAGCGAAGGGCAGCGCTACTGGCATGCACGGCTCACACAGACTAAGCAAGAGGCAGCAACAGGTTCCTGGGGTATTCGCCCCCATCACCCCCAGTGGGCAGAGCTACCACTCGCAGCAGCCACAGCCAGCAGGTAGAAATGCAGCCAGAGCCATCCCCCTGGAAGCCGACGCCCTGAGCGACCGCTCCAGTCGCTCAGGTCAAAGGCCGGCCATGACTTTAGGTTTCCTTTAAAGGCGCCGCTTGGCAATCAGAGGGGAGGCTAAAGGGCCAGACAAGTGCGCAGTTCAGCCTTTCGTGGGAAAAATCCTTAATGTAATGAACAATAATATTACTACCATTGTTATTATTAGGATATCAGCCCATAGTATTAGATTTTAGTATGCAGTGTTGCACAGTTTAGGGCCCTTTCACACTGAGGCAGTGCGGTAAATCTACCCACCGGGTTAATTGCTGTGCCGGAAGTGCCCTGTCTAACGCACTTCAATACCTACGTTATCGCATGGCTCCTGCGGCGATCTGCTTTGGACCGGAAGTTCTGTAAGTCTATGGTAATGCACGTAGTTTTAAAACACCCGCCACGCGAATGCGCGGAAGTGTATTTTAGAAATACGCTTCCGCACACTTCATTTGTGGCCAAACAGGAAGTGAGGTCACTTCCTGTTTGGCTGGATGCCAGAAGGGGATTCCCGCTTACTAATGCGGTAATCCCTGAAGGCCTCTTTTTGGAGGTACGGCCACCGCACCCCCAATCTGCAGTGTGAAGCCGGCCTAACAGTCAGGTCAGTAAATATTATTATACCGGCTTACTATGCTTTATATAAGGGTCACTATTTTAAAGTATTGTAAACATCCTTTATTGAAAGAAATGTTCAGATATTTGCCTAGTTTGCCTTTGCAGGGACAGCCAGCAACACAGCTTGTTTTCCCATTACAAAGTGTTTTGTTTTGATGTTGTAATGTTTTCTGTTCATGCTGGCCGGCCACACCTGTAGATCGGCAGTTGTTAGAAAGCCATCAGGGAGAATATGATGTGTATGATATTATAAGTACATCTAAAATTAAAGGAAATGTTTGTAGTGAGGGAGCAGCTAGTATTATGAGAATGACTTCCAATGAAAACAAATGGGATTCTCATTAGTCTGCTGAAAGTAATAATGTGGATGGCATCAGGACAAAACACAATAATTAAGGACTGTTCCTAACACAAACAACGGCTGGAAACAAATGACTTGCTGTGTTACACCTAGATTGTTTTTGTTTTTAGGTGTATATTGTTAGTACTGGAATGCATGACCACACAGGGTGTACCATTGCTCTTACAACACCTTGTACTGCTACACTGGATCAGAACTTTCTGTGCCGTTCCCTCGGAATGATTGTCTGGCCAGAATGAGCCTTCATTGGCCCTTGGGGGTATCCAAGATTCTGGATTTACACCCTGGTAGTCCAATGACTGCACTAGAGAAAAGTGAGAAAAAAAGATGTGTAATTAAATGTGAGTAGAGCTTTTGAGTTGCATTGGAGGGTTATCCTATAGAATAATCGGCAAGTGTCTCTGCGTCCCCTGTCCCTGTGTCCGTGTGTTTGTGCTACTGCGCATGTGCAGCACGGACAGCCGTTGGGACAGAGGGACGTGTGCGCACGGGCGTGCGCATGCGTGCTGACTATGCGGCGGAGGTGGCGGTGGTCACAGGGGCGGGTGGGGGGTCGGTTGCCACACAAACCTAGAGCCCGTTATACTAACGGCTTAGGTCTACTAGTTCTAAATACATTTTGATTTATAGACTTAAAGTGAAGCTCCACAACTGCTGAGTAAAAGGTAACCAGTTCAGCTCTGTACATTTCAAAGATTAATGGCTAGTGATGGTCGTGTCTAGAAGAACTCGTAGAGAAGCAGGTGATTTGTTTGATCAGCTGATATATTTTCAAACCTCTGAGTTGCTGTGATCACATTCTGTTTTAGCACATGATCATGACTAACAAATCAAAGACTTACTTTACAAATCTATCACCAGACCAAACTGATCACATGCTTCTCAATGAGTTCTCCTAGACATGACTATCACTATAAATGGCAAGCCTTATTTCAGCTTGCTTACATACTGTATAAGCATGTAAAACATGTAAAGGTTAGGCTTGAACGATTTATGGAATTTAAACCGAAATATCGATTCCCATGTTCATGATTTCAGAATTGTCAAAGAGGCGATTTCTGCCGTGACGTCATTTCCATGTGGGGGAAATTTGAAGAAGTGGCTTCAAACTTCCCCCAAGTCCCGGCATGTGTGGCCCACAGCATTGGCAGTGTTGGCACCTTCCGGCACAAGTCCAATGCTGTCTGTCCTCTCTCGCCATCTGCCGGGTCTTGTGCACGGCATGCTTCCTGGTTCCTGTATGTCACATAGCATACAGGAAGTATGCCGTGCATTAGAGCCTGCAGGTGGCAAAGTGGATAGACGGGCATCGCTGGATTCGTGCTGGAAGGGAAGTCCAGCACTGCTGCAGTTGGTGGACAGAGACAGATTCAGAGGGTCACAGAGAGAGACCCAGAGGGGGCACAGATGGGGCACAGAGAGAGAGAGAGACAGAGGGGGCACAAAAAGAGACTCTGAGGGGGCACAGAGAGAGACCCAGAAGGGGCACAGTGAGAGACACATAGGGGAGACAGAGAGAGACACATAGGGGAGACAAAGAGACCCAGAGGGGACCCAGAGAGAGACACAGAGACGAGACAGAGAGACCCAGAGGGTGCACAGAGAGAGACCCAGAGGAGGCACAGAGGCAGACACAGAAACAAAGGGGCACAAAGAGAGACAAAGAGGGGGCACAGAGAGAGACCCAGAGGGAAAGCAAAGCTTGATTTGAAGGAAATTGTGAATCAAATTGAAATTGCAATTTCAGACAGAAATCGCACTATTCAATTCTTTCCTAAAATCATTCAGGCCTAGTCAGGGTCTGTACATATCAAAGGCACTGCAGAGCAGAGCTCACAACTCTGCACCACATTTTCCCCACTTAGTGGCAGTCAAAACCAACAGCGGGCCCCTCTGCAGAATATATGTAGGGAGCCCCATGTGAGTGGGCGTGGTCATAACAGATAATAGGTGGATCCAAAAAATGTCAATGAGATAGAAGTATGTGAACATCCCAGTGCCAGATCCGGCTGTTGGTAGCCACCCACCGCTATGTGCAAACTTTGTGTATCAGGACAAATGTTCGGCACGCAAACTGTTACTGCCACCCTGCTGCCCACAGCCCACCCCTCGCTTTTCTGTTGCCCTAGGCCATGGCCTTTGTGGCCTTGCCTTAAATCCAGCCATGACTTTAAGTACTGTTGGATAGAGTGGAGAATGTTGCTAGCAGCTTAAAACAGAAGTGGTACCTGTGATTACTGAGCGTATGCTCAGTTTTCCTGTTCCTGTATTTGTTATTTGCTTTCTTCCAGTATTATAGCCTTTCTGTGGAGTTCCCTGAAAGAAACTACCTTTTGTTTCCAAAGCGTATTATATAATAACATAGGAAAAGCTGACTGTGTCTAAACCCCATGTTATATTTTTAGCCGGGAGGGCGGAAGCTATGATTTATAAAGGGTGGGGCCGTTTGATTCTGTAGTTGTTTGTTTTTTTTAAATCAGGCTGTTCTGGAATAGGTAGAGGAGTTCTTGCTGTAGGTGCTGCATAAATACTATCAGTAGTGGAATAACTACAAAAGCCTTGCGCACCAGTGCTCCTTATATTAACATATCCACCCACGCCAAGCACTGTATATGTAATGATCACATGATACAGAACTCCACTTCCTGCTTTTCAAGGAGGGTCATGGTTTGAGATGTGAAGTGTTTTTATTTACCTAAAGATAAGATCATCCTACCTAATAAATCCCCTGTGTCTCTGCGTCCCATGTCCCTGAGTGTGTGTTTTTTAGTATTGCGCATGTGCAGGGACGCAGAGACACTGAGGGGGAATGACGCACGGTTTGCAGGGGAGGATGGGGCCAGGAGGGGCGGGCGTGTGTGCGTGCGTGCGCGGTGGGCGTGTTCGTAAGCAGTGGGCGTGTGCACGTGCGCCGGGCGCATCCGGGCTGATATGCAGCGGTGACAGACCTAGAGCCCGCTTTTAAATGTGCTTAAGTCCCCTAGTTAATAGAATAACACAATGCATTTCCTATTGCTTTGCCACTGCCAAGCTAGCAGGGCCAGTTCTAGCTACAATGGGGACCCCGGGAAAATGTAGCCTGGTGATCCCCCTGACACTTCTCCATTTCCCCTCACTAGGTAGCAAACTTGCTGGGCCCCTGAGCTGGCTGCCAATCCCCTCCCCCCCCCCCCCCCCAATTCCCCCTCCCCTAACTTTATTGTGCAGCCCGGGACCCCTGCACAGTTTTTGGTGGCATAGCAACTCACCTGTTCCGGCAGGGTCGCTGCTCCATTATTCCGTGCCCTCTCCTCTTTATCCTTGCAGTGGTGCCTCTTCTCAATGATCAGGCACATGTTATTCTGTAATGACATATGTCGGGTCCCTGAGAAGATGTGGCCAGGCGAGGATGAAGACAAGTGTGCATGGACTAATGAAGCAGTGTGCCCGCTGGTCCAACTGAGTTGCTATGTTCACAAAAACTTTGAAGGGGCCCCATGTAGCCCAATAAATTCAGGGCGAGACCTGGGGGGGGAACCCGCAGCTCTCAGGGAGCCCTAGGCCAGTTGCCCAGGTTGCCCCTGTGGTAGCCCTGGCCCTGCTTTCAGCAGTCTATACTACATTGTAATATGATTGAGGTGAGGGCTGCAAACATAATGGTAGATAATTCTGTAAAAATCCAAGCCAGGTTTGTGTTCTCTAACAAACGGCTATACATTGCAGTTCATACAGTTTCCCTATTTTGCTAAAGAATAGATATAAAGTTGTCATCTAAAAGCTTAGTAATCAGAGTGTTCCCTTTTTGTGTACCATGAGGCTTGTGCAGGTAAAAACCTGTCTTCATTTTTTATTACATGACCAGAAGAACTGAGTTCAATAAGATACAGTATATTGTTTTTCAAGGTACCATAGTGACAAGGCTTCACAGGAACATGATTCAGCCCTATTAAGAAAATGCCAAAAGAAGCTTTATTTTGAACATTGTAGTAGCCTTTCAGCATAGAAACGTATAATAGAGACTTACAATGGAACTCTATGCAATGTCTTCGACTTAAAGAGAAACTCCGACCAAGAATTTAACTTTATCCCAATCAGTAGCTGATACCCCCTTTTACATGACAAATCTATTGCATTTCACAAACAGACCATCAGGGGGCGCTGTATGACTGATATTGTAGTGAAACCCCTCCCACAAGTAGCTCTGAGTACCGCAGTACTGCCCACAGTAACAATGTCACCATTTAATAAATGTCAGAATGTGAATCAGGGAGAGGAAAGATTTTACAATGAGCAAACACTGACTAAATCATTTATACATAATTATTGTAAAAATGAAGCACTTTTTTTATTACATTATTTTCACTGGAGTTCCTCTTTAAGAGATTTAACTCATGTATGCACACACCAGGCTTTTGTATTTTAAGTCCCAGACGTTTTATACAAGTAATGATGTGTCTTTCAGTGTCTGCCATATCTTTTTAACCAGTGGCTCCATTGGATTCCACTGAAATCCAGTGTCTTTTTCCAACTGTTCAGTTATTTCCAAGTGCTTATGATGAGAAACAAAACACTGAACAATGAACAGCAGAGTTAGAGATTAGGAATCAGATAAAAAGTTTAGGCCTCATATATAAATTGTCACCTATTATTTAACCATTCAGATTCTAGCCAACATTATTCTATTGCAGACTAAACAAAGGACGCAAGAATCGGACTGTTACCATAAGCAGCACAGACATATTTCAGTTCCCTTTCTGTTTTTTATCCAGCAATCTCGTCAAGTATAAGTGCTCAGCCAAGGTCTGTTCACACTGTTAGCAGTATACCACAAAACGGTGGTGCAGCCCTATTCACTATAAGGGCCTGAGCACACTTGTGTGCTTCTGTGCTGATTTCAGCAACACATCAGTGTCAAGCAATGTGAAATCAGGCCTCTCAGTTCGTGCTCCGCCGCTGTAAACAGTGACCACGTGTGCACATTGCATGTCAGCCTTCCTGCTGACACGCTGCCTTCTGATTGGTTACTTTGGATTCATTGCTTTCTGATTGGTTAGTCCTTGTATAAAGCTAAAGTGAGCGCCCTCTGTCATCGCCCTTAATAGCTTATGCTGTGGCTGTTGCTGAGACTGAACTCACACTCTGATCTTGTTGCCGACTTTGCCTGTATCCTGACCAGGCTTCACTCTAGATATCCCTGTTGCCGACCACTGCTTGTTCCTGACCACGTCTTCTGATTGGATTACCTGTTGCCAACTCTGCTTGTACCTGGATTTGCCTGATTGCTGCCTGAACCGACCTCCGGTTGTTAAAGGACTCCCATGAACTCAGCCTGGACCGACATCGGCTTGAACTGACCACGCTACCTGTAAAGTGTTTGAACTGCCTACCTACCCTACCCAGCCTGCAGTCACCTAGCTATCATCTGGACTGCCTCTGCCTTCAGGCCTCAGGTGACTATATCACTTATGAACACTGTGTCTTGTATTACTCATGCTGCTTTGTTTGGTGAATACTATCTGTCAGTCTGTATGCTACATTTACCTGCAGGGTTATTGTAGTTTTAAGCTAGGTAGCAGTTTGTGCAGGTGTTACGGGCTGGGCTATAGGTCAGTCATATGAGCATACAGCCTGACCTAGAGTCATTGACCAGACAAGCCTGACATTTGTTTACATTTATTACACTTTAATTTTTGGCCACTAGATGGTGCTATACACTATATGCAGGTAGTAGTTACCAGGAAGTGCTCGATTTTTTTCTTTTGTTACTTTGAGTGAACTTGCGTTTTATGAATCAACATGCCAACATTCTAAGCATGTTGATTCATTCACAGGGGCTTTCGTTGGCTCAGGGAACACATGATCCCCTTCACCAATCGATCCTCTGTAAGGGCTGCCGGAAACGAGTGGTGGTAGCACACGCACTGCTGCAATAACACTGGACGTGAATACACGTCCAGATAGACTACAGCAGCACCTATCTGGTCGACTATAGTAGTCCAGATAGGATTACCTGGTTAAAAGGTATTATGTTATTCTTATTGAATGCCTAGTCAATTAGCACTTTATGAAGTACTCTTTTAAAGGACCACTATTGTCAAAAATTTGTAAAATTAAAATACAGGAAAGCACATACATATTAGTACATTTCTCCCAGAGTAAAATGTAATATAAATTACGTTTCTCCCATGTTGCTCTCACTTACAGTAGGTAGTAGAAATCTGACAGAACAGACAGGTTTTAGACTAACCCATCTCTTCATGGGGGATTCTAAGGGTTTTCTTTATTTTCAAAAGCACTTAGATAATGGCGGTTGTTCAGTCCAACTGCCAGAACAGCACCTGAAAATCTGAATTCTACTGACAATATAGTGCCTTGCAGATATGCTTTATTGTACAGCAATTATCAGAATACACATAAGTCAGTAATCAAAACTGTCCAAAGGCCACCATTTCATATTAATGTTTAATAGCATGATCTGATAATCGTCACCATTGTGATAGTCACAAAGAGAAGAAATCCATGTGTTCTATATCATATATGCTTGCATTAGCTAATAGTATGTGCACTGAAGGTAAACCTAATCCTCTAGGAAAACATCAGTAACAGGCAACATCAGCCAGTGTTGTGCTAATGCAGAGCTATGAAAGTGTAAAGATATTGATATATATTAGATGATTATGACCCAATCCAAGTATGTAATCATATTGGTAACAACACTACATCTATGCAATTCTCTTCCATCTTCTGGAGCTAGTTCTTTTTAGGGGGTTACTGAAAATGCTATTGATTTTTCTGAGCAGTCATGACTGTGTTCACTTGCATGGGGAGGTCCCCTAACTCTATTCCATTCCCTCCTTTATGTCTTGTAGACAATACACAACATACTAGAGTCTTCTGGCTCTTCATTATGTAAGCAAAATCTAGCACTGTATATCACGTGACATGTTTCAGGCCTAGAGCTAGTCCTTAGCTTAGCCTTAGTCCACAGACACAATTACAGAGCATATACCCTAACTATAATACCACCAGCAGGGCCGGTTATACCTCCAATGGGGCCATGGGCAAAAATACACAGGACCCCCTTACCTCCCCCCCCCCCCTCCTTCCGCTAGCTAGCAAAGCCCTCACCTAAGGCTCACCCGGTCATCTTCTCCCAAGTGAATGTTGGTCCTTCGGAGTCTCTGCAGAGTATTTGGCAGTGGAGAAAAATGACCTTTCCGGCCAGTATTCTCTTCCTTGAAGACAGGAGTGCATAGACTGATGGAGGAGTGCACTGAGTTTGCTACCCTGCTGAATACTCTGCAGGGGTGCTGGAACCTCAATTCATTGGGGGGAGGGGGGTAGCAGTCAACTCGGGGGCCCTGGGCAATTGCTCAGCTATGGGCCCTGCCACCCAGATATCCAACATTCAATTATCTTTAGAAGACCTGGTCTGGATAAAAAAACATGGCAGGCACAAAAACTGTTCCATACACAAAAGACAGAGTGGAAGCAAGTGTACAAAGGATGCATATTACCTCATGGCTTATGTTTAGACACGGATTGTACATAAGCCACTGCACAACTTTATAGTGATAAGCAGTTTTCTACCTAAGTGGGTGAGTAATACGCTCAATATACTGCAGATTGCAAATATTGCAGTTTACCATGTAAATAGCATGTCTGCGGCATGAAGCAGAGTTATCTGTACACATACTTAGGCAGCCAGTATAACAAGTTAGAACTCTTTACTGAAGAAAACATGCAGGGATCATACACAACCATCAGGTAAAGCAGTTTACTTAAGGCTCATACACACATCCAGCTTAATGCACAAGCACAACCAACTGCACAACATAACCAACCACACAACAAGTTGTTTACCTAACAAGTTTGTACACACACGCTAACTGAACAACCAACTCACTTAAAGGGAAGATCCGCGCTGTCTTAAAAAAAATAAAAATACAAATCCACTTACCTGGGGCTTCCTCCAGCCCGTGGCAGCCAGGATGTGTCCTTGGCGCTGCTCCGGAGGCTCCCGGTCTTCTTCGGTGGCGCACCCGACCTGGCCAGGCCAGCTTCCAGGTCAGGCTCTTCTGTGCTCCAAAATGCGCCTCACGGGGGCCTCACCAGTGAGACGCACGTTGGAGCACAGAAGAGCCCGACCTGGAAGCCAGCCTCGCCAGGTCGGGTGCACCACCGAAGAAGACCGGGAGCCTCCGGAGCGGCGCCGATGGCACATCCTGGCTGCTACGGGTTGGAGGAAGCCCCAGGTAAGTGGATTTGTATTTTTATTTTAGTGTGAACCTTCCCTTTAAATACTATGCGTGCAAGCTAAATGACAAAGTGCACAACATGTCTGCATTCAAAAACAACATAGTTGTTCAAAAGACTTGTACAAACATTTCAACTTGCATGATAGTTGTGCAGATTGATCCAGTGGTTGGATTTGGCAAACAACCTGTTATCAGTGGGTCATCTGGTTGTTTGCCAGCTGTACACACACCAAACTTATCTTCCAACTGACAAGTTTGGAAGATAGTTGGACAGATTGTTGGATTTTTGGAGGAACACAGTGTGAATACAGGAAATTACAATAAAAAAACAGTGTAAAGCAAGCACCCAAGGAGGGGAAAAAAATTGATGATGGATGTGCTCAGGCTTGCAGCGTCTCTGCACTCCAGACGTTCCAACAACTTCTCCACAGTCAAGCCAGCACCATCTGTAATGTAGTAGCTCTTTTATTCAATAAAATAGCATGCTATTACAGATGGTGCTGGCTTGACTGTTGAGAAGTTACAGGAAATTACAATACCCATAGAGAGCACCAACTCACTTTACAGACAGTGACATCTTGTGGTTGCTTTACCATACTGCAGTTTAAGTAAAAATGTTGCTAAATCCAATAAATTGATATTAATTTTCCTGGTTTCAGTATCATAAACACTTCCTATACGTACACGTAGCTGTATATTGATATGTAACTCCACCCTCCCAGTGAAGTTTAGCTTAGGCTATTTATCTATGCTCCCCTTTCCTCCTAGTCCACTCTGGGAGACAAGGGGCCATATGCAATTCATATTTTTTTTACCTGAGTTTTCTCCTACGAGAGAAATGTACATCTTGGATTTAAAATAACATTTTAGCACTTTGCAATCAAAAAAGTATCAAAAAGTAGGCAAAAAGTACTATCACAATTATTTTGAACATTTTTTGCTTGCAGATGGTTTAAAATTCATTTATTGACAAGTTTCAAAATATCACTCAGGAGAAAAGTCAGGTGAAAAATGTAATTGCATATGGGCCAAGCTGTTTCTGCTCACTTTAAAACATACAACAAACAAACATTGCACAATGATGCACCTAATGATGTTGCCGCCACCTGTGCATACTGGCGAGGGAAGTGTGTCAATGATCTTGGGATTGTTTCTGGTGGTTCACGGACGTCTGTTTTGTGAGTTTTATCTTTTATTGATAAACAAAACCAAAATCACAATTTTACTGGACACTGTTGGCACATCAACTACTGCTTCAGAATAATAAAGCTGATTTCTAAGCAAATCCCTGTAGAAGTTCAGTCCTTTCCCCTACAACCCACACAGCTAGGCATAGATTCACTCACTTACATTAGTAGTATTACCTGGCCTATACCTTTATTCCTTATTATACAATGGTGAATTCACAAAGGATAGGCTGACAACATGCAGTTCTCACTTACAATTGTGTGACTGTGGTTGGGAAAGAGATTTCTGTATTCTTGAGACAATGATTGAACCCACAGCATCCACCCAAAAGTCACTCATCCTTGGTGCTACTGAGTCATGAGTTTGCTGAGATTAGTTATGCAACATTACTGCAATAAGAGAAATAGGAGACAAGACTGAGCATGACATCAACATGGAAAACCATATACAGCTGACAATGGCGACAGACTGTAGCGTTTGTCAGCAGAGGTGGCTGTGTAATGGGAGTCTACCCTGTTAAAAGGTCAGTCTACCCATTTAGCAGGAAAGTGGAACGCATTTCCCGGCACAACTGGGTGAGCTGGAAGGGTTTGGATAGCATCACAAATATTACACGCTTCTGACAAGAAATAAAAACTTTCCCCAGAGCATTACACACCACTTTATGACTTGTAATTGCTTACAGAGACTATTCTCATTTTCTTTATTCCAAGGATGAGCTTTTTCCATTCACTACTGAACAATCGACATGATATTTACTACTTAGTAGGGCATAATTACACTTTACAATGGAGCAGCATTGGTACGCAGCATCTGTTAGTGATGCCTGTAAGAATAAATGATCATGGCTTAGCAGAGCCCATGTGGAGAGACTCACAAGGCAGAGGGAGTTTAAGTAATGACATAGTTCACAGGGGAATTCACATCGTTTATTCACTATGTTGTTTCTTAAACATCTGCAGTATGAACAGGCACCAAAACTATCCCCTAATTATCCAGAAATATTATTTTCTTTTTTTGTACCCGCATATACTCAAATACAAGTCGACCTTGTGTTTAAGTCAACTCCAATATTAAACCCTCATAAGCTGGAATTTATTATTGACTCAAGTAAAAGTCTACCCAGCAAAGTTAATGGCTGCACTTGGGGCTCAGTAGGGGTTAATGACTGCATTGCATACAGTATTGCAGCCATTAACCCATCCTGTCCCTTAAGTGCAGCCAATAACTCCCCCAGGCCCCCCAAGTGCTGCAATTATTCACCCCCTTTTATGCAGCCCAGTATTTCCCCCACTGCCCCCTTCCTGTGTTTTCTTGGCATTTCCTTTCCTCAAATTATCACTTACCACAGTGTAAATTGCTGCAAATGGCAATCTCACTGTTAGTACACACAACTCAGTGTGCTTAGGGTTGCCCGTGACTCGAGTATAAGTCGACCTCTATACTTTTATGAAGAGAATCAGACCTACATTTCTAGACTTATACTCGAGTATATACAGTACAGTAAGTTGCAAGACACAATAATGATCTCCTTGAATGAAATAAAAAGTTAAATACGGTACTTACAAAAACCTTTTACAGGCACTTTTTTCTTAGTTTATAGTCTAGCTAACAAGTACTTAGTGCTATATGCACACCATTTGGTGACAACTTAAACATAAAAATAAATACTGTTTAACCACTTCAGCCTAACTGGACGAAAATTTTCGTCCAGTTAGGCTGCGCGCACTCCCGCGGGTCGTGCACGCTCCCGCGGGCCCCCCCCCCTAGTGCGCGCTCCTGCTGGAGGCTGTTAGCTCAGCGATCAATGAAAGGGATTATAAATCCTTTTCACTGATCGGACCCCCCCCCCCCCCCCCCGGAGAAAAGCCGACAGCGTCTCTTCAGACGCTGCGGCTTTTCTGAGATCAAAAAGTTCCCCTGCTTCTATCTTCTTCCTGGGAGCGAGCTCGATCGCTCCCAGGACTTTTTGACTGTGGCCATCTTGTGGCCAAATAGCAAACTACACCAAAAGAACACTGTGTTGAATTAATACATTTTTAAACATGTAAAATCCCCTGTTTACCTCCCACACCAAAAAATACCCACATACAAGTTTTAATAAAATATAAAAGAAAAAATTACAATAATAAAAAAAACCAAAAAACATAAATAGTTACCTAAGGGTCTAAACTTTTTAAATATTCATGTCAAAGGAGTATATCAATAAGATTTATTAAATTATGGGCTTCTAAATAGTGATGGACGCAAATTGAAAAAATGCACCTTTATTTCCAAATAAAATATTGGCGCCATACATTGTGATAGGGACATAATTTTAACGGTGTAATACCTGGGACATATGGGCAAATACAATACGTGAGTTTTAAATTATGGAGGCATGTATTATTTTAAGACTATAATGGCTGAAAACTGAGAAATAATGAATTTTTTCCGTTTTTTTCTTATTCTTCCTGTTAAAATGCATTTACAGTAAAGTGGCTCTTAGCAAAATGTACCACCCACAGAAATCCTAATTGGTGGCGGAAAAAACAAGATATAGATCAATTCATTGTGATGAGTAGTGATGAAGTTATTGGCAAATGAATGAGAGGTGAAAGTTGCTCAGATGTAAAAAATTCTCAACCCTGTGGGCTGAAGTGGTTAAAGGATCACTATCACAAAAATCGCAACATTTTAAATACATGTAAAAACAAATAAGATGTTTCTTCCAGATTTAAATGAGAGATAACCTACGCTTTTTATGTTGCTGTCACTTGCAGTACATAGTAAAAGTCTGAGTTTTGGACTAGCCCATCTTCTCATGGGTGAGTCTTAGCACTTAATGAATGGCAGTTGCACCATCCAACTGCCAAAAAAAGTGTGCAGTGGGCAGGGACGTTGGCCAGCATCTTTGTATAAATGCTTTCCAGGGAATTCTATATAATAATAGGCAACTGTCCCTGCGTACAACTGTCTTGTTCATTGTTTCAGTATATAGGCCTGGCTGCCTATGGTCCAGCACTGCCTTCCACAGTGCGGTTGAGCGGTGACTACCTCCTATCATTGGCAATGTATATTGCTGTTACCATGGGAACCACTGCCCTGCTTCCTGGCTGTACACAGCAGCTGCTGTGAGAGACTTGTATGACATCACATGCATGGAGGAGATGGGGCCAGCAGGGACTTATTATTATTATTATTATTATTATTATTATTATTATTATTATTTATTGTATTTATAAAGCGCCAACATATTACGCAGCGCTGATGAAGGAAGCGGCCGCCAGCTCATAAGGAAACAGGAGCAGGCGTCTGCGGGGGGAGGCTGGGTGGGCGGAAATGCCGCTCCATGGCCCATGCCACCTGATGCAACTGTGTCACTTGGCATGATGGGCCAACCGCCCCTGGCTGCACAAAATATCATCAAGTGGAAATATTGTTTGTTAGTTCAACAGATGAAGTTTGAGCTTCATCTGACATCCTTACCAAAATTTTGAAATTCCTGATCTTTGTCAGGATTGTGTTTTACTACAGTTTCAAACAGAAACCCTCAGGGCTGTCATCATCTTTCGTGGCATTTGACCAACTGGGAGGCAACTGAAATTGTCATTCAGCGCAACTAAACCCAAACTTGAACAAGAAATTTTTTTAAAAAATTGAAATCGAAAAATCCTTGGTGAAGCCGTGCTTGCTGTAGCTGTACAGCTATCCATAAATGGTTAAAGAAAAACTCAGTGACGTAGCTAAGGAGTTGTGGGCCCCGATGCAACTTTTACAATGGGGCCCCCAAGCACCCTATACATAACTGATACAGCACACCAAAACCTGCCAATTGCAACTACAGTGTCAGAGGTGCAAGAAGGGGATGGGGAACAGTTTGTTAATGATTACCACTATTCAAAGTATCTATAGAAGTTATTATTATGAGCACAGGACCAATAGAGAGCTAATACTGTAGTTGAGGGAGGGCCCTTTGGGGCCTCTCTGGCCCAAGGGCCCCTATGCTGTGGCTACCTCTGCAACCCCTATTGCTATGCCCCTGGAAAAACTGCACTATTTCTGAGGAAAAGGCAATCCTTTAATTTCAGCTCTGTAAACTACAGTGATTGATAGGAAGCATAATTAAGCTTTCTTACATGTAAACCTGTAGTCAAGTATTCTACCAGTCTCTTCTTTACTAGAGGAGATTGGAGGAACCTGGGACTTGAACAAAAAAAGGTAAGAAAAAGAGGCTGGAGCCCCTTATAATGTAGTAAGTCTGGCAAATGGATAAATAAAATCAATGAAATTGTGTATTCCCAAACCTGGGTTGTGGATGGCAACTACAATGAAGCGCTTTAGTTGTTTGTGCTTCTCCATACTGGAGTATAGCAATCCCAATCAAGTAATAGGTCACAATCCAATAATGAGGTTCCAAGAAGAAAGAACTGACAAAAAACTTTAATGGGTGAGCAACGAATATACTTGGAGGAGACAAACCAATGGAGATAAAATGCTTAAAACAGTTTAAAGAGACTCTGTAACAAAATTGTCGGCCTTATTTCTTCTTTCCTATACGTTCCTATACCTTTTCTAATGTGGTCTGGATTATTGCAGCCTTTTTTTAGTTGCACTGTCTCTGTAATTTATCTAATCTTCTTTACTTTGTCATGCTTTGTCAACCAAGGGAGGAATGGGCTGCCTCTGTTGTAATGGGGACAAGTTATGCACGCCCCCTTAAGGCTCTGTGTGCTTTGTTTATTCCTCACAGACAGCGTCCCTGCTCTCAGTTTCAGCTTGTCTGTGATGCTGTTTGTGAGGCTGAGGGCGGAGGGAGCTGCCTGTCACATGCTGAGAAACTGTGACTAGTCCCAGACTGGAGTACAAAAATTTGTAGTATACTGTAACATGAGATATATATATATATATATATATATATATATACACACACACACATACATACACATATTTGTATGTGTGTGTGTGTGTGTGTGTGTATATATATATATATATATATATATATATATATATATATATATATATATATATATATATATATATATATATATATATATATATTTACACATACATCACTTCCTGGATAGCGGCCATGTTTTTTGTTTGCCTAGAACAGGTGATTAAAAGCCAGGATCGTGGCGGGGAGTGACAGAAATGGCAAAGAGGGACCCAGGAGATCACAGTGACTCAATTGGTATGTTATTCATTGTACAAATCGGACAGTAGAGATCCTCTTTAAAAGGTAGGTATAAGTTAACTCAATGACAAACAAACACCTATAGGTGGAAAAATAAAAACATTTATTGATCACTTGATGACCCTTTTTGCAGGTGTCACCCCACTTCAGGTCGATAAAAAGTGTCTTGAGGTAAATAGAAAATGGCCAGGAGTGCATAGCTTAAAGAGAAACTCCGACCAAGAATTGAAGTTGATACCCCCTTACATGAGAAATCTATTCCTTTTTACAAACAGACCATCAGGGGGCGCTGTATGACTGATATTGTGGTGAAACCCCTTCTACTAGAAACTTTGAGGACCGTGGTATTTCTGGCAGTTTCCTGTCTGTGATCCTTGTTGCATTGTGGGAAATAGCTGTTTACAGCTGTTTCCAACTGCCAAAACAGCAAACAGCAGCTACATCACCTGTCAACAGTAACAATGTCACCATGTAATAAATGTCAGAATGTAAATCAGGGATTAAAAGATTTTACAATGGGCAAACACTGACTAAATCATTTATACATAATTATAGTAAAAATGAAGCACTTTTTTATTACATTATTTTCACTGGAGCTCCTCTTTAAGAAACAGGTAAGGCAAGATAATTCATGAAAAACATTTTGTGGATCAACCGCATAATTGTCCCATAGTTGTCAAAATATAAACAGTTGCCTTAGGTAATACGTTTTTATTTTTCAGGAATGAGACATATTTGGATCAGGACCATACAGTTTTAATTCAGTCTTCAGAAGCTTGCTAGCAAATTATTTGCAGTTATTCATTAAAGGCATTACTTGAAGTAACATTTATTATTTGTGGATCTTTTCCACAACCTACACTGGACTATACCTCAATGATTTCTACTGTATTGCTGAGGTTATGGAAATGTAGTTAGACACCTATTGTTCTTACAACTTTATGTGTCACATGGACACACCTGACTGGTCTACCCTGCACCTGAGTCCTGTGTGGCAAGAGAGTAAGTTCTACTGCTTACCTACTAGTACATTTGGTCCATGACTGATATGATATCAGGACAGGAAACCAGAGGATGTTCCTAGTTTGTAGAAATACTGAGACTAGTGGCGTAGATAAGGAGCTTTGGGCCCCAGTACGTTGGGGCCCCCCAAGCACTCTATACATAACAATTGATATGGTGCACCAAAACCTGCCAATGGCAACTACAGTTTCAGAGGTGCAAGAAGGGGGCAGGGAACAGCTTGTTAATGATCACTTCTATTCAAAGCATCTATAGAAGTGATTATTACCAGCACAGGACCAATAAAGAGTTAATACTGGGGTTCGAAGGTGGGCCTCTCTGGCCCAAGGGCCCCAACCTCTGCACTCCCTATTGCTACACCACTGACTGAGACTGAAACCAGCATATAAAGCAATAGTGTCTATTGCAAGGCTCTCTTGGTGCATAAAAACATTACATGCAAATTAAATGCAAACAACATGCAGTCACTCAATATATAGGATACATTTAACAATCCACCAAGCTATGAATACAGTGTGCTCACGGGCCCCAGTAATCTAACTAACTATATACACAAAATGTATACATTCAGGAACAGTACCAAGGGAGCAGGCAATAAGCAAGTCAGGACGGGGTAACAGGTTCAGCAACAGGTTAGCAGATACTGCCCCGTCGATCAAGAGACGCCCAATGCCTGGGCCTTTTTGGACTTTACAGAAATATGGCCCTGCCACCCAGCATTTTACTATATATACTGTTTATAATAATTTGTCATACTGACTGGTGACTGCTATTAGTCTATTAGTTTGCTTCGTTCAGTTATGGGTTTAGCTAGACTTTAATTAATCAGCTACCACCTAACAACTAGTGACTTTCATTTTGTATCCTCTGTTTCTACTTCCGGCCTGTGATTTACATGCTAGGAGAATTTCCATCTAATTACAACTCAGTGGGTTTGTGCAGCTGTTCCCAACAATAGATCCTTGTTTAATTTGTGACCTTAAACAAAGCTTTGTTTAACTGTATTCACCACTATTTAACAGCTACTGTATGGTAAAGCTATACAACAAAACACATCCATGGCAATTATGAGCAAGATTCAGACAGAAACATTTTAGGGTAGGTCTCCGCAGGGAATTGCTTGGAAGAATGAAGGTCTGCAAACTGGACATTTTTTTAGATTAATGTAACATTCATAAAATTTGTTTGCTAATAAATGCCAGGAAGAGCAGTTTATAAGCAGTAAGTTTTCAAAGGTAAATGAAAGACTAGTCTTCCACAGTGAAAGGGAAACAAAAAGGACATTGTCAATCAATTCTTGAGAGTTCTAAAGTCTCCTCCGCCTGAAAAACATTAGACCTCCAGTGTAAATGTGAGTTAATGTCAGGGACATTTATATGTTATAACGATAGCCAAAATTTCCATTACTCACCCCCTCTGCCCACGTTAAGGCGAAGGCCCCACCAGCCACACAGCATTTTTTGGAAGCTGGGTTATCTCCTTACCAAAGTGGCCAATGACCTTCTTACAGCTAAATCCAAATGTCAATTTTCCATACTCATCCTTTTTGATCTGTCATCAGCATTCAATACAGTCGACCACACCTTACTCTTACAAATACTTTCAAATGTAGGAATAAAAGGCCTTGCTCTCACATGGTTATCTTCCTACCTCTCTGGAAGGTCCTTCACAGTCTCCTACTCAGATTAGATATCTTCTCCTCATGCTTTGTCTGTCGGGGTTCCTCAAGGCTCTGTCCTTGGTCCCCTCCTCTTTTCCATCTACGTGCACGGTCTTGGTGACTTAATCAACTCATTCGGGTTTCAATACCACCTGTATACAGACGATACGCAACTGTACCTCTCGGACCCAGACCTTAACTCCCTCCTCAAACGTGTTCCTGACTGCTTGTCTGCTATATCCTCCTTCATGTCCTCTCGCTTCCTAAAACTTAATATGAGTAAAACGGAACTAATAATTTTTACACCCTCTCTGGCCACCTCTCTGCCTGAAATAACTATAAATGTTAATAACACTCCTATAACTTCAGTTCCCAAAGCACGGTGCTTGGGGGTAATATTCGACTCTTCTCTCTCTTTTATTCCTCATCTTAACACCATAACCAGCTCCTGCCATCTCCAACTCAAAAATATATCTCGCATCCGTCCCTTTCTCACTCAAGACACAACCAAAATGTTAATACATGCTCTTATAATTTCTCGTCTGGACTACTGCAACATACTACTTTGTGGACTACCTTCTAACAAACTGGCCCCGCTCCAGTCGGTACTGAACTCAGCTGCTCGTCTCATTCATCTTTCGTCTCGATCTTCCTCGGCTGACCCTCTCTGTCAAGCTCTTCACTGGCTGCCAATTAACCAGAGGATCCAGTTCAAACTCCTAACCCTAATCTACAAATCTCTCCACAATCTCTCTCCCCGGTATATATCCTCACTAATTTCCAGATACAAACCCAATCGCAAACTCAGATCTGCACACGATCTTCTGTTGTCCTCCTCTAGAATCACCTCCTCACATTCACGCTTACAAGATTTTGCACGCGCTTCACCCCTTCTCTGGAATCCCCTCCCACAACACATCCGTCACTCGCCAACCTTTGTTACTTTTAAACGCTCTCTAAAAACTCATTTGTTCCAACAAGCATACGCGCTACCTTAAGCCACTTCCCTTTGTCCTAAGACCAAATCGCACTCCTACTAGGTATCCTAAAACACACTGCCTTTATATATTTTATCGTATACTACCCCTCCTCTTGTTTCCCCCCATTCCCTTTAGATTGTAAGCTCGCAAGGGCAGGGCTCTCTCCCCCTTTTGTGTCTTGGAAATCATTATACATTTTATTCATCATGTTATTTTTATCACTGTCATTACCACTGCTGTATTTTGTATTCTGTATGCCGTATCATTTTTTGTATTTTGTCACTAATGTATCGTGTATATTAGTGTACACCATTGTCTGTATCATGTATCCCATGTTTGTACAGCACCACGGAATATGTTGGCGCTTTATAAATCAATAATAATAATAATAATAATAACAGCCCAGCCTCCAGCTCTGTATCCCAGCCACAGACAGTTTACGTCACAGCTAACTTCATGTTCCGCTACCTCAGCAGCAACCCTGTATGAATGCATTAAAATGCCCATGTATTGCAACATGCAAGAAATCAACTGTAGCTTTCACATAGTTAGTACACTCAATCAATTATTTTAGTGCACAGGTGTTTTTGTGTGTATTGCCCCAAAATGCACTGTGGACATTGTATTGAGATAATGGAATCTGTGAAAGTCCAAATTTAAAAACATCCACATTGAGTTACATGGGTAGTGCGCTTGCATTTGCTGATGTGTTACATTATTGAAGAATGCAACACATATAGTGTAAATGAAGCCTAAGCAGCTTATTTTTAAAAGAGATATGAGATCAAATCAAACACATGCAAGGTAGACAGTAAATAAACAAATGGTAGCTGAGACAGCCTGTTAGCTAACCAGGAAATGGAAGCAAAATTGTAAATAATACTATTAATATGTAACAGAATGATAACACAATAATTCAGGGCTCAGCTCAGCAAACAGCGGTCATGAGGATCTGTAACTATAAAAAAATCCCCTGGGGGGTACTCAACTCAGGAGGAGGAAGCCTATGGATCCTAATGAGGCTTCACCTGTCTTCCTGTGTCCCACAGTGGTCTTTCGTTGCCCCTTCAAACGGCAGCAGTGTAAATATTTACCTTCCCCGGCTCCAGCACAGGCGCAGTAGCGGCTCTCGGCTCAGTAATAGACGGAAATAGCCGATCCCAGTCGGGTCCGCTCTACTGCACAGGTGCAAGTCTCCTGCGCCTGTGCAGTAGAGCGGACCCAACTGAGATTGGCTATTTCCACCTATTTCCAAGCTGAGAGCCGCAACAGTGCCCCTGCTGGAACAGGGAAAGGTAAATATATTGCACAGCCTGACCACCATGGGACGGAGGAGGATGGGGGAAGCCTCTATAGGATCCAGGGGCTTCCCCCTCCCAAAGTGAGTACCCCCAGGGGAACTTTTTTTTTATTAGAGTCTCTTTAATATCTAGTGAAGTGAGCCAGTGATAGCTCAAGGCTCAGCAGAGACTGATCATCATACTAATATCTAGTAGAGTGTTAAAATGATAGCTAAGGGCTCAGCTGAGTCCGCTATTATTACCATTGGCCCCCCAGATTAGATGTCAGGACTGCACACTTTGTGTGAATCTTAAAAATCAACTGCCAGCCATACCTGGATACATTTCTGGTTGGTTCTGTAGACTGTACCCTTGCATTGTAATACTCACCTGTGTGCTCTCCAATGTGCAGTCCCCAGTGCTACCTGAAAATTGCTATACCCTCTTGCTTCTTCTGCAAGCTCTCTGCAGCTTTATTGTACAAGCAGAAGAAGAAAGATTCCTGCACCATTTTAAGATGGTCTCTCATGTTGTAAAAGCCGAGTTTAATCATTTCCCACAGTATGGGAAAAGGAATTGAGCACATTAAAGTCCACCTATCATAAGCTATGGAGGCTGCCATCTTAACCTATAGCTAAACAAGGAATGTTACTTTCCTGGTCATAATAATACACATCATGATAAAATACTTTGTAGGCCTCATTTATCAAGAACAGTAGAATGAAAACTAGAGAAAAGGTGGAGCAGCTGCCCTATGCTACAAATCAAACTCCTTGTGTCCTTCTTCAACTGAAATCTGATTGGCTGCATTAAAGGGGAACTTAAGCCTAAACAAACATACTGTTATTAAGTTACATTAGTTATGTTAATTAGAATAGATAGGTAATACAATCTCTTACCCACCCTGTTTTAAAAGAACAGGCAAATGTTTGTGATTCATGGGGGCTGCCATCTTTGTCATCAGGGCAGCCATCTTTTTGGTTGAAAGGAGGTGACCAGGAGCAGTAGACACAGTTCCAACTGTCCTTTGTCCTGATAACCCCTCCCAGCTGCACGCGCTAGGCTTCAAATGTCAAATTCAAAATGTAAAAAAAAAAAATTGCACAAAAACAGCAGAACGAGAACAACAAAATCAGAAATCCCATCATGCTTTGCACAGCATCAGGGGAAAAAAGCCCGGGCAGTTTTCTTCTGTGCAGCTAAAAATGAGGCTTGTATGAGTAAAACAAAGTTCTGATGCTGTGAAACTGTTAAAGAAACACCAGGCCTTTCCAGTGCTGCTGAGTCGATTTTTAGTCCGGAGGATCACTTTAAGCAACTGCTTCACTTTTGCTCCAAATGTTTCTGCACTGGTCTTGATAAATCTTCCCCTGCTAATCATCCTACTCTAATGAGTCTGCATATCAGGAAAATTAGGGAAAAGTCAGAACACCTGAGTGGTGTACTTGCCACTGGTGTAATTCAGAAAGTATTATAACAAGAAGATGTAGTATTTTTATAGTATTGACATCTTCCACAGAGCTTTTACATGGTATATGATCTTGTAACTAACTGTTCCCCTGAGGAGCTCCCAATCTAATCCCTACCATTGTCAATTGTAGTCACTGAAGGAAGTACTCAGCTGAGTATAAAAGTCTTAAGGTAGCCATACACTGGTCGATTTGCCATTAGATCGACCAACTGACAGATCCCTATCTGATCGAATCTGATCAGAGAGGGATCATATGGCTGCCTTTACTGCAAACAGATTGTGAATCGATTTCAGCCTGAAACCGATCACAATCTGTTGAGCTGCTCCTGCTGCCTGTCCCCCCCCCCCCCCCCCCCGTATACATTACCTGAAGCTGGCTCCAGGTCCTCTTCTCCGTGCTGCACCGCATCCTAGCATCCTGCACCGCATCCCAGCGTACACTGTGTCACTCTCTGACCAGGAAGTTCAAATAGAGCGCCCTCTATATGAACTTCCTGGTCACTGGAGTGTCACAGGAAGTTCATGTACGCTGGGATGGAAGCAGGAACAGAGCGGTGCAGCGCGGAGAAGATGCCCGGGAGCCAGCGTCAGGTAATGTATACCTGATCGGATCGGCCGCCGCTAGCGACGCGCTCCCTACCCGCTGGCGATCGACGGTAATTTCCCGCACGGCGCGATCGACGGACCGATCCGATTTCAGGAGGAAATCGGATCGGCGGGTGCGTTTAGCGCGAACGATTGGCAGCAGATTCGATCCCACTGATCGAATCTGCTGTCGAAACGGCGGCAAATCGAGCCAGTGTATGGCCAGCTTTAGTAGCTCAATCCTAAATTGTCCTGCTCTGAACACCAGATGACTATGGTGGACTGAGAAACAGAGGTATCAGGGATTTGTGCTGGAAACAGACTTGGGACTGGATCACACCAAGATGACTTCTGAGTGCTTTCAAAAGTGCTTGGCTAATGTCTTTCTATGGGCTGTTTCACACCAGTGCAATGTGTTTTGTTTTTTTTCGCAAATACAGAACGGGTAGCATTTTGAAGGCAATTAAACCTCAATGTGAAACATAGGAAAACTGTAGAATTGCTGTAACTGTAAAATTTAAAAACTGTTGAACAGAGCTATTCACTTCCAAGTCAAGCTGTACTTCATGTTTTGCCACAAGAACTACATATGAAAACACTCCAAAATCACTTGGCATACAGTAAATAGAAAATCGCTAGGCACATGCCAGGAATAGCTTCTGCAAATCGCTACAAAAAGCACTAAGCATTTGCGATTACACTTAGCAATTTTCGGTGTGAACTACACATTGTTTGTGTTTTTAGTTGTTTTGATTTGTGACAAACAGTAGGTTTGCTATCAGTACAGAGGATCTCAAATTTAAGTTGTAGTTAGTTGCCTATTTGGTAGCACAGTTTTTGTTTTTAACCAAAAATCTCTAGTAACATAAATGATTGCAGCATCATTAGTGAGTATCTGTAGTGCACAGCACAGGAGAACATCATGTCAGTGATTGAGATCTTCCAGCTTGCTGAAAATCCTCTGTGACATCATTTAATCATTCAGTTTTCCCATAATAAAAGTGAAACATCTGCACCAGCACCAAAGGTAGTACTGTATCAAAAGTGAAAGTCTGGTGTGTGTTGTTCATTTCTGTGGTCTTCCTTTTTACAGCCAAGCTGAAGCTCACAACCAATATGCAAGGGCTAGTTTTCTTATGTGCACCTAAAATGTAACACAGCTGCACAGCATGCTCTCATCCACAGTTGCTTAGATGTAGCTAACACGCATAATAGAATGATGATAAAATTGCTGGGATTGTCAGAAACGGCTACATCCTTTCTGGCCAGCCTCCAGTTGTAAAGGAAATTATTAAGACCATTTTCAGCGACACACTCTCATGCAGACAAGTGCTTGTTTAATACGCTGCACAGGGAGATGTATGTTTTCCCGGCATTCCGCTATAAATCTAGGCGTAATCAGACGTTAAGCTACATGGCATTTCCCTTTTTCAGGAAATGCTTATTCATTTTATTTGCTCTGTCAATGCCTGATAAGTATGGACTGTGTATTTTATACATGCAACTACTTTTTCCATCATCAGACATATTTGCACAGAATATACAGCATGTAACTGAACCCTAAAGAACTAGTGACAGTGTAGTAGAAGCTTACCTGTATGTGATATCCAGCTTCCCCTGTCGTCTGCACAGTATTCACCTTCACTGAACTTCATCTAACTTTGACTAGAAGAGCTTTGTGTTTCAGCACACTTTGCCACACCTACTATTATAGCCCTCCTCCCTGTGATATGTGTTCAATCATTGTTCTCTGGTCATGGTATGCAGACGTTTAGTATTGAGACTACATCGAGAATGTGAACAACAGCATGATGCTGTGAGTGTTAATCATTTCTGCAGTAGGCATCTTATGTCCCATGAGAGATTGGCGTCATGTTTTTGTGGCTGTTTTACGCTGTGTAAATATTTTTCAGCCTGTCGTTGTCACTGTTTTTCACAATTTTTGAGAGTGATGTGGACACGAAAGAGTTATGGTACAGACAGTAACTATATGAATGAGGGTCTGTGACCTTCCAGAAGCTGCATATTGTTGAGTTGATGGATTTGAAAAGCAATCTGAGGTTTAATAGGTTACTGTTTAACCATAGTGCTACTCTGACTTCATTATGTACACAGTTCTGCTTTTGTCTTGGAGTATGTATAAGTGTCAGTTTTAAGTCTTTGTTATACAGAGCACATATGCTTTAGATGCATTTACAATCCTTATATGGCAAAACACTAAGGAGTTATTGAAGATTCTTTTTTGCACCAGTCCAACAATGGCTAGTTCACTTTAACAGAAGAGAATTTTTAACCCTTAAACCTGAGCATCTAAAAACACAACAAACAAACAAAAATGAATGGCTAGACATAAGGTATTGTATACTTTTTCTAAATTACCTTGGCATAGTGCAACTTTAGCTCACATAAAAGGCCACATTATCACTGGGCACACGCATAGAGGTTCTAAAGCTGTAGAGGGAGCTGTTCCCATCAACTCTCTCATCCCAAGCATCACTGAAACTTGTAGCAGCCATCCAGCTGCTATTGTGGTGATCATTTTGTAATGGCAGCTGTATCTATGGTGACAAGAAGATGTGATCAGATGCTAGGAGTATGACTGAGTTTGGGAATCTGAGTTTTAATTTCATGTGTCACTAGGCCTAGATGAGGCTACTTTCACACATGGTACATTGCGATTTTCCTGCAGCATGAGAGTCCACCGCAGGAAAATCACACCATTTTGGATATCATACACCCTGTGACAAAATTCCGCAACAGGGTAATTTGGCTAGCCCTGTCCCCCATTCAGTATTGTGCTCCCTGCTGGACAGGAATTATGTCACTGGATTGCCATTGATCTGCACATGTGTCTGCTTGTACCGCTCGACAACACACTGCAGAGTCTGCATCACCTCTGCGTCATCCGAAACACTTCCGACACATTGCGTTGCACCGAGGGTACTGTAGCCAATCTCACTGAGATTAATGGCCACTGCGATGGGGAAACAGCGGGGGAGTGTACCGCAACCCAGTCATACTCCTTGCATCTTTTAAATGGCTGTGTACTTCACTGTATGCAACCTAAAGGTAGCATAATGTGTGGTGTGACTTTTTGTTCCGTTATGTTGCATTTCTGTTTTTACAGGGAACACAACGGAGCTTCCACTGTGAACGTAGCCTTAGCAGGAAAATAACCTGTATTTCTGATGGGTCTGCTGGCAACTGAAAAGAAGGACAACAAAGAGGCAGAATAATTAGAAATAATAATTATTAAAAAAAAGATTTAATAAAGAAAGAAATACACAGATGAAAAGAAGATGGGAGTATACAGAAGCATAGATGTGAAGAAAAAATCATAGAGAAGAAACTAGAAAAAAAAAAGAAAATCATTTTTTTCCACTTATTTTTTTGACAATATCTTTTGGGCTCTTTTCATTTTAAAAATGTATGGACCAATAAATAGGAAAGCTTAGCAAGAAGTTATAATACTAAATTTCAGAACTACCAGGAAAATCAAATGTATCGCCAACAAGACTCCAAATCAGAATTAGGGCAAGATGCAGTGAGGGTGGGCAGTGGGCTGCAAAGGAGCAAGGTTATTGATAAACATCCATTGCTACTGGAACTGTTGATAATAAATATATGTTTATTATTTCTTTTTTGTAATAAAAACCTAGTGAAAAAAAAATAGAAGAAAACAAGAAACAAGGATAATTAAAGATTCGAAGAAGAAATAAAATTGCAGAAGAAGGGTAATACAGAAGACCAAAAAAAAAAAAAAGGAAATCGATCAGAAGAAAGAATAAGAAAGGAAGAATACAGAAGCGAGGAGCTTAGAGAAACTCATTTTTATCATTTATTTATATTGTTAAATTGTTTTATTATTTTAAAAAATATTTTGTGACTTCTTATTACTTACTCTTTATGGTAAATGATTAGAAGGATGAAAAAGGGCTGCTAGATCCCACCATAAGTTCTTCTTTTGCTATTATCCCCACCTCCTCCTGGGCACCACAGGTGGAGAGGAGACTCTTGTCCATAACATGATGGGACAAGGGTGGTCTGCGATTGGATGGTAGGCTTTGCTTCCACCCTTTTGCAGAGTAGCCTTAACGATATGCACACTCTCAGCTAGAATTACTCAGGAGTAAAGCCCCACACCTGTATAATTTAGATATTGGCACCAGGAGATGTTACAGAACCTTACCTCCCCATCCCAGTAGGTAGTTTGCATGATTTTAGTAGTCATGATCAGCATTTTATTTTTGGGAACTGTGCCCAATTTTCGGGAAAAATTGAGCAAGATGATAATTCTTTCAACTATCTTTTCGAGAAATGCATCTATGATAAGACACATTTACTGCACATTGAGCCTTATGCATGAAAGAGTGACTTTTACCCGTCTTTCACCATAACAAGATTGAAGCAGAACACAGAGTAGGGACACCAAGAAGAGCCAAATATAGTGTAGTATGTACTGGTAGATGAAATGAAGTGCAGACTGCAGTGTGTTGCCGAGCGATATGTGCGGCATCGCTCAGCACACAATTGCATTAGAGTCAATAGCGGTAAGGCACATGCGCAGATCAATGAAAATCCAGCGAAGTACGTTCTGTCCACAGTGGCATGTTCTCTGTCACATGGTCATGCAAAGTGGGGATGGCATTTTAGGAATAAGAGAGGTGGCCGGTCATGTGGCACTGGGTAAACAGCACATGCCAAAAAACTGATGGAGGAGACTAAGCCCACTAATCTGTAGGGCAGCAGTTGCAGCATGAGAAGAAACCGTAAGACTAGCAATGAGGCACTGGGTGCATGGGTGGCTGAGTGGGGGTTTTCCTTTCACTTCAAAATTGAAGGATAGAAAGCTGGCAGGTGAACTCCATCAACCCAAATGTTCTTATACAGAGCTCACACTGATTTGGAGCCACATGACAGTGCTGTGTTGGGGGGGGAGGTTGTTTCTTAAATGAAGAAGTGCTAAATAAAGTGAACACAGTTTGGAGACAGACTTCCAGAAGGAAGGGAATCCTGATATATGTCAGCAGTTTCTCCTCTGGAAATTCACAGAAGAAAACCAAAAGGCATTATTGTACAAGGTTGCCTATCTCTTAACCTTTTGTGTCAATGGCAAGTAAACTACAAAAAGTTATGGACATTTGTATTAATGTCTGCTGCTGTAATCCATAACAGGTGTTATAACAGTTGTTGTAGACAAACTCCATATATCTCACTGACAAGGATGAAGCATAATCTTTAAAGGATGGACATTTTTGGATCAGAATATTTTGCATTCCAGCACAACAGGAAGATAGTCCCTCATACCAGGTGAATTATCTAGACACCAGAAAAATCTTTAAGCACGGACTACTAACGTTTATAACATAGAGTTAGTATGGGACATCATAGGCAATTTGTTTTATGTAGCCACATATACAAGACTTCACGTCACTTTTTTAAAGCCAAATGCAAAACAGTGGATTACTGCCAAACATGTAATGAGACACTTGAAAGGCAACTTTAATTTTGAGCCATGTTACAGAACATGCAAGGCGATCCTAAGGTTTGAGGCATATAGTGATGCTAATCGGATATCAGACCAAAATGATAGGAGACACACAACAGGATATTGTTTAGCCTGACTAAAATTGGTCTATTGATTTCCCAGAGGTCAAAGAGACAACCCACAATTAAATTGTCTTTTTGTGAAGCTGAATATATAGCATTGGCTGCCCCATGAAAGAGAGTCTATATCTTGTGCAGTTACATAAAGTAGGCAGTAAAGGGCTGTATGAGCCAGTAAAAATCTTTGAAAACAGCTGAAGTGCTATAGATCTCACACAGAATCCAGTGTGCCGTGAAAGATGCAAACTTTTTTTATATAACATATTTCCTTAGATCTGTTCTAAGCAAAGGCAAGATTATTCTTGAGCATTGTCCTATGAACAATGGTTGCTGATGTAATGACAAAACCAATAACAACGTTTAGGATAAAACAATCTGTAAGTTCCTTTTTTGAAGTATAAACCAGTGTATAATATGATTATACAAAATATTTTTTTCTTTTGCCAGTATAAGGGCCTGTTATCACTGGCGTTAAAAACGGTCCGTTTAGTGTAACAGATCCAAAAGGATGTAAACAGATCCTCTGTTAATTATGAGCATTATGAGTGGGTCTCTGTTTTAGGTTGTGGTAAGCATATACTACCTGAAACGTAAATATGAAGTAAGATGAAGTTGGCTATCATTGCCAATGTTTTAAAACACCAATGGCCTGGTTATTTTGCTGATACTCTTGACTAAAATAAATTACTTTTTTATCATCTTTGAATAGGTGAACTTGATTAGCTGATGCCAAATAAATTACTTTTGGGGTTCCCTGGTCAGTAACCCAACCATTGACCATTTGCCGCACAACTGTCTACCTGTGCTATAGGCTGCAGTCTTCTTAGAGAGAAGCAGTTTGTGCCTGCCATTTCAAGTCTGAATAGCAGGATGATGCAGTCCAAGGAGTTCCATCAGCCCCACCCACACAGCCTGAAACTACTTCAAACCGATGACTCATCGAGAGATCCAAATATGAAGCTTTTAGCTGCAAAAGCATCATTTCACTAATAAGGTGACATCTGAGCCCTCTGATTACTCAGCTATTAGATGATATTTTTAGATCTCTGCTTGGATATAGGCTTTAATAGTTTTTGAATCACTGACGAGAACAAGTATGCCAAGCAGGTGTTCTGATTTCACTTCACATTCTTCCTCCAAGTGTGTGACTGAGAAACTATTACAGCTGCCAGAGGTCAGCTTAAAAACCCAGCAACTGGCATTTTTTAAAAATGGATACATTAAGGCGGGTTCCGGGTCTTTGTTTACAGCTTTTCATATGAATTTAATAGAACATACATTTAAATGAATTATACATAAAACAAATGTAAAACTTTAAAAACATAGGCTTTGTAAAATAAGAAATACCTGCTGCAGCACTTTCTTATTTCCTCAGCAACATACTGCTGGTTGTACTCTCCCAGTAAATCTAAACTACTTCCCCCTTTAGTCACAAATGTAATGTAAGAGAGATTGCTTGAGTATGGATCTGCACAGATATTATGTGTGCTGACTTGGGCAATACAGTATTGATTTTGTGGTAGCTTTGCCAGCCTCGGAGGTTCACCATTTAAATAATTGTTTAATGCTATGTACTGCTTCCCTCTGCTGCATGTATAACTGAAACCCCACTGCAGGAACTACCTTTGAGGTTTTTGTATAACAAAAAAGGCATCAGAATGGTGGCGTAGTGGTTAGTGCTGTCGCCTTGCAGCGATGCGTCCCCGGGTCGAATCCCAGCCAGGGGCACTATCTGAAAGTATTTTTTATGTTCTCCCGTGTCTGTGTGGGTTTCCTCTGGGCACTCCGGTTTCCTCCCACATCCCCAAAAACATACAGATAAGTTAATTGATATATACATAGACGTATGCCAATGGTAGGGATTAGATTGTGAGCTCCTTTGAGGGACAGTTAGTGACAAGACAATATATATACTGTACACCGCTGCGTAAGATGTCAGCTCTATATAAACACTAAATAATAATAATAATCAGGTAACATAATGTAACCTGCAAATCACTGAAGAAAAGGCCGGAGGCATTGGAAGACACCTGCACTCACTTTAGATTTCTGGATCAAACAACTTGGAACAATTGTTTTGGTGTGTACTTAACCTACCTGGCGGTCTGATTATGTTAGTATTTTAAAAGCAAAGTGGTACATTGTTAACTTATAAATTGGTAAAGGTAGCCAGAGAGTGCCCCTCCCCTCGCCAGGATAGCTAGCCAGAGAGCCACCCCAGTATAGGTAGTCAGAGAGTTCCCCCCAGTATAAGTGGCCAGAGAGTGCCTCCACCCAAATCACTACCCATCAGCCTGTACTACCCCCTTTTTTCTCATCCTTTACGCTGTCCCCACTTGTCACCACTTGTTCGCTGCTTGCCCAGAGACCAGGAATCATAGTTACATAGTTATTTGGGTTGAAAAAAGATATACGGTATGTCCATAGAGTTCAACAAGAAAATAAAGTACAACACCAGCCCGCACCTCACATATCCCTGTTGATCCAGAGGAAGGTGAATACCCCTTACAAGGCATGGTCCAATTAGCCCCAAAAGGGGAAAAAATTCCTTCTTAACTCCAGATGGCAATCAGATAAAATCTCTGTATCAACACCACCAGGAATTACCTAGTAATTATAGCTATGGATGTCTTTCAATGCAAGGAAAGCATCTAAGCCCCCTTTAAATATATATAATATAGATATAGAATAACTCCTTCCTGTGGCAATACATTCCATGTTTTAATCACTCTTACTGTAAAGAACCTTTTCCTAAATAAATGGATAAAACATTTTCCGTCCATGCACAGATCATGTCCTTTAGTCCTTTATAAAAGCCTAGGAACAAAAGCTCATCTGCCAAGCTTTCATATTGCCTTTACACCAGTACAAGGATATGTAGATCAAAAATATTGAAGTAACTTGAAAAATGTATTTGCTTCAGCTCCTGCCATATGCGGTTCCTGTGTTTGAAAATTGGATGAGTGGTTTTACCTGGCTTCATCTTGTCCAGATGTCTGTTATGAACGTGTGTTAACTATACAGATTTGTCTGTATAAGTGGAGGCCGGACAAAGGGTCTATCCCAAAACAAGTTGACGTGGTCGCCTCAATATTTACAACTGCACTAATCTTGCTGTTAACCTTTTCACCTCGAGCAATTTTCACCTGTCAGTGCTCCTTCCATTCATTCCCCTATAACTTTATTACTACTTATCACAACAAAACAATCTATATCTTGTTTTTTTAACCACTGATTAGGCTTTCTTTGGGGGATACTTTTTGCTAAGAATTATTTTATTCTAACTCGGTTTCAATGGGAATAATAAGAAAAAAATTGAAAAAATTAATTTTCTCAGTTTTCGGCCATCATAGTTTAAAAATAAAACATGCTACCGTAATTAAAACCAACACATTTTATTTGCCCATTTGTATCGTTTATTTCAACGTTAAAATTTTTTCCCTAGTACAATGTATGGTGCCAATATTTTATTTGGAAATAAAGGTGCATTTTTAAAGTTTTGCGTCTATTCCCTAATTCCAAGCCCATAATTTATAAAGTAATTGTAGTATACAGTTTTTGTATACATATTAAAAAAGTTCAGTCCCTAAGGTCACTTTTTATGTATTTTTTCTATTTGTAATTTTTTTTAAATAAAAAAAATTAAAAAAAATGGTAACTTTAGGGGAGTGTGGGAGGTCAGGTGTTAATTAAAAAAAAAAGGTAACTAGGGATGATAAACTGAAAAAAAGGGGGATGTAATATTACAATTTGGCTACAAGATGTCCTCAGTGGTGACATCAGCTCCGTACTGTTAGTATGGAAACGGAAGCACTACGTGCACGGGACTCAAGAATGGCAGAGCTGTTTGAATAGAGGGCGCGCGCGGGGGGGGGGGGGGGGGACTGCTGCATGTTTGCCATTCTCTGCTATGGAATATGTTCCTTGAAGGCTACTTTTTGTGAATATTATTGTACAAGTGTTGTCTTTAACCTTTCTGGCGGTTTATTTTTTCTGCAAAAATTGCAGAAATCCAAATTTTTTAATTTTTTTTTTTATGTTTCATGTAAAGCTACCAGAGTGGTAGTTACATGAAACTCCACTAGAGGGCGCATGTGTCCCTCTAGTTCGATCGTCGCCGGCAACAATAACAAACAGGGGAACGCGTATATAACGCGCTCCCCTGTTTGGCTTCTCCTGTCGCCATGGCGACGATCGGAATGACGTCATGGACGTCAGCCGACGTCCTGACGTCAGGAGCCTCAGATCCAGCCCATAGCGCTGCCCGGAACTCATTGGTCCGGGCAGCGCAGGGCTCTGGCGGGGGGCCCTCTTCCGCCGCTGCATGCGGGCAATCACCGCAGACCGGCGGCGATCAAGCTGTACGCGCGGCTAGCAAAGTGCTAGCTGTGCGTACAGCACTTTCAATGGTGAAAATCGCCCCACCAGGGGCTGAGATCTCCTCAGCTCGGGCTTACCGCCAGGGAGGTTAATAAAGACTTTTTGTATTTTTGCATATACATTTTTCAAGTTTCTTCAATATTTTTGATCTACATATCCTTGTACTGATATAAAGTCTATGTGGGTGTTGTGGCACACCTTAGAGGATATTGCTCTTTTTGCTTCCCTTTATACGGAATACAGCTTTTATATTGCCCTCTGATGTATTTATAAATTTTAATTCAATTTCCTCTAAGGCGTCTTTTCTCCAGACTAAATAAGCCCAGTTTATCTAACCTTTCTTGGTAAGTGAGACCTTCCATCCCTCTAATCAGTTTTGTTGCTTGTCTCTGCACCTGCTCTAAAACTGCAATATCTTTCCTGTAATGTGATGCCCAGAACTGAATTCCAGATGCAGCCTTACTAGAGAGTTTTAAACTCCCTGGCGTTCTGATTCCGTGCTGCACACAGCCGCGGGAGGTTTTTTTTTTTACCTAATTTTTTTTTCCATGTAGCTAGCCTGTTGCTAGCTACATGCTTACCCCCTCCCTGCTCCATCCCTCCCACCCTTCCGATCGCCGCCGGTGTGAAGACCCGTCCGGAGATCCTGTTCTGAATGGGATTTCCTTTAGGGCTTCTCCCGTCGCCATGGCGACGATCGGACTGACGTCATCGACGGAGTTACGATCCACCCCTCAGCGCTGCCTGGCGCTGATTGGCCAGGCTGTGCACATTGTCTGCGGGGGCCCTCTTTCCCATCGGGTAGCGGTGGATCGGCGGCGAGCGGCGGCAATCGGAGAAGCACGCAGCTAGCAAAGTGCTAGCTGCGTGTTTCAAAAAAAAATTATTCAAATCGGCCCTCCCGGGCCTGAGCGGTGACCTCCGGCGTCTCTGGACGAGCTCAGCTCGTCCAGAACGCTAGGAAGGTTAAACGGGCAATGTTATGTTAGCATCTCAAGTTTTTATTTCCCTTTTAATGCATCCCAAAATGTTATTTGCTTTAGCTGCAGTAGCTTGGCATTGAATACGATTATTTAACTTGTTGTCAATGATTTCTCCTAAGTCCTTCTCCAAGTTTGATGTTCCATCTGTATCCCATTTATTTTGTATGGTGTTAGACCATTGGTACGACCAAAATACATGACTTTACAATTTTCAACATTGAATTTCATCTGCCATTTATTTGCTCATATAGCCATCCTATCCAGATCCTTTTGCAATATGTCACTATCCTCCTGAGGATAGTGACTTCCTGGTGGTTTGCAAAAAAAATTAAAGTGAATATTACCTAGTAACAGGGAGGATTCTCAGTGGTACACATGAATCAATGAGAATTTTCTCTATTGCAAGCTGGGCTGGTGCTACCATAAAGGCATAGGGACAATTGCCCCAGGGCCCCTGCATCTACAGGGGCCTCCAAGAAGTGTCCACCACCAACCAACTAAATTATGTGGAGAGAGACAGACCTGCAATGCCTATAACTGGGAGGAGGTGAATGAGTGCTGCAGTATAAGATAGGATATTGAAATTTGTCTACTGACACTCTTTTATTTTTATGCTTTGTAAGCGGTGGTGTGCTTGGGCTATTCAGTGATGAGATGTTCTTGTCAGCTGCAGAAGATTATGATGCCAGCCACATAACCTTAATCACATTTGATACAGGTTAGGTTACACCTCAGTCATTTGAGAAAAGGAAATGCCTTTGGTATGGGCTAATATTAAACTCTCTGTACACAACAGATAACAGATGTGAAATGACGGGTGGGAAAATCTTTTTTATATTTAGAAATCATTAAATTCTGTCATAGTCATGACCCTTAGAAGTTTATGAGGAGACTTTTTTTAATGAGAGAGAAATAGGGACAGAGAATCAGGAACAACGAATCCAGTGCTGACTCAAGCAAATTATGCCATTATACTACCAACATTGATAGGCCTTAGCCACATTAAATGAGTACATTTCCTGAGAAACAAATCCAAAATAATTCTGAAGATGAGGCGTTTTACTTGGTGTAATGGACATTATTATTATAATTTATTGTATTTATAAAGCGCTAACATATTATGCAGCGCTGGACAATAAATAGTGATACATACAATGGAAACAAGGGGTGACCGACAGAGAGGTAGCAAATGGTTATACAACATAGCACAAGGTTTATACATGCAAACAGGGTATAAGATGCAGAATCATGTGATTTTACAGAGACCCAACAAATCAAGTCTGAGTTAGTCCATGAGAAGGGTGTGATTGTTGGAGTTGCAAGATTAAGAAGGACACAGTTAGGGGGGGGGGGGGGGGGTGAGGGGGACAATGCCAAAGGCTTACAATCATTGAGGCAGAATGTACTGGTGGATCTCTGCTGTACAGCCTCATATATATGCTAGGGGATACTAGGCCATTCTGGGATGTCTTGGCTGGAAACCTGGCATGGGTTGGCTGCTATGGTGGATCAATAAACAGTGCATGACAAGCAAGTGCAGTGTGCTCATTCGTCTCCCAAGTTGCGGGTATTTCTTGCTCATTTGCCAACCACCCCCCCTCCTCCCCTTTGTACTGAGGCTGGGTGCACACATAGCAGAAACGCTAGCATTGCATAAAATGTTGCATTTTGCCGCTAATGGAAGTCTATGGGCCGCAGGAAAAAACGCATATGCCTTTTGTATGCGTGCGTTTTTGAAAATGCAGGTTTTGTCGCATAATATTCATAGACGCATCAAAAACGCACATAAAGTCAATTAGAACACAATGGTTTGAGTTTTTCATGCATTTTCTATGTGTTTTTATATGCGTTTTTTTCCCCTCAAAAATATTTTTGTTTTATGTATTTCCGCTTCATGTTGTCTTCTTAGTGATTTTCACATAAATTTAAATTATGAAAACACATGAAAACGCATACAAAACGCATATGCGTTTTGTATATGAGAACCGCAAAACGCTTGAAAAACACATCTGCTATAAAACACGCAACGCACCAAAAATGCAGCAAAAACGCACACAACATTAACATAAAACTTGACATAAAACGCATCATTTCATTTATGTTATGTGCGCACCCAGCCTGAACGGCATATACTGCTTGGTTATGGCTTAAAGAGGAACTCCAGCCTAAACAAACATACTGTCATTGAGTTACATTAGTTATGTTAATTAAAATAGATGGGTAATATAATCTCTTACCCACACTGTTTTAAAAGAACAGGCAAATGTTTGATTTCATGATGGCAGCCATCTTTTTGGTTGAAAGGAGGTGACAGGGAGCATGAGACACAGTTCCAACTGTCCTGTGTCCAGAGCACCTCTCCCAGTTGCTAGGCAACGTGAATAACAACATAGGAAATCCCATCATGCTCTGCACAGTATCAGGGGAAAAAAGCAGCTAAAAATGAGGCTTGGGTAAGAAAAACAAAGTTCTGATGCTGTGAAACTGTTAAAGAAACACCAAGCCTTTCCAGTTCTGCTGAGTAGCTTTTTAGTCCGGAGGTTCACTTTAACAACGTGCCTGTGCAGTGTTTGTTCCTGATCAACAGTCAGTAAGGGTGATATAAATAGCGTGCTTGCTAACAATAAACTGTCGGACAAGCCTTACAAACGGTTAGATTAAAGAGGAACGGTAGTGAAAATAATTTAATGACTCAAAATGCTTATTTTTCATTTTCATTTATAAATTATTTAGGCAGTATTTGCCCATTGTAAAATCCCAGATATTACAATGGGCAATCCCTGAATTACATTCTGAAATTTGTCAATATACCCAGTCTCTTAGAGTGCTTCCTATATAGATATAGGAAGTGTTTCTGATGCTGAAACCAGGAAAGCTACTATAAGTGAGTATCCTAAATAATTTACTGCATTCTACTATATGTCCAGTGGCGTAGCAAAGGAGCTGTGGGCCCCGATGCAAGTTTTACATTGGGGCCCCCAAGCACTCTATACATAACAATTGATACAGCGCACCAAAACCTGCCAATGGCAACTACAGTGTCAGAGGTGCAAGAAGAGGGTGGGGAACAGTTTGTTAATAATTACTACTATTCAAAGTATCTATAGAAGTGATTATTATGAGCACAGGACCAATATAGAGCTAATTCTGTAGTTGAGGGAGGGCCCTTCGGGGCCCCTCTGGCCCAAGGGCCCCGATACGGTTGCTACCGCTGCACCCCCTATTGCTACGCCCCTGTATATGTCACTAAAGTTCCTCTTTAACCTCTTGAGGACCACAGTGGTAAACCCCACTAAAGACCAGGCTAATTTTTGTTAAAATGGCCACTGCAGCTTTAAGGACAAGCGGCAGGGCCACACAACACAGCACATCAGAGATCCCTCCCCCCTTTTCCCCCCACCAACAGAGCTCTCTGTTGGTGGGGTCTGATCGCCCCCCAGTAGTTTATTTATTTTTAAATAAATATTTATCTGTGTGTTTTTGTGCTTTTTTACTCTTTTTTTTTTTTTAACAAACCCCTCCCTCCGCCCCCAGCCGGCCAATCCTGGCGATTGGCTGTCATAGGCTTCTGCCTATGAGAGCCGATCGCTCTCTAGTGCCCCAGGGGGACAGCCGTGTCACACGGCTGTCCCCAGTACAGCGCTGCTGCTGATCGCAGCACTGTACTATGTGTTTAGACGGCGGTTTCGCCATCTAACAGTCTCCCGAGCGGCGCGCGATCTCCTGCAAAACAGAGCCCCTGGACTTGACGCCAATTGGCGTTAGGCGGTCCTGGGGTTACCGCCGCGGCCACGCCCATTGGCGTTCGCCAGTCGGCAAGTAGTTAAGTGACAGCTGGCCCACCTCGAAATGTAGTTGTACGAATGAATAATAGAGGAAGGGTTGTAATTTGACTTCAGGTATATTGTCATTCTTTTCTTCCCATTCCTGTCTTCCATGAAGCACTTCTCATGTGCTTTACACTATGTATGGAATCTCTGGAATGCACTACCTCATCACATCTAACTGTCTCTCTGCCATGAAGCCTAGAAACATGATGTCTATGTCTTAAAACTGTGTATATTCAAAAGACATGATGTAATGGATCCTGTATTTATAGCTATAAAAAGAAAAGAAAAAAAGCAGAAACAAATCTCAATTGTGCAAAAAGTGTTTAAGTACAGTTGCAGTCAAATCCTGGCAAGCAGAATCTTTGTTCAGTGTTCTTCTTTATATGATGAACCCTGGAATGAAAATTGTGATTCTTACCTGATACCTAAAAATACTACTCCTGAATGCTCACACTTGATTGTGTATGAATACTTTACAAAAATAGTTTGTGCAAAAAGTATATGCATATACCCACCCTCCTATGGGACTTTTATGTATTCAGATATTTGGGCCTAAGTGGTTGCAGAGAGAAGAGAAGAAATGCATAGTAAATGTAATACCAGAACCAAAAATAACATGATGGAACTGACCCAAAACCATTTCTGCAGGATATGGGATGGTGCTTACCCATTCAAGTGTGTGATGGAGTTCCTGATTGGCCTCTCTTGGTCTTTTTTCTAGTGTCAGAGCACATCCAATACCATTTCTGCAGGATATGGGATGGTGCTTACCCATTCAAGTGTGTGATAGAAAGTGCATTTAAAACATTATGAAAGCTGGAAAAAACAGTGAACAGTAGTGTTGCTGTTTGGGAACTAAATCAGAACTAAATCAGAGCTGGTTTAGTTCATGCTGTTTTGGGGGCCCACTACAACAGCTCCAGTTGGAGTCTTTCCCCCTAGCCCAGACAACACAACCACTGGTTCCATATTATCACTTCCTGTAGGGGAAAACAAACATTGTTTAGTAGTAAACTCTATTTCACCTTTAATAAACACTTTTAACTAATTTGTCCCCTGTGGTCTAGTGTTTAATCCAATCCACTCTGACGACCCCACTGAGGTCATTGCCCAAATTTGGATTTGGGGATACTGTAGTTTGCAATGGGCTAGTGATGAAGAAAGACTATAACTAGCATGAGGCTAATCTATGAAGACTTTCTGAAGATGGCATTATGGATTCCATTGTGAGTCCCATATTGTGGGGGGGCGGGGGCAGGGGGGTGCTCATTAAACTGGATAACAGTGTGGATAATAGGTTTTACTACTGTCATTTTCATTCAAGGAGTTTTTCAAATGTTTTTGTGCTTTTATATAGGTATGAAAAGGGTGGGGGGCTATGACCCACTAGGAAAAATCACTAGGAAAGTATAGGGGACTAAAAGAGACACAAAAAAGCCCTCCTACTAAAAAGCAACACTCAGTGTAATTTGCCTTCTTAAAACAGAAGGTATTTGCAATAATTCAGCTTTAAAGGGATACTGTAGGGCAGGGGTCTCAAACTCAATTTACCTGGGGGCCACAGGAGGCAAAGTCAGGATGAGGCTGGGCCGCATAAGGAATTTCACAATTGCGGCGCATCGCCGCCTCTGCCCACCCCTTCACAGAGAGGGCCGGGGAGAGGCGGCAATCCGTGCGGCGATTGACGTCAGGAGGGGCAGAGCTGAAGCTGAAAAGCTCTGCCCCTTCCAGGAAATGCCAGCAGATTGCCCCCCGGGCGATTTGGGGCTCTGCAGCCCTCGTTTAGTGGCGGGGATGCGGCGGATTACTTGGGAGCACTGAAGCAACTATAAGAAAGCTTTTGCCAGCGAGGGCCACAAAATATTGTATCGAGGGCCGCAAATGGCCCCCCGGGCCGCAAGTTTGAGACCCCTGCTGTAGGGGGTCGGGGGGAAATGAGTTGAAGTTACCCGGGGCTTCTAATAGTCCCCCGCAGACATCCTGTGCCCACGCAGCCACTCACCGATGCTCCGGCCCCGCCTCCGGTACACTTCTGGAATTTCAGACTTTAAAGTCTGAAAACCACTGCGCCTGCACTGCCATGTCCTCGCTTCCCCTGATGTCACCAGGAGCGCATGGTGCAGGCACAGACCATACTGGGCCTGTGCAGTACGCTTCTGGTGACATCAGGGGAAGCGAGGACATGGCAACACAGGTGCAATGGTTTTCAGACTTTAAAGTCTGAATCTCCAGAAGTGAACCAGAGGCGGGGTCGGAGCATAGGGGAGTGGCTGCGTAGTCACAGGATGTCTGCGGGGGACCATTAGAAGCCCCGGGTAACTTCAACTCATTTTCCCCTGACCCCCCTACAGTGTCCCTTTAAGTGAGCAACTGTGGTTACCCACAATGCATCACTACTGAGTATGTAACGTATCTCTTTATGACCCTGTAGCCAGACTTACATCCAGAACCGCTGGTGTATAGCAAACATATAGCTTTTAAATTTTACAGTGCCACATCAACCCAGCATGCAGACAGCCTGTTTCAGACTGTTGGTCCTCCTCAGTACATGGCAGGGATTGATATGGCTTTATGGGATAGGGCTTGGACCAGTACAACAGAAAGTATAGGGGACTAAAAGAGACGGAAAAGCCCTCCTACTAAAAAGCAAGATATCATTTGCATATTCAGTAGTGGTGCATTGTGGATAACCACAGTTGCTCTCTTAACATTGAATTATCACAGATACCTTCTGTTTTAAGAGGACAAATTACCCCAAGCATTGTTTAATAAGTGATAAAGGTGACATTCCCCACATCCCTCTCACTTTAGCAAGTCTGTTGAAGTCACAATCAAGTACATATTCCCTGTACTAAATCTTAGATGTGACCGCAGTAACAAACGATTTTAGAAATCTTTATTTTTTTAACTGGGTGAAGTTCATGCAAATACAGATTACAAAGAAAAAAACTGTGTTTCTGGAACTCACAACTACATGTCTAAACAAGAAATGTGTCATTACAACAGACACCTTCCTGTGAAGAGTGAAAAATATACTGATAAAGCTAATGATAAGGTGATTACCTAAATCCGCATAATATTTACATGGTAACCAAGGCTGCATTGTTTAACACACGCATGGATCTATACCAATAGTCCTGTATCCGGGTACATGATATCATCTAACCTTACATCTGGGAATTATGCTTGGACTTCACAATGAATGTGGAAATTCACTTCCTGGAACACAATAGGCCTGTTTTAAGTGTGTGCACAGTCATTACAACTTAAAAAAAGTGGTAGCTGAGGATAAATACTATTCAAATTAACTATTAAACCAAAAATGTTAGTACTTATTTTGCTACTATAAAAAGGTCCTCAAAAAAACAACAAATAGTGAGTGTTAATTATAAACTTGTTCAATAGGTAAGGGGAATGGGCAAATAATGTCTGCTCCTTTACTGGAGATGGGCCGGTTAATTGCTTTTTTTTTCATTGCTGAAGCAGTCAGGTAGTACCATCACCATTACTGAAGTTGATAGATAGATAGATAGATAGATAGATAGATAGATAGATAGATAGATAGTTAGATAGATAGATTTTTTTTATTTCTTATTTAAATCTTGGGGGCCAATTGTGTGCCTAGAGGCTCAGCACAAGTTCAGCACCTTGAAGAGCCCCCACTCTGTAACTGAGTCAATTACTTTAGGGTCCTGATTTACTAAGGTATTTTCAAATCTTTAAAGGGGTTCTTTCGCGAATGAGGAAAAAAATAAAAAGTGGTTTATGCATAAACTATTAAACATCCTTCTAAAATAGTGTAAAAAGTTTTTTTTTAAAAATGATTGGTTTCATCAATACAACATGTTTTATAAATAGTGATGGATGATGGCTGGGAGGCTAATCCATTTGTTAGGGGTGTTTTTTTTTCTTACTTTCTTTTCACAACCATAACTGCTGCCTACATAGTTTTCATTGGTATAACCCACTTCTAGCAGGAATCGCTGTTATAACCCTAATAGCTGAGCTCTGCTGAGCTGCTCAAGATGTGTTTCCAATGTTGCTAGGCAATGAGACCCCGGTGCAGAGACTCCTTTGTAAAAAGAGTCATAAGCAGCTGGGAGAATCAGTCCCATCTACACCATATGATTCTTTGTAAGATTCGATTCAATTTGATTTGATTCAATCTGACATGTCCGTTTCATGATTCGATTCAAATTGAATCGAATCATGAATCAGACATGTCAGATTGAATCAAATCAAATCAATGAATCAAATCAAATTGAATCGAATCTGAAAAAGAATCATATGGTGTAGATGGGACTGATTCTCCCAGCAGCTTATGACTCTTTTTACAAAATGAGTCTCTGCACGGGGTCAGGTTGCCTAGCAACAATGTAAACACATATTGAGCAGCTCAGCCAAGCTCAGCTGTTATAGCTGTTCCTGCTAGAAGTGGGTTATACCACTGAAAACTATGTAGGCAGCAGTTATGGCTGTAAAAGAAAATAAAACAAAAAACACCCCTAACAAATGGATTAGCCTCCCAGTCCTTCATAGGTCACTGTTTACAATACATGTTGTATTGATGAAACCAATCATTTTTTTAAAAAAAAACTTTTTACACTATTTTAGAAGGATGTTTAATAGTTTATGCATAAACCACTTTTTATTTTTTTCCTCATTCACAAAAGAACCTTTTTAAAGTTCTTCAGGAATCTCTAGGGTGATATCAAAAAGTGATACCTAAAATAGACTTTTTCAAAATTGTCTATTTTGTTGAAAAGATTTCAGCCCTCTACTGATTATATTGAAACAGCAGTCATTTATACTCAGGCTGTCCGGGACTTGTCATGAATGCTGCATGCAATCAGACAACCACTTATTCACATACCTCAGAGCAAACGTAGCTTATGGCCCATACTCACGGGGCTACAATTGTCGCCGCAACTACATGGCACGCGCGTGTTGCGGCGACAGGTCGCCCGTGAGTATGGCGCGCGCACCCCGAACCTTCGCTCTTCGCTGCTGTCACCAGGCGATTGGCGCGGTCAATCGCCTGGCGACAGCTGCCGCCGCAACTTCGCCACGACTGTCGCTAGTCCGTGTGTGTATGCAGACTAGCGACAGAAACCTATAGCCATCACACAAAGCTTCTGACGGGGAGGGGGGGGTGTTTGCTGGGGAGGGACGTCAGCGACAGCTTCCGTCGTACCACTAATCCCTCTTCCGCAGTGTGTATGCGGAGGGACCCGGCGACGAGCTGTCGCCGGTCTGTCGCGCACACGCTCCCGTGTGCTAGCGACTAGGGACAATTGTAGCCCGTGAGTATGGGCCATTAGATCTGAATTCACCCAGGTAGACGCTTAATAACAGGCAAATTAGAATGTGTTTGCTGGATCACTTTCCACTGGTGATTGGAGAGATATCTGGTCATGGCCTGGGCAGGTAGATCAAGCCAATCAGACTACTACATTACATGTTGTTTGCTAGTGGTGTATTGAGTGAGAAATTTGGAATGATGTCCAGAATTATCTTGCATTTTGTCAAAGTATAAAGAGCGCAGTGCATATTCAGAGTTTGGGAAAGAGTCGGGTGAGGCAAAGAAAAAAGAACAGAAAAAGAGGGAGGGCGGCAGTAGGAGATTCTTAAATCTCTATCTTCAAAATCCCTAACTGCCCTCTCCAGTAAAAATAAGTCCCTTTTTAGCTTTGAAGCCCTAATTCAGGCACATTGTACACTTAGTGCAAAATGTTCAATTTTGCAGTACAGTATAAAAATCTAAAGTATAATTCTGCAAGCTGTCAGCTGTGACATGTCTATTAACTAAACTAGAAATTGTGTTCAGGGAGCAGTTTGCAATCAGTCATTAGAACTAATTGACAATATCAGTGACACCAGAAGCTAGCTACAAACTGCTGCTACAGTGCTCCTGGTGTTAGGACCACTACTGGCCCTTTTTGGTGCCCAAGCAAGGTGCAGCTTGTCCCCTTTGAGAATATGAAGATAAGCCTATCTTAGCTTTGTTGACACCAGAAAAAAATAGATAGGTCATATACTGTACAGTGATACAGTGATCATGTTGTTTTTAAAATAGGGCTAAAAAGGTTACAAAAAATATTGTCAGTCCAGATATAACCTAATTGTCCAAACTCACTGAATCCACATAGAAAACCTTTTCTATAATAGTTATGAGAGTGGCGTAGCCTAATTATACTGTTAATGTACAGCTAGAGTCTTTACAAGTCAGAATATTGTTCTGGGAATCCAGAAGAGTTTCAGCAATTAAAACATACCAAATCTACCAAATCTGAAACAATTACAACCCTCATTGTTATGCTACTCAGGCCTCGTTAGTTATGCTAATTAGCAATGCCCATTTAGGTGTTAAAGTTACCATCTTTCTTAAAGAGAACTGGAGGTGGTGCGAGGGGGGAGGGGGTGCAGATGGGATACTGAGGCATGTTCCCTGCCACATGACATACCACTGTGTCCCCCCCCCAACTACGCCACTCTCTGACCCGCCCCCCCACCACCGTGCTGTCACCACCTGAAATTAGTGACAATGATAGCCACTATTCTAAAGTGTAATGAGAGGAGAGGGATTCCCTGCTCAAAACGCCCAGGTATTCCTGAAGGCATTCCCCAGCTGCCATTGGGCAGCTTTCTCTCCCTGGCCGTACCCCCTGCAACTCCCCCGCCTCCATGCATGCTAAGAGAGCAGCTCGCTCTCATTTCAGCGTCAAGACCCCAGAGGTCATGAAAGTGAAAGTAAATGACAGAAGGTGACAAGAGCGGCAGAGAGCGGCGGAGATGGCAGAGAACGGCGGAGATGAAAAACTATGCTACCTGATCCAGCGGAGCTGGGCGGATCAGGTAGTATAGGTGTTTTTTTTAATTTCATGTCCTAACTTCAGGCTCTCTTTAATGCAAGTAACAGCCGTATATAAGAATTCCATAAGGCACATTGTGCTAAAAATAGCTTTGTGGCACCCCCTCCTGCAGGTGTCACCCCTAGCATCTGCCTATTTTGCCTATGCTTACAAAAGGCCCTGTCTGGTGTGAGGAGGGCCTTAGGCTGAAATCCTGTTTCTGCTACACTATAAAATCCCAACAAACATTTCATACTGGAGATCAAAACATCAGGAACTTCTTACCAATATATCTTTTCTTGGATTTAGTCTCTGCAGTGCAAGATTCTGGTACCATGTCTTTTCATACTTTGGAAGTAGTGACATGTTAGTAACTTCCCACATTCCACCTAATATTAGCTTTCAGTGTAAGACTGGACTGCATGTTACAAGTCGAGTGTGCTTCTGTATTGCTTTCTCTTTGTACATTTGAAACCTGAATGTAAAATATGGCATGAGGCACCAAGCTTCACATCTTCCTATTAAGCGACAACAGATATGTCATGCATTGATATAAATAGCCAGTGACACAATTATCTACTACTTCAAGAATGTATGATGTTTTTTTGTTTTTTTTTAACACACACAGATTCTTTTTCTCCACAAATTACAGTCAAGTTGATACCGACATCTGTTATCATTAAAATAACATCTTTTCAGTAACAGTCACAACTAAGACATGTAAATATAACGAATCCCAACTGAACACACACAGTGAGACTGGTCACTGAGCAGGTGTTCTTCATGTTAGTATTATGATATCATCTCACTGAAGAACATTCAACATTCATACAAAAAACTATCCATACAGTAACACACCATTCCCATATAGAAACTATGCCAATAACATAAATAAATGGATCACAATGCTTCCTAAATAGATGCCCTCCAATTAAAATCTATGCAAAACTCAGCAGACATTAGAAGATATTTGAAGGCAAACTAAAGGTCCGTACACACGCCGGACTGGAGGCAACGACGGGTCCGTCGTCACCTCCCGCTGGGTGGGCGTTCCAGCGACAGTCCGGCGTGTGTACAGTCTGTCTGCAGACTGATACGGCTGTTTCTGAGCGAATCGCTCAGAAACAGCCGTATCAGTCCGCCGACAGTGCGTACACACGCCGGACTGTCGTTGGAACGCCCACCCAGCGGGAGGTGACAACGGACCCGTCGTTGCCTCCAGTCCGGCGTGTGTACGGACCTTTACCCATAACTTTTTCTATCTTTTGGGAACTTTGTTTAGACATTTTGTCCGATCTGCTCCCGATGGATAACAGGATCAATGTTCTGCAGCAGTAATCTAAAAAACACTCCGATTATCAGGCAGAAGCAGATCGGACATGTTGGAAATGATTAACTATTAACATACAATTGGATTTAGCATTTAAAAGACAACTGAAGTGAGAGGGATATGGAGGCTGCCACATGTATTTCCTTGTAAACAATGCCAGTTGCCTGGCATTCCTGTTGATACGTAGTGTCTGAGTCAAAACCCTGGAACAAGCATATGGCCAATCCAGTAACACCTGAGTCAGAGCACCTGATCTGCATGCTTGTTCAGGTTGTATGGCTAAAAGTATAGGAGGCAGAGGATCAGCAGGATAGCCAGGCAACTGGTATTGCTTAAAATTAAATAAATAAGACAGCCTTCATATCCCTCTCACTTCAGTTGTCCTTTAAAGAGACTCTGAAGTCTCTTAAAAATCCTTTTTTTTATCACAAAATATTGTTTAACATGTTAGCCCTAACTAAACTGCCGCATTCCCGCCGCTGTACACTATCTAAATCCCCCCTAATTCACCGGGGGGCAATCCGGGCTGCGCTTCTGTGAGAGGCAGAGCTATGAGCCGCAGCTCTGCCTCTCAGCACGTCTGTCAGCCCAGATCGACGCCTCTCCCCCGCCCCTCTCAGTCTTCCTTTGCTGACAGGGGCGTGGGAGAGGCGGAGATACGCGCTGACAGATGCATGTAAAGGCAGAGCTGCAACTCATAGCTCTGCCTCACACGGAAGCACACAGGGCAGCAAAATCCACGACCAAGAAAGTCGTGGATTTTGCAGGGGAGAGGGAGGGCGAGTTTGGGGGGATTTAGATAGTGTACAGTGGCGGGGATGCAGCGGTTTAGTTAGGGCTAATATGTTAAACAATATTTTGTGATTAAAAAAAGGATTTTTAAGAGACATCAGAGTCTCTTTAAGTTAAAGGTATTTGTCATTGGAGTTTCTTCATGTTAAAGCTTTTGGAAATTTGTGTAGACTCTGCTGTTACTGAATAACCTCTATCTCTATCAACCTTAAAGTTTCAACTGCTTTTGTGACTTACCTAAGTCAATATCCCCACTACTTTCTCCACTCCTGATTTGTGTATGGTGATTTGAAAACCTAAGCTTAGGTTTCTGGAATAAGGATATTCACACAACCTCCACATGTCAGTGCTTGTGCCTTCTAATTGGCTGAATATAATGCTGGAGGTTGTGGTGTGCCATACAAATCCAAGAAGTGCTGAAAGAAGGCAACTTCATGGGATATCGATCAAGTGACAGCAGCATGCTACCAGGGCCACCCAGTGGCCACCACACTTTAGGTCTGCTCTCATTGTATTCTTTATACAGTGGAACTTTGGTTTGCAAGCATAATTCATTGCAGAAACATGCTTGTAATCTAAGGTACTCTTATATCAAAGTGAATGAACCCATAAGAATTTATGGAAACCCAGGTGATTCATTCATTCCACAAACCAAAAACAGTCATAGCAAAATAGTTTAACCTGCCTGGCGTTCTATTAAGATCGCCAGGCAGGCTGCGGGAGGGTTTTTTTTGAATAAAAAAAAAACTATTTCATGCAGCCAACTGAAAGTTGGCTGCATGAAAGCCCACTAGAGGGCGCTCCGGAGGCGTTCTTCCGATCGCCTCCGGCGCCCAGAATAAACAAGGAAGGCCGCAATGAGCGGCCTTCCTTGTTTTGCTTATATCGTCGCCATAGCGACGAGCGGAGTGACGTCATCGACGTCAGCCGACGTCCTGACGTCAGCCGCCTCCGATCCAGCCCTTAGCGCTGGCCGGAACTTTTTGTTCCGGCTACGCTGGGCTCAGGCGGCTGGGGGGACCCTCTTTCGCCGCTGCTCGCGGCGGATCGCCGCAGAGCGGCGGCGATCAGGCAGCACACGCGGCTGGCAAAGTGCCGGCTGCGTGTGCTGCACTTTATTTGAGCCAAATCGGCCCAGCAGGGCCTGAGCGGCAGGCTCCGGCGGTACTGGACGAGCTGAGCTCGTCCAGACCGCCCAGCAGGTTAAAATAAAATGTAACGAACAGAATCATTGGCATCTGTTGGCTCACCCCAACCTTTTTTTGTGTGGCTTTAACAAGGAACTTATCCAGCGACGGTTACTTTTGAACATTTCCTGGAAATGTGACTTTGTAGAGTCTCTACCCTCAGATTAAGTACAATCCTGCAGTGCCAAAGAGAGAAGAGCTTATCGGCTCAGTTGTGATGATGTGACACGTATACCTTTTTTTGCTTGTATATCAAGTCAAAATTTCACAAAATGTTTTGCTTGTATTGCAAAGCGCACTTAAAGCAAGTTACTCTCAATTCAAGGTTTTACTGTACTCAATTCAATGCAAATGCTCATCACAGTATGTGCCTATATCATAATCCAACGAGTCATAACTTACTACGTTTGCTGTGCATTTAAAGAAAAAAAGTCAGTGAAATATTTAATCAAATAATACATATATGTCTCAGTTTGTAAAACAGCATATTTGCCAGAGTAAAATAGTTGTTTGTTTAAGCGAGAAACATGCTGATATATACTGTAGAGATGGAATGAGAGTCATGAAGATGATTTATCCTTGAAGATAAGATCCCTTCTATAGCTGCCGAAAGATTCAGGTTAAAAAGTAATAAATAAATAAAGGTAATAAATATAAGCAAAAGGAGCTGGTGTATCTCTTCACAACGTATGGTCTAATGTAAAGCAGATGTTGTAAGGAGGGAATGTGAAGTGCAGACAGCTAATCACGTTTCAGAACTTCTTGTTCCTGAAACAAAACTATCTGCAAAATCTACCATTAATAGTAAGTTCTGAGCAGAAGCTGAAACATAATGTATTTCTTAGATTTACACAACCCTTATAAGAGAGATAACAGCCATAAAACTACATGCAGTATCTTAGTTTCCTGTGCCTGAAATGTCACGATGAACTTCACCACTGATGAGCTGATGAGGCCTGCTGAGAAGGTTCTGCGGTTGCTTTTACATTTTCTAGAGACAAACTAAATTTCTACTTTACTAATACAGTACATGGATGCCTTACAGCTGGATCCATAAAGGAAAAACTCTGCATGGTGATTGTAGGCTCTTCCCAAGTTTGAATTTCCGTCAGGTGCCTTAGTTTACTTTTACCTTGCAAAAACATATAACCATACATCACCATGGTTAAAAAAATGATCTGAAGAATGTATAGCCAGCTTAAGACAGAGCTTCATGCTACAATAAGTACATTAAAATGCACCTCAGTGCAATGCTATTCATCTATAAAGACTCCCTTAATATGTTGCCAAATGTTGCCAAAGACAAGAAATGTATAGTTCCTGTAGTAACAAACATGCATTAAACCTCAAGCAGACACCAAGGTATGAGCAAGACCTTTAGCTGTGACTCATGATCAAACAAAAATTCATGTTATGTCTTGTGTCAATTAATTCACTGGTTCCATGGTTCAAACTGAGAGTCTCGGTGTGGCAAGTAGATCAGACTGCGCTATTAAACCAATTTGCTCTTAGTGACTTCTTTAAGGTAAGCCATCTGTTATTTTAAACTGTTCTTAGGTGTTTTACCGTATCTGAGGCACCTCCTCCCACCCCGTCATTTTCCTACCGCCACAGGGGACATTTTTCATAAGAACTAGTCCATCCGGGTCGACGCTCCATTAAGGCAAAGAGGGCAATTCCCCCCGGACCCCGAGTCCAAAGGAGCCCCCCAAGCATTGTCCCCCCCTTTTAAAATTAAATTTGTGGATCCGGGGGCCACTGGGTTTACTTGATTCCACGATGACCCGGATTCCATGGTTTCCTCTGTCTCACCTTCTACCTTCGTCCTTCCTTCCTGGTGGTAAACTGCAGATGGCCACAGTGGTGCTTACCCCATTGTAGCGGGTATGTGACGTCACTTCAGTACCTCCATGGCTGAGAGGAGGGAAGAGACACTCTGCTGTTTGTATGTCTCACCACCAGGAAGAAAGGAGCAAGGAAAAAAGTGAGGGCGAGGGAACCATGACAGCCGAGCTGGTGTGAAATAAGATAGAGTATATGCCTCCCTGTCTGCCGCTCACCTTGGGGAGCAGTTAGGGAGTGCCGGGGCTGGGGACTAACCTTCGGGCCTCCAGCTGAAGCTTGCCCTGGTGGCCCCTTAAACCGGCTCTGTAGTCCATAGTACTATTTGAACACTTTTTTTTATCTTTCGGAGAGTGACCACCTGGATCCTATGACCACTTTTGTTCTGAGAGGAGACAGACCTGTTTCCTCCACAAGTACAACACCATAGTTGCCATTGTTGCAACCCGAGCTTGTAAGTATTGTTTTGAACCTTAAATTGTCCCATAATTCTGACATAGTACACCCTACAGGGGTCTGTCCTGTTGCCTTTTCTGTCTTTTGTTTAATTTGTGGAAGGTACATTGTGACCTTTGGTACCTCCACATAAATCATTGGGTGGCTCACGTCATTTACATGACATGCAAAATTGCGCAATTTAAATTTGGAAAGCCGGTCACAAGTTTTTGGACATTTTATGCATTCCTCCTTTATTTTCTTTGTGCTGCTGTAGACAATAACACATGTATTTTCACATAATGAATGTACGTCTGTCTGAAAACATGCGCGCAAAAGCATGTGCACGATTTCAGAGCACCCCAGCATAAATCTGCCCTTATAGTACAGTAACTTGAAGACCTCATATAATTTTTCTGTTCCTTGCTTTCAATAAAAAATATTTGGTATGAACCCTTAAAGCATACCTGAGATGAGTTAAATAAAAGAGCTTATACTTAACTGGGGTTTTCTTCAGCCTCATGTACTCTGTGGGCTCCCTCACCATCCTCCCAGGTGGCTGCGTTCATCTTCCATCTTCTCCATTTGAAAAGTTCCACTCGCACCAATTGGGCTGCACTGCACAAGTGCTGCCCAGTAGCGCCCCCATCACAGTCCCAGCGACGGGAGCATGATGGGAGCATGACAGTATGACATCCCATATTTAATAGCACAATGGTTAAAGGACACCTGCAGTGAGAGGAATATGGAGCATGCCTTATTTATTTCCTTTTAAAGGGAAGGTTCAGGGAGGGAGGTAAAAAAATAAAAATCAATATCCACTTACCTGGGGCTTCCTCCAGCCCGTGGCAGGCAGGAGGTGCCCTCGCTGCCACTCCGCAGGCTCCCGGTGGTCTCCGGTGGCCGACCCGACCTGGCCAGGCCGGCTGCCAGGTCGGGCTCTGCTGCGCTCCATCGCCTGGCACTTCTGCATCCCACGCGGGCATGCTGACGTCATCAGACGTCCGCCGGGCTGTACTGCACAAGCGCAGAACTACTGCGCCTGCGCAGTACAGCCGGCGGATGTCCAATGACATCAGCGCGCCCGCGTGGGACGCAGAAGTGCCAGGCCATAGAGCGCAGCAGAGCCCGACCTGGCAGCCGGCCAGGTCGGGTCGGCCACCGGAGACCACCGGGAGCCCGCGGAGCGGCGGCGAGGGCACCTCCTGCCTGCCACGGGCTGGAGGAAGCCCCAGGTAAGTGGATATTGATTTTTATTTTTTTACCTCCCTCTCTGAACCTTCCCTTTAAACAATAACTAGTTGACTGGTAGTGGCTGCAATAGCATCTGGATCACACCTGAAACAAGCATGCAGTTAATCTAGTCAGACTTCAGTCAGAAACATCTGTTCTGCATGCTTATTCAGGGTCTATGGCTAAAAGCATTGGAGGCAGAAGATCAGCAGGACAGCCATGCAACTGGTATTGTTTAGATGGAAATGAATGTGGCAGCCTCTGTATGCCTCTTAGTTCAGGCATCCTTTAAATTGTCATAATTACGTGTAAGGTAAACTAAGTGGTCCTGGAAAAAGTTGCCCTATGTGTGATATTGTTTATGTTATTAATTTTGGGATGACAGAGATTGTAAGTGAACATTTATATAAAATGTTACAATATGTTCTATCCAATATTTACACAGGTAAAGTATGTCTTTTAAAAAACTTAAATAAACATTCACAGATCGAGCCATTTTAATTAGTGCACTAGGAAGCTTTAGTCTGTCTTTCCAGGTAAAATATTAACAGTAAATTATCCGAGCATTTAAATAATATTCTCCTAAATAGCTCAAGTCTCTTATGGTTCCTTTTTAGTTTTCCTAACAAAACAGAGAAGTCTTATGGGGCTCATCAGGACAACAATGTGTCCTGACTTCAAAAGCTATTTTGGACGTGACTGTCTACATGCTCATGGTAATGGTATGATCCAGATGCTGCTTGTTTATTTCATACTGCAGACAGTTACAGCTGAGATAAGATTTTATTTCTCACCTCTAACCTATTGCAGTGCTGTCAACAAACAGCCATGGTGAGGTTTCCAAAATAAATTATCTGTATGAAAACTGTGAAACTGTCTTGCTGAAGTCAATATTTCTCTTATCTAGCCTTTGAAAGTCTACATGAAATGTCTGACCTAGTTTATTTTTGCATTTAGAGCAGGGGTGCCAAGCTCAAGTACAAAGTGGGGCAAAATTGTACACCCAGGGTCGGACTGGGACACTGGGGGCCCACCAAAGAGATTTCAACCTGGGGCCCACACATCCCATGATTGCAGTGAAAAAAGGGCGTGACCATGCATCGGAAGGTGGGCGTGGTCATGATGTATTATGGGCAGGGACAAATGTACATGATCTTAGCAGCATTGTAATTCAGAGACACTGCTGCCCAGCAAAAGTTTGCATAGAGTCCCCTCCTTCAATATAAAGTAATGTCCTACTTTGCAGAGGTTGCGACCGCAGAGGTTGCAACCGCATCGGGGCCCTTGGGCCAAAGGGGCCCCGAAGGGCCCTCCCTCAACTACAGTATTGCCTCTCTATTGGTCCTGTGCTCATAATAATCACTTCTATAGATACTTTGAACAGTGGTAATCATTAACAAGCTATTTCCCATCCCTTTCTTGCACCTCTGACACTGTAGTTGCCATTGGCAGGTTGTGGTGCGTCGTATCAATTGTTATGTATTGAGTGCTTGGGGGGCCCCATTGTAAAATTTGCATCGAGGCCTACAGCTCCTTAGCTACGCCACTGCTCTCAGCATGAGTGATTACAGCACTGAGAAGAGAATTTTTGTGGTGTAGGCAGCAATTGGAGCTCTGTCAGACAAGGAGGGGGGGGGCCACCAGAGACCTAGGGAGGGGGGGGCCACCGAGGGAAAAAACTGTACTACTGTGGCCCAGTCCAACCCTGTGTACACCAGTGACCTAGTCGTGGGCCAATCTTTATGTCTATTGGGCACCATCCTCCCTTATAAAGTTCCCAGGTTGCCCCCTCCCTCCCCTTTACAGTTCCCTGGTGTTCAAAGCTTTCCCCCTCCTCCCCCATATGGCTTCCCTGGTGATCTAGGGCTTCATCTCCAATATAGCTTCCCTGGTGGTCTAAAGTGGGCCAAACATAATGCAAAGTGGGGAAACCACTTGAGGGCCAAATTTAATGGCTCTGAGGGCTGGAGTTTGACATGTATGATTTAGAGTAACAATGTGGCAAGATCTCAAGACTCAAGACTGACAAACACTTTGGCAATGTGTTTGTTGCTTTGCAGAACATTGATATGGGACTCTTACTTCTTAAAACAGCAAAATGTAAAAAATAATTGTACAACTTCAGAGCGCATAGCGTTATCACTTTTTTTTTTCATCAAAGTTTTTGATTTACGAGTTTCTTATTTTCTCATGGATTATTGAGCATTGCTATTACAGTGCGGGTTCTGTCTCGGAGCTACAGCCTTTGATATGCGGCTTGTATTCAGATGACATATTTCCGCTTTTTGCTGTGGGTTGTTAAAGGTCCCTTTTGTCAGCAGTTTGCTTATTGGTCGCCGTCGCGCTCCTGCTTGCTCCTGATAGGTGGAAATTAACAGTGGTCAGTTCTCCATCAGGTCTGTCGCTTGTGTTCAACTTTTCCACACCCATAAGAGCGTCAGCCACTCTCTGAGTGGTCGATACAGTGCCGGCTTTTGAATCTGATTGGCTCCTGTTCTGGAGCCGCACTATATATATATATATATATATATATATATATATATATACTGTATATATGTATATATATATATATATATATATATATATAGTTCAGCGTGCTAAGTTATTCATAGGCTAGACTAAAAAATGGAGGCTGATCCTCCGAAGAAACATTGTCTTGATGGGGTGTTAGCCTCTTGTATGCTATGTACTTGAACCATGTACTGATTCTACAGTAAAAGAGCTTGAATTACTCTAAACTGACAGTATTGGATCATCTTGAGGAGCTTCTGTCCGGAGTGCTGTCAGCAAGCCCCGGGCAAAAGGGGGTCACCAGGAGTGCAGACAGCACCGTCAGCCTGTATGGAAGGAGACTACTGCTCATGTACAGGAGCCATTACATCCAGATCAAAGGTTGTGGCTAATATTAGTTGGGGCTTTCTAACAAGACTCATAATGGAGGAAAGGAGGCGGATGGGGTTGTCAAAAGGAAAACAAACGTATGTACTCCATTTAAAATCTTCTTTTTGGTCTCGGATGTCCTTTAAACGGACCCTGAGCAGAGGCAGTGAGTATGCATATAAGCATACTCACAGCTATTTGGTCAAGAGGAGACACTCACGGACCCTTATGTAAGCGCTCCTGCTCCCGGGTTGGTCACTATGAAATACATTGTAACCGGCAACTCTGACATAAAGTCCTGCTGTGACCCGGAATAGGAAGCCTACAGGACCTCTCTGCGCAGGCTTCCTGGCTTCTTCCCCCTCCCTCTGCCGTGCGTCATATTGCAGTTCACGTGCGGAGGGGATGAAGAAGCCAGGAAGCCTGCACATGCGCCGAGAGGGCATCCTATTCCTATCTCCTCTTTACCAAATAGCCATGGGTATGCTTATATGCATACCCACGACATCTGGTCAGGGTCCCTTTAAGAAAACAACAAAAAAGCACACGCTATATGATCTCTTTTCTTTCATTTTACATAGTGCACAAGGGCTTCAATCGAATCATCATAATTCCATCCAGAAGGGTACAGCGTTCAGTAAGGATCGGATCTAGCTCCAGGCGAGTGACATCTGATGTATGGTCTTGTGTGAGGAGGAAAAATCTATTAACCTTTCGCACTCTCGCATGCAAATGTTCAAACAAATGCATTCACAGATTCACCCATGCAGGCACAACTGTTATCCCTACAGCTAAGTTAAAAGCCGGGGTCTTAGTTCACAGAAGAATGCATTCGTATGCTTAGTCACCTATACTGCGCAGAAGTACCCAGGTAAACATAGGTGTCCTAACTCTGGCCCTGTAACATGCATAGTGCAGACATGCAAACACATTCATTGCATCAAACCTATCAATGGATTAGGAGCACACATCCTGACATCCTCTCCTGGGACAGATAGTGCATCTTACCAATCGCACAAGGGAGCTAACGTAATGTATCCATGTGCACCATGCACATACGCCAGCATAAGCTGTGTGCATGCTGACAAACACATACAGGGAAAGGAGGGAGTGCACTGAATTAGACCCTTGCCACAGGGGTCAGTAACAAGAAAAAAATACATATATCCAGGCACATTACGTTAGCTCTCTTGTGCGATTGGTAAGATGCACTGTCTGTCCCAGGAGAGGACGTCAGGATGTGTGCTCCTAATCCATTGATAGGTTTGATGCAATGAATGTGTTTGCATGTCTGCACTATGCATGTTACAGGGCCAGAGTTAGGACACCTATGTTGTACTTCTGCGCTGTATAGGTGACTAAGCATAGGAATGCATTCTTCTGTGAACTGGGACCCCAGCTTTTAACTTGCCTGTAGGAATAACAGTTGTGCCTGGATGAGTGAATCTGTGAATGCATTTGTTTGAACATTTGCATGCGAGAGTGCGAAGGGTTAATAGATTTTTGCTGTTTTATAGCCACACCCCCTTCAGCACCTCCCTTTCCTTAATAACTTATTTAATGTCCTAACTAGATGCGATGTGCCTGGATATATGTATTTTTTTCTTGTGTGAGGAGGAGACTAACATTATGTAAAATTGATTCTTTAAGTGAAATGAACAAGCTGTTTTGTAGCTACTATCCCAAAGCTCAAAATCCTATCCTGTCTACCCCATCTTCATCTTATAAGTATGCTTAGTGTGGTTTGCCTTCTTAAAACAGAAGGAATTAGTGATAATTCAGCTTTGAGTGAACATCTGTGGTTACCCACAATGCACTGCTACGGAATATGCAAATTATTTCTTTATGCCCCAGAAGCCAAGCTTGCATCTAGAAGTGCTGGTTTCTAGCAAGCCTATAGCTACATTTTACACAGCCACACCAACCCACATGCAGACAGCCTGTTTCGTACTTTTGGTCCTCTTCAGTGCATGGCAGGGATAGATAAGTATGTGAAATAAGTATGTGAATTTGACATTGTTTCGCGATAGTGGTCCTTTAAGTTATAATGAAGTTTGCCAAAAGAGCCTTGCCATTCTGGTACCATAATACAAATACTGCACCTATTATTTATTTATTTATTTATGTATTTATTCATTGTATTTATAAAGCGCCAACATATTACGTATCGCTGGACATTAGTTTAGGTTACTGACAATATTTAGGGGTGACATACAGCAATACGACAATACAGAAATACAATAAAAACCAGATCACACAGCACAGTATGAGTACAAGGTAATGCTTAGTCACTGGATGGAGCATGGAGATTAGGCAATTTGAGTTCACTCAGATCCATAGCATGGGTGCACAGTAATGCAGGTGCATGATCTGATAGGACACAAAAGGAGGAGAACCCTGCCCAAAGGCTTACAATCTAGAGGATGTATATAAATTTAGTTGATATAACAGAGCGTGATTCCATTTCAAGTTAAAAAGCAAGCTAAATTACAATAGTAAATGAGGAATAAAATGAAAGAAATCTGTGTGCTTCCCTCACTAAATATTACTCATGAGTGTCTGGGAAACAGAGCATTTTTCTCAGCAATCTTTTGGCCAAATAAATGATACTGGCAGAAGCCTTACAGCGCTGATGACGTCAAGCACCAGTAATTCACAATCACATATTGATTCAATTTAAACTTTGCAAGATAGAGTAATGAGTGATTAATTCAATTTACTATAATGAATTTTCATGCAATTCTAACATATGTAAAAATGTTACAATGAACAGAGGACGTTCACATAATAATCATTGCATTGTTGGTGTATAAGTCTGGTAGCTATTAATGTATTATCTCAGAGATAAAATATATCTATATATTGTTCTTTGTCTACTGGTAATGTTGCACAGATGGTCAACATTCATAAATATTGTACAGTACAAACAGCATTGAGACTAATGTATGAACAAATCTTGGATCTTGTAGCCAACACACACTGTTGCTGGTTTATACTGAATCAGTTGCTGTCAGTTATAACTGAGCGGACGGCTGATTTGCAGCCCAGGTGAAAGTAATGTACATTTTTTTCCTATGGGTCAGTTCACATCAGTGGCATAGCTAGAGATTATGGGGCCCCATAGCACAACTTTCATGGGGTCATCAGAGGCAGGCAATCTTAAGCAATGCCACCTGCCGCTACGCTATAGATATAAGTTGATTTGGCGATTTACATTCCCATGCAATCTACACTGAACATAGTCCATGGGCACTGAGATAGTGTGAGGGTAAATGAAAACAAGCAAGTTAATAGTGAATACATCAAGTACCAGCTGGGCCTCCTCTGCTCCGGGGCCCTATAGCAGCTGCTCTGTCTGCTATGGCTATTGCTATACCCCCAATTCACATCATGAGCATTTTAATTGAAAGCTTTGTCACTATGCACTGCTACAGAACAACTGATCAGTTAAAGCATATCAGTTACTAAGTGTTGAACCAGTCCTAAAGGCTGGTTTACATTGAATCAGTTGCTGTCAGTTATAACTGAACGGACGACTGATGTGCAGCCCAGGTGAAGGTAATGTCCATGTTTACCTATGGGTCTGTTCACATCTATGTATTTTAACCACTTGAGGACCCACCCTTTACCCCCCCTTAAGGACCAGCGTTATTTTTTGTGATCTGTGCTGGGTGGGCTCTGCAGCCCCCAGCACAGATCATGTTTCATGCAAAGCGATCAGATCGCCCCCCTTTTTCCCCCCCTATGGGGATGATGTGCAGGGGGGGTCTGATCGCTCCGGTGGGCAGGCATGTTGTGGGGAGGGCACCTCAAAGCCCCCCTCCGCGGCGAAATTCCCCCCTCCCTCTCCTACCTGCTCATCCCCGGTGATCGGGGCTGCACAGGACGCTATCCGTCCTGTGCAGCCAGTGACAGGCTGTCCCCTGTCACATGGCGGCGATCCCCGGCCGCTCATTGGCCGGGGATCGCCGATCTGCCTTACGGCGCTGCTGCGCAGCAGCACCGTACAATGTAAACAAAGGAGACAGATGTCTCCTACGTTTACATTTAGTCTGCGAGCCGCAATCAGCGGCTCGCAGGCTATTCACGAAGACCCGCCCCGTGATCTAACAGGAAACGGCCGCTCGCGCGAGCGGCCTTTCCTGATTAATTAGGGAGGCACCTGGCGACGCACAGTTGCGTCGCTGGTCCTCCAGCTACCACTTTGCCGCCGCACGGTATGAGTGTGCGGTCGGCAAGTGGTTAACAGAAAGTTTTTTTTGCAATGCACTGCTGCAGAAATGATCAGATAAAACTTGTCAGTTTTTAAGCATTGAATTAGCTCTTTTCCTCTATAGTTATAAGGGCAAATGTATTATTGAGAACAATTCAAGAGGAGAGATCAGTCTGTCTTAGTGAGCCAGACTGAGGCCAATTACAGTGTTCTTATATTCTCAGAGAGAATTTCTATTGAAACACAGACTAATAATTACTCAGTGTTGCAAAGATTTATCAGCATGTTGGATGGCAAAACACTACTAGAAGTACATCTACAATTATTGGTAACTGTAAATGTAAAAAATTACTACTGCCAAAACAGATGAAAAGAAAGATTTTGTGTGAGAAAAAGAAAGACACAATGCCGGCTTTACTGGCATAAGAATAAAGTGAGCATCAGGTTATTATTATTTAGTATGTATATAGCACCATCATCTTCAGCAGCGCTGTACAAAATATATAGTCCTGTCACTGACTGTCCCTCAAAGGGGCTCACAATCTAATTCTTTCCATAGTCATATGTCCTTCATAGTCTAGAGCCAATTTTAGGGGGGAGCCAAGTAACTTATTTTTCAGATGTGGGAGGAAACCGGAGTGCCCAGACTAAGCTCACGCAGACACAAGGAGAACATACAAACTCTGTGCAGATAATGTCCTGGCTGGGATTCGAACCAGGACCCAGTGCTGCAAGGCAAGAATGCCATCCACTACGCCACCGTGCATAGTGGACAGCAGTACACAAGAACAAAGTCAACAGACAATGGGAAAAACAAAGCTACAACCTGTCAGAGGGCAATGAATCACAAAATCTTTCGAATGTCACTCTAGAACCATAGGCTGACACCAAGTGACTTTCAAACAGAGTGGCAAACCTGAGACTGGGGTGAAGTGTGCAGCAAGAACAGTTTGAAACAAGCTCCTGCAAGCAGGGCTGAAGTCATGCAAAACCCCTTTGTCAGTAAGAAGCAAAGAAGAGTCAGGCTGAGGTTTGCTAAAGACCACGTAAATTGGACTGTAGAGGATTGGAGTAAGGTTGTCTACTTTGATGAGTCCCATTTTCACCAGTGCCCAACACCTGGTTGTATTATGGTTAGAGGAAGACCTGGAGAAGCCCACAACCCACAGTGTCTCACAATAACTGTAAAATATGGAGGAGGGTCAGTGATTATCTGGGGGTGCAAGGTTGGAATTGGGCAAATTAATCTATGTGAAGGATGCATGAATCAAGCCCCAGACAGCGTTATCCTAGAAAAACATTTCATTTCTTCTGCTGAGAATGTGCTCCCTTACTCAGAGGATTGGTGTTTCCAGCAGGGTAATGCCCCATGCTACACGGCCAGGCCAGGATAGAGGATCACCAAAGCGAGAGTCTGTCTTGAAAAACCAAATCTCCAGATTTAAACCTTACTGTAAACCTCTTGAATGACAACAAAAGGCTGGTCACAAAGAGCCAAGCAAAGCTGAGCTGTTTGATTTTCTTTCTTGCAGAAAGTGTGGTATGAAGCTACCCAACAGCAATGTGGAGAACTGGTGGAGAACATGCCAAAATACCTAAAAATTGGCATTATTCCACCAAATTCTAAGCATTAGAAATAAAACAATTATCGCACACGTTTGTAAAAGCAAGACATACTGTAGATACATCCTGTATGCAGCTATCTAATACTGCTTGCAAGTGAACATACAACATATCTGTGAATTAGAAACATAGTATACGCATATAGGTAGATAGATGTTTCTGACTGAAGTCTGACCGGATTAACCCCATGCTTGTTTTACAGGTGTGTGATTCAGATACTACTGCAGCCAAAGAGATCAGCAGGATACAAGACAACTGATATTGGTTAAAAGGAAACAAATATGGCAGCTTGCAACTCCCTCCCATTTAAGGTGTCCTTGAACTTTCTTTAGTCAAAACATTATTGCTATTTTGTTTAAAGGTGCCCAGTAATGAGTCAATCCTGATTGTGCAATCTTGCCACTTTTACGTAATATGAGGGACGACCTGAAGTATTTGTTCATGGTGTATTCATTCAATTTACCATCTATTACATACATTTGCTAAGATTGTATAATTGGTGGGACCCCTAAGAGTGAACAGGGGACATCGTTTCTTTGAATAACAGTATTCAAGTTCTGCAATGGCACCATAATTTCTCTTATTTTGATGTTTTGTCATTTCCTTTAACGTTATGCTCCAAAGAACACTGTTTTTATTTTGAAATTAGAAGAAATATAAAACTCAGACAAAGCTTATCAGTTCAGTGCTTGCACTTATAAAAGATAAAACCTGAGAAGCTGATCATTAAGAAGTGCAGAGCTATAGCATCATACCCAAATGAAGCATAGAAATAAGGTATCTGTATTTATTTTTCACAATTATCGTTAGTAACATATGGATGTTTAGGGGATGGGGGGGTTCACGTAATACTAAGTTTCCCTGCAATTATGATTTATAACTACATTGTCCACAAAGTGTTTCAAGACAGATTTTTCCTAACTGAGCCAACATTATTACATCTAATCCTGAGAGCCAATTAACCCCGGTCCTACCAGTAGACATTTCAATAATGGAAACTCCACATTTTTAATCTTTATTTAAACAACATTATCTGCAACATATTTCAAGATGAGTCTAAAATACAAAAATTCATAAACCAAAATAGAACATGGCCCTTTCAGAAGACACAGGGCACATACAAAAGTATGGAAACCAGCTTTGAGTTCTGAACCCACAAGGAATGGATCCCTGACAGTTTTGATGTACTGGGAATTATGGGATTACTGTTAAAAACGAATGCCAAACAAATGAAGTGTTTGGTGGAAATTCAAATCACACTAACTCAAGCCCAAGATAGCGGGAACTCGCATGTGTGGTGAAAAGCTCCAGGAACATAAGATTTATTTTGGGAGTTCATAGGACATATATAATTATTAATACTGATGAGCCTGATTATGTGAAATGTGGAACTAGAGGTGAAATGCCGCAGCTGTGGCACACATCCTACTAATATTATTTCACTCATGATATAATAAAGGAGGACAACTATTTCTATTCATCAACTCTCACCGACAGGCTACATTTGTAATATGGTCAGATAACATCTCTGTGAACTTCTCACCATTCTGTTATGCCTAAAATTCCCAAATTAAAATACAACAGGAATAATTTCACTGACGTGTGTTCAGGATTTGCGTTATATAGAAAAAATAAAGTTATGTGTAGAAAAACTGCTGTTGACAGTTATATATTTGTACAGTCTGTCACGATAAAGCGAAACGTAATTTCAGCCTTATAAATACCTTATTTTGCATCTATTAGAAAGATTCTGAAGATACCCTGGTCCAGTAAACCCTTCTGAGTTTCTCACAGGAGCCATGCCCATGTACACACCCTAGCAAGAAAATTACTTTTCAGTCTCAGCAAGATAAAAACGAATCAAAAGAAGTTCTCCCAAATGAATCCCAAATGTGTTTTCTTGATAAGGCTTTTGAGGAAATACTTGGGAGTGAGGTTTAGTGAATCAGGTCAGGGCAACAGATAATGTAATACAGATTGATTTCTGTCTCTCTTCTTTTGGGTTCAAGTCAGGACATCAGCTAGGTTAATCCAAAAGTTCATCTTCTTTTTAACTTCCACCGCTCACATATACTCTTGCAGTTGCATTTCGCATCATTGTCTTTCTGCATAGTTATTTTGACGTTTCAGATTATAAAGAGTTGGCCATGCAGTATTTTCTGGTTACACTGGAGAATAAATGCTGTTTTCAGTAATAGTTTCCACATCTAAAACTACACACTCACTTACATTTTTCTTTGGCAAAACGATCAGTCATGATCATTTTCAATGGAAATCTAAAATTTGCATGGTTGTCCCCCAACATCACTGGCCTTCCTAAAACGAGTCAGGTGAGTTTGGCGCCAACATAGACTGCAATGTTAATTGAGGCTGCAGCGGCGCACAGTGTATCATTTAGCTGCAGGCAATAGCAGAAGCCCATATTTATGTTAAACAGAGTGGGTAGTGTAAGGCGTAGAATTTACGGTAGGGACTAGATCTAAGAGTGGCTAGGTGTAGGATTAGTGTAGGAGATAAAAACCTCAGTAGAATATAGGCAGTGTCGCCTATATTCTACTAGCGGCTTTACCGCACACCAAAATTTACCCTTTTTACATGTATGCCCGTAGAAATGGTTTGGCCAATCAGATCACTGTCCTTGATGCCTATTTTTCAAAGGAAAGTCTGGTGAGTCAATCAAGTCTTCTCTTCACTTCTATATTGAGCAAAACCTTTTACTTGGTTTCAAGCCAAACATCATGTCTGTACAATGATAGTTCCAAAACAAATCATTAAAAGTGTGTATTTTGAAATAGAAAGTCATCTGCACACCTTTACACCTTTTTTTATTCTGTGGAATTATGTATTTGATTGATATGTCCTCAGATGCTTGGATAGCATGAGGGGTTGTCTTGCTTTTCTCTCCAAAATGTCACTTTTGCCTAGTATCTCTCTTATTGAACACTTACTTTAGCTAAGGCTGAATAGGACTGCAGTTCTTAGGATGTTTTCATGGGTAGTTTTGTCCTTGGGGTGATTTTGGCAGGATACCAACTCTTGGGAAAATCTAACACATGCACAGTACAGCTGTAATTATACACTAAGATAAGAGTGGCCTGGCCCCAAAGTAGAAGCAGCAGTGTGATCGGGAAGGCCATGGGAAGCTTCTGCACCATACAGAAGCTTCCCCCTACTTAGGTAAGTATCGGTTTCTTCTTCTTTTTTTTGTTAATACAGGTTGGCATTAAAGCAAACCTGAACTGAAAAATTTAAATCCAAATAAACATACTTACCTCCTGTGTAGTCTACTCATTAATCTTTCTACGCTGTTAAATTCTGTGTGTTCACTGTAATCAATGAAATTCTCCATCCTCCATTATAAAAACGGTGATGACCCCGTAACAGCTTCTGGGTCAGCACTCCATTAACCAGTAATATCACTTGAGCCACAGGGAAACATGGAAATTACCTTGCATTCCAGTTGTCCTTTCATTTGTAACTAACACCAACTGATATGGTGAGAAAGGGCCTCAGCTTCCAGAGTCTAGATCTAGTCAGAACTGGAAGGAACCATTGTTAGAAGATAATGGTGAGCTTCTGAGGGGAACTATCAGGGAGGAAAATGTGTAATGTTTATTTGCAGGTACGTCATATGTTTATTTTAAATAATTTTACTCGGTTTAGGTTCACTTTCAATTGTCTCCAGATCAATCCAGTGGGGCATGCCTTTTCCGATTAGTGTTTGACTGACAAAACGATCAAACATTGATCAAGATGGCCTCCTTTTTAAAAAGGTTTTCAGATTTATTGTGTAATCTATTAAAAAGGAATTTTATTGTATCCCCCGGTGGGATTTTTACATAGGTTATATGCCATTTCAATGGCTTTGCCCCTTAGATAAATAAAAAATCAAACTAAAATAATTCCGTTCCTGGTTTCATTCACCTAGTATTTGTCTCACAATATATATACCATAATCCATATGCACAAAAACCATGTTGTTGTGTGGGTAACGTGCATATTTGGAACACTGCCATATTCAGCTTTCTATAGGTTTCAGTCAGCCATGAAATCCTTCATGCTTTTGTAGCAATGTATTAATCAAACATTACTTTTCTTTTATACACAATACAGGAAAAAGTTACACGTGAGACCACAGCTGTAAAAATACAGTGTTTTCAGGAAAGTTTCTTCTGCACAACAAATGTCATCACATATATTTATCTTTTCATTTTCCTCGTCTTTGGTGTTTATGCATTTGAAGGAACATGTAAGATCTGTGACCTACAATCAGTCTCTCTGACAAACTTGTACAAGTTATTATTCTCACATTGCAAAACAGAGCTCCATTGCCCCTTTCTTTATTGCTATGTGGACTGGAAAAAATGCCTTTATTAAATACATTTTCATAATTTTAAAGGACCACTACCCCAAAATAATTGTTTCACATAAAAAAAATTGCTACCTCAAAAAACCTACATGCTTTTGCATATGACGAACAAGACGTTAGTTTTATATGACTGTCACAGACGATCCATGAGGAAACGCAATTGATTTGGGAAGAAACGCAATCAACCAGTTTTCTGATTGTTTCCAATTTCGATTGTATATCTAGAGACAGGAGTCCCAGGGTTCTCTAGGTTCTGTCTATTTTAGCAGATAGCAAAGACTCTATTCATGGGAGTACATTTGTCCTCCTGCACAATGTTTGTGTCCAATTAACCGGTACAAAAGAACTTCTCAGTTAAGTGTGACTTCCATCTGAGCAGTAGCATTTGGCTTGTCCTGCTATAGGAGTCAGGAAATAAACAGCATGAGGCCCTAGTCAGAAACTAGTGTCTTAAGGTGGCCAAAAATCGGCTGAGTGTATGGGCCCCTTAACTTCTCAGTTAAGTGTGACTTCCATCTGAGCAGTAGCATTTGGCTTGTCCTGCTATAGGAGTTAGGAAATAAACAGCAGGAGGGCCTAGTCAGAAACTAGTGTCTTAAAGAGAATCTGTACTGTAAAATTCTTACAATAAAAAGCATACAATTCTATTCATTATGTTCTCCTGGGCCCCTCTGTGCTGTTTCTGCCACTCCCTGCTGCAATCCTGGCTTGTAATTGCCATTTTTATGCAGTGTTTACAAACAAAAGACATAGCAAGTGATAGGCTGAGAGTAGCTCAGTGTGTGAGTCATACAGAGTGTGCAGGGGGCCTGGAGAGGGTGTGTATAGCTTCTTTTCAATCACAAGCAGCACAGCACATTCCAGCCTGACTGCCTGAGCCCAACAGACCCGACAGAGGAGAGAATATTAGATCATATAACAGAGATAACACAGCCACTGTGCAACTAGGAAAGGCTGCAGTAAGACAGAGCACATTAGAACAGCTATAGGAACTTATAGGATAGAAGAAATAAGGCTCAACATTTTGTTACAGAGTCTCTTTAAGGTGGCCATACAATCGTTAGATTAGCAGCAGATAGATCAGCAGATAGATTTCTGATCTATCTGATGTGTTTAGGAACATTTTTTACTAGGAACAGATTTCCAATAGATTTCAGTTTGAAATCTATTGAAAATCGATCTGATGGCATTTTTTTGCCATCAGATTTCTATTAGGGCCAATGCAAAATGATAAGCAATCTCAACAGATCGACCTAGATTTTCCAGCCTGCCAGATCGATTGAAGTCGATCGAAATCAATCTAAATCGGCCGCAAATCGGTCGATTGGTCAATCGATTTGCAATCGACCAATCGATCGATCGATTTTGATTGATTTATCGGCCAAAAATCGGCTGAGTGTATGGGCCCCTTTAGACAGGCTGGCGCCGCTGGGAGCATATTGAAAATGAATGTGTTGTATGATTTGTGCCTGTTTAAAAGATACTGTACATATGATAGGTATGAAAATTATATAATTTTGTTGGTCAGGATCCGCTGAGTATTTTGATGTTACATTCATGCCGCTGACATACCCAGCGCCCACGTGATTCAGCTTCTCAGTACCAGAACATCTTACACCACCCATGTCTAATTTCAGTTCGATGCAGGGGCGTAACTAGAAATCACTGGGCCCCCCTGTGAAATTTTGGATGGGGCCCCCTCTCCATACCCCCCCCCCCCCCCCCTGCTTTCTGCACAGGTAAACTGAGAATGTTAATCAAGTGGCTAGTGCACTCTTGCATGTGTTTTCCCCATGCAGATAAAAACAAACAGCAGTAAAGCACTGCACATATTTTGTCTAGCAATTACATTAGCTTCTGTGATAAAACGTGCATGTTTTCACACATACAGACACGCATGTTTTGCAGAAAATGCCTATAGAAAACTGACAGATGAGTGTGCTCCCAGCCTCAGCTTCTTATTACACTTACTCTGCTCATCTCTGATGGAGCAGAACTGGCTCTGCAGATTTCTCCAGCATCAATACAGTACACAGAACTTGGGGAGGGGTATAGAGGTTGGGGGCTGTACACAAGACCCTGCTGAACACTGAATAGGGACTGTCTACAAATCTTTTATCTGCAAAACTAAGTATGATTCCTTATAAGTGGCTGAGAAGATGTAGTCATTAAAATAATTGTGCAGAGAGCTGAAAGGTTTTTCTCTCCATGCCCTTAATTGTCTCTCAGGACAGGGAAAACAAACTCCCCCCCATGGGGCCCCCTGCAGCTTCTGGGCCCCCCTGCAGCTGCATCCGTTACAGGATCTATTGTTACGCCCCTGGTTTGATGTCTATTTCTTGAGGGTTATGAATATGTGATTAGTATTTGTGTGCGAGAAGTGCGGGCTGAAATATGGAAAATTTCATATTTTTGCAGTTAGTGTTCAGTTCAGAGGCAGTAAGGGTGAATTCCCTGGGGGTGAGAGGTCCAGGGCCCACCTTCACTTCCCTCTGGGTATCGCATGGTAGTTTGGGGGGCCCAGCCAGTGAGAGAGACTGGGGCCCCCAGCTGTCATGTGAACCAATGTTTGTGATTTTAAATTTATTTTTTGCAGCTTCCAGGATGCTGTTGACAGGTGAATGGTTAGAGAGGGAACCGTGTGGAGGTTGTGCCTACATGGGGGGTCCCTGTAAAAGATGTAATCTACGATTACGTCCATCCAAAGCCTCCCACCTGAATGCTACCTAATTTATGCAATTCCTGCTAGATTTGGTACGGCAGGCAAATGGTGTATGACAGTACACCTAATTGGCTGACTGGCACCTGCTGACCAAATAAAGGTAGGAAAGTGCTTTAGCTGGAAGTGAGCAAATTGTGTGTTTTGCAGTGAAAATGTCATATATTGGTTGGACTTATGCTTCCCACCCAAAATACAATAATGCCCAGTCCAGTCCAGTCCAGGAACTGACTCTGAGATCCCTTCCTAAAAGCTGGATTATTCAAAAGGAACAGGCTAAAACTCCACCCCAGTAATCCATCTTACCATTGTTCAAGGATTGCAAGCAGCTAGCATGAGGACAAAGCTGGCTGACATCTTGTTCAAACTTTTATACTGAAACAAAAGAACTTTCCATGTGTTCGGAAACAAAGGACTTTGCCATTTCCTTCCACAAAAAAGGACATATTACTCCAAAACCTTTATGTATTCAGTTTCCTCCTTTTTATATTCCTTTTATTTCCACTGTGGCTACTCTTCTCTATAATTGTTACTTTTAATGATATTCTGTATATATTAATAATTTTTATTGCATTTATAATAAAATTGTTTGTCTCAGCTGCAATCTGCTTTCCAGCCAAGCAGAAAGAATCCTAGCTTCCTGAGATTCGCTACCCGGAAGTATGTTACGCTTATAGCCAGAGTAAAGTGTTCTAACAATCCTTATTTGCAGGTTTAAAATAGTCAGAATGGGTTTCCCTTCTCCGGTAAAAAAAAGGGGTGGTGGCAGCTCTGTACCCTGAAATATTGTAGTTTTGTATTTTTGTAGCTCACACGCTTCCTCCTAGCCGGTCTGCTGCCAAATTCCAGTGGATTCAGTGCACTGATTGCATCCACGAGTTTAGATATCCTTTGGGTTGAAATAAATTGTAAGGCATTGAGCGATCCAGCCACTAGGGGGAGTGTGATAATGACCTTTAACTTTCTTATTATAGTTTCACCTTTACTAAGCTATGACTATGACTTTGTTTATGACAATGACTATGCCAAGTTATTTCAATTTAGTTTCTAATAAGACCAAGATAAAATGACTTCGTTCCTACCACAGAAGTGAGAACACAAAAGCTTGTAAGTTGGCTCTCTAAAAATTTCTTGGTGGTTGTCCTGGGATATTTTGGCTTCAGAGTCTCTGCTACTTGAGTGTGCTGACAAACTATCTGGCTACACTCAAGTTCAAAAATAAAAATAAGAGGCTCATATGTCCTTCATTAGACTGGTCAGTTAGGAAAGAAATACAGCTTCACATTGGTCAAAGCTGTTGCTCTTTTGGAGTGACCTGTAATACTGTAAACTTTAGTCAGGGAAGGAGAAGAGGAGAGATCAGACAATTGAGAGTGCTTTCCTTATTGGCACTAGCATACATTATAGCCTCACCAATGGTACAAGCTTCGTTTAACAGATTTAAATTGTTAACCATTACAGCGAAATTAAACAAAAAAAGTGAGTTCTAAGTTGGATCTGCACTATATTCAGCAGGTAGAGAAAAGAATCACCCTCCTTAAAAATATTCATATTTTATTGCACTTTTTCAGCTGTATTTGCGAGATGCAATATGTCAATAATAAATGAAATAGCATTAAAAGTTGAGGGGAAAAATAACCCAGAATAATGATTATAATAATAAAGGATCACCACCAGCCAGGCCCAGATTTAAATCACAGGAGCCTATAGGCACAGATGTTCGGGAACCCTAGACTTCTCCCTCCATGAACATACAAACCCCTAACATACTGCACTGCAAGTGTGCTGGGTGGCCCAGCTGTCACATCTCCCTTACTTCCCTTGTGCGTCATAGGTAGCTACAGGTACCACTTAGTATTATGTAGCCAGAGTGTGCCCCTTAGTATTATATAGCTAGAGCTATCCTCAGTATTAAGTAGCTAGAAGTGCCCCCAAGTATTAGGTAGCTGGAGGTGCACCCGACTGAAGGGCGATCTGGTCAGTGGAATGCTGAGACCCGGGTGAGTAACCTCTCATTTACACTCTGCTCGGGACTCTGCATAGGTAAGGCAGGAGGGAGGAACTTGGGGAGGGGAGTGAGCTGCCTCTCCAATATCAGGTGCCTGTAGGCACATGCCTACAGTGCCTTATGGTAAATCCAGGTCTGCCATCACCTGTTTCAGTACAGTTTGGAAGCAACTTTTATAAATTACTGTATCTATTTTAAAAATTTAGATTGTTACCTCAGTAGTGGGAGATTTCTGGATGGTCCCTTTAAAGATATTCAACTTGAGCAAGTCGAATAAGTTACCCTTGTTGACGAGTGCATCCCGACTAGGTATGCACAAGAAAATGTCTGTGCATGCCCAAAAGAAGAATCTAGCATTCATGCACAAAGGAAAAAACCCATGCATGATCGGCTTCATTCTGCTGGGCAAACATGATGCTGCCACATTGGTCTGCAAAGCAGGTTGTCGATGTTTTACAAAAATGGGACAGAGCGGCATTTTACACTGAAATGCATGTGGTAGTGTGTTGTCAGAATGCACTGTTATGCAGAGCATTAATGTGCCCATCAGACACAATGTGATGTCCTTGCCTATCGCACAATGTACTCTGAAATGATTAGATATAATAAATGCAAAATAAGCTGAACTGAATTTCAACTATTTGCTATTTTTATCTTGTGTTTTGCTCAGGGACAAAGAGGAAGGCATCCTTGTATCGCATGAGTTATTTCTCAGGCTGGACACTTGTTAGTGGGAGTGCAGATTCTCAGGCCTCTCTGGTCACAGGAATAGAAACACAAAAACCAGGAGACAGATGTCAGTATAAGCTGACTGCTGCAAGAAGGTCTGTTAAAACAAATGTGTAACTCAGAATGGAAAAGCATGCACCGCAATAAGGGGTGGATATATGATCACAGGAGAATGACATATGTCATGCCGAGCTTCAATGTGAATCCAAACTCTTGGAAATTATAACATCCACTTCCAAGAGAATCAGAGGAACATCATTTCATAGTCAGTATATCATGTCATATCAGTCTACCATATCTGTTATCCATCATTTTTGCAAAGCTATTTGTAAAAATGTAGCTTTCATTCATTAAAAAAAAATTAAAATAAACTGACAGCATGCCTTACATAGTATTCTGAAGTTTAAAATGTTTGTGTACTTAAATATGCCTAAAATTATTTAAAATCAGACTCTGCTCAATCATTTTACAGTGTAAGCTTGTACCTCATATTACTTACAATAAAAATGACTCATTAGTATCCATTGTCAGTGTTTCTTCAAATGCTGCATCTGATAAAGGCTAAAAAGCACTATTACAGTACACACCTCACCTACAATGATAGTCACCTAAAATTATCATTCCTGATTGTTTTGTGTGACTTTTCCCAGCACAAACATCATGCCTGGCTATTTGCTAAACACACTGTTCTCAAGTGGAGTGGCCTGCAATGGGAAATACGAAATGCAGTCAGGCATAGTTTTCGAGCATGTCCCATCTGCGGGTGTCGGGGGATTCCAATACTCAGGCCCAAAACTATAACAAATGATCTGTTCAGGTACAGATTTTCAGGGCTGTAGTGGGGGGTGAAGTTGGCAATAGAGGGTGTCGGCAGGCCAATGTCAGGAAGTGAACATGGGATATTATATTACTTACCAACACAAAATATAAAGAAAGAGATCAGCTTGTGATACATATCATTTTTACAGTGCAGAATTACAGCCATCCTAATAAATTCACAACACAATAAAGAAAACATTCACAAATCAGTTTGTGAGACATTATCTGCATGCACAAGTATGATCTATACCTTCACAGTACCACAAAGTTGCTCATGCACAAGAGGCTTCATGCTACTGCATAGGTGCAGACTATACTTGCTCATGCACAGTACATTAGCACCTGTACACAAACAGGAGTGCGGCCACAAGAACAAATACGAAAAGCGCTTGTCAAATATGCATAGAGGGCCCTTGCACAGGAACGGTGGGTTTGAGGATAATTCTGGAAGCCTCTGGATTATCCAAAGGTTTCCCTCTACTAAGGTAAGTAACTTTTACCCTATTTCTCCTTATGGGTTCACTTCAAGCATTGCACCCCCCAACCCTCACATGTAATTAAGCAGTGTGAGCTCACAAATTTAGTGGGAGACCCAAAAGAAGAAAGATGGGTAGTCAGAGTGGCCCCTTCTGCCCCCGTTATGTCTCTGAATGTTTTATAAGAGGCGGGCATTGAGCACAGAAGCCAATTGTGGGGCCACAGAATCCAGCGGCTGGGCCATTTAGAGGCCTATCTGGCAGCCCATCTGGCAGCCCACCTGGGACATTGGCTGGGACATATTTGTATCTGGGATGAGGGTCCCTAATTGTGGGACATGTCCAGGGTAAATTGACACGTCTGGTCACTGTAGTTTCGGTGACCAAAGTTTGTACAAGCTTTCAAAATATGTTGAGAGACAATATAGAACCGTTGAAGTAGCAGGAACACTAGAAAACTAAACTAAATTTTCAAATAGCAATGAGCATTATTTGGAGCTAGTTTACTATCAGTGTGTTTAAATATTACAGGTTTTAATAATTAAGAACAGTTCAATATTTTATATTTAGCAGGGGTATGAGAATTCTCTTTGTTTTTAGTGCATTTGTAATAAAAAATATTAATGTAATAAATCCTGATGCACTAACAGTGTGACGTACTATATATATATTTGAATTCTCTCTATTATCTGTTTTGAAAAAAATATTTGCTTTAGAAAGTGTGTTTCTTTTACTGCAAAAATATTAAGGCTTAGATAAACAAATTACTACACATTTTCTTTAAAGAGCTCAAACCCAAGTTCAGCTGTTTGCTCAGTCCTTTGTGGGTCCTTAACCTTAGAGCTTGATTGTACCTGTGTAGGAGGTTTTTGATAAATTGATGTGAAATAAGTCACTTTTTAAAGTACCTGCACAGAAGGACCTAGGCACCTTCCTGATCTCCACAGATGTCCAGTGCTGAGGTATGTAATATTCTCAGTTTGTGTCCTAATACCACAGTCTCTAAACAGCAAGATGATACTGAGCCAATCTGCTGCCACAGCCTCTCAGCTTGTCATTTATTCTTTCATTTACGCTGCTTTAAAGGACAACTGAGGTGACATGATGAGATAGACAAGTGTATGTACAGTGCCAAGCACACAAATAACTATGCTGTGTTCCTTTTTTTCTTTCTCTGCCTGAAAAAGTTAAACATCAGCTATGCAAGTGACAGTTTCTGCCTGGGTCGGAATGGGTCAGACTATAGCATAACCCTCACGGATAAGTAATTACAGCCATAAAACACTTTACTGTCAGTAAATGGCTTCTGAGAGCAGGAAAGAGGAAAAAAAGGGTAAATAATTCATAGATTTGACCTCTGAGATACTTCAATGAAGGTGTCATTGAGCAGAGAAAATGAAATAATAACAACTTAAAAACTAGATTTAAATATAAAATAAAACTGTGGGATACCTAAAAAGAGACTGAGGATAGATACAATTGTTTATCTCATCAGTTTCTTATCACCTCGGATGTCTTTTAAGTCAAATAAGAGAATTTTCGTAGAGGGCTCAAAACAGTAATACGTGGACACTCTGGCCCATATGCAATTCACTTTTTCACATTAGTTTTCTCCAAGGTGATATTTTCACAACTTGTAAATAAAATACCTTTTAAACTATCAGCAAGCAAGAAAATACTCAAAATAATTTTGATAGTACTTTTTCACCTACTTTTTGGTACTTTTTCCATTACAAATTCATAAAAAGTTATTTTAAATCGAAGATGAAAAATTATCTCCTAGGAGAAAACTCAGGAGAAAAAATGAATTGCATATGGCCCTCTGTGTATTGTTTGGCTGGCCATAGGCAGCTACCAGATAATGTGAGAAGATTTTTTTATTTTCTTTACACCAGAAGCAGACAAACAAAAATATTCAAGTCATCAACAATAAAAAAAACAGCTGCAGAGCAAATCCATTTAAACATTACCTTTTATTACAAAAAAAGTTTAAAACACTTTTACAAGGCACAAACCACATGGAAAGAGAGGGCCCAACAAGGCAGTGGGGAGTGAGAGAGTTGACAGCTATTTTGTGCTGGCACAATGTAGCGTTTCTTCAGTGCGAAACCGCTGTTGGCCCGGTCACTGCCTTGATGGACCCTCTTTTTCAATGTGGTTTGTGCCTTGTAAAGTGTTTTAAACTTTTTTTTGCAATAAAAGGTCATTTTCACTGTCCTTTCTTCTCTTTTTTGCATATAAACGTTAAAGTCACATGATCATCCAAATGATGCATATGGAGTATACAAAGGAAATGTGAGGAAGACATGGCCGACATGTTCCTGGGGAACAACAGCAGATGACAATATTTAAGCCAAAGCAATCAATTATTCTTCCAAAAGTATTGCTTGCATAATGGAAATCAGAATGTGTTAAAACTGGATCCAAACCATGTAATTCTAGTGGCTGGAAGGAATTGGACTTTACCCTAAATCAGGAAAAGTAGAGCTAGTCTGGTATAGAGTCACCCATAGGTTAATGGAATCCCCAAGAGCAAAACATAAATTGAGACTCGTAGGTGACTCAAGATGCCTTTACTTTTATGGAATCATTCATTTGGTCATATTGCACATTTGTCAGATTACAATGCAGCTAATTTATATCCTCATTTTGAAGATATACTATTCCCCTTTGTTAGTGTTAGCACAAACTTGTCTAGAACACAATTCGTCAAGTTCAAATCCATGAAGTTCTTTCTTATGTCCTCTGGTCAAAACAACAATAAATATTATATCTTGTTCCTGTAACCCGGTTGCTGCTAGAGCCTAGATACAAACCCAAGCAAATCTGTCAGGACATTACAAGGTACATTCTGTCCAACATAATCTTCTGGCTGCATCGCCAACTGTGTGCTTAAGACTAGCAACCAAGCTTCCCAGTACTAGTTTACATTACACATTCTTTGCACTGCAGCTTTCAAGTGTAACATTTAGAGCAATGGCAGTGACAAATACTTATCCAGCATGGTGTCACAAAGCATAGCTGTTCAAAAGCATACACCACCAAACAGAAATATCCAGGCCCTTAGTATTAACATTACACATAGACCTGAAAAATATGTAAGGGTTAGATTGTGAGCCCCTCTGAGGGACAGTTAGTGACAAGAAAATATACTCGGTACAGCGCTGCCTAATATGTCAGTGCTATATAAATATTTAAATAAAGAAATATGTAAATATAAAATATAACATAGAGGATTAGCTCGGTATGTGTACTGCCACTGCCACTAACTTTCTGACTGTAGACTCTGCCTCACAGGCTGTGCGTCACAACACACGTGTCACTTGTTTTGCCACACAACTGTCATGATCGCTGCTGCAGCAGGTATTGCTGGAAGTAGTAGTGCTGCAGCTCAGGTAGTTCTGATCTCTTTCCATGCAAGCTGCATAGCTTTGTCTGCCTTTCCCTGCTGTCAGCTTGTGACTGATTATCATTCACCTGTGTGGGAATCTGCATGTCTGCTCCCATTGGATGACCTCAGTATAAAGATCTGCTTCCTGCAGGACTCCTCGGGTTTTCATAGCTTCAGTTTAAGCCTGTCTTGCTGTCGCTTCAGCCCCCGATCGTGTTTCTTGTTCTAAAAGATACTTTGCTGGTCTTTGCATCATATATTGGTTCATTGCCAATATATATGCATACCAGCACGTTTATTATTTTCCTTGTATTCGTGTTACGTTGATACATCAGTGTCGCTGATGTATACGTACACGAACTGTTTATATCCTGTGTGCAGTTAGTCAGCTTTCCAGCACGTTTTGGTAGGTTGCGCGTACCGTGATCACCCGTGCTGAGGTAGTTACCCTGCTCCTGGTTCTGTTTGTGGATTGCGTTCATCTCTGCGAAGAGATAACGAATCCTTCTGAATCCTGTTCTGTTACCGTTTGTGGATTGCGTTCATCTCTGCAAAGAGATAACGAATCCTTCTGAATCCTGTTCTGTTACCATTTGTGGATTGCGTTCATCTCTGCGAAGAGATAGCGAATCCTTCTGAGTCCTGTTCCCTGTATTACTCCTGTCCTAGTCAGAGTTCCTGCTTATGTCATATATCGGTTCATTGCCGATATATACATATGTTAGTCAGACGTTACAAATAGTTTCATTGATAGCTGTAATTGTAATATGCTAGGAAAACATACTTATTGTATATTTATCTGTGTTACGTTCATCTATCTCGATCCTGCTATTTCCTGACTATCCTGTCCTGTCTTTGTGAGGCACGCCATCGCTGCAACGCATTGGCTGCCTCATTCCAGTCTGTCTTGTTGTGGACGCTTGCTGTCACTAAGTAGCGGCTAGCTAGCAAGCGTTCATTCTGTCTACCTGTCCTGATCTCCTCAGTTCTGTTTTAAGCTGTCCAGCGCTACCTTGCGCTAAGACGTTATCGCAAAAGTATTGTTTGTGGCTGTCGGATCTGCACTGGCTCTGTGCGCCACAATCTCCTTTTGGAGTCAGTCCTCCCCTCCACTATACTAGGGATAGCCTGTTTCCTTGTGCTAGTGTGTGTACCTCCTCCACGTCAGCTCATGCGTTGCATGCTGACTGTGGAGAATACACCACCAAGCCTCACAACAACAATAGTAGGTTAGTGCTCCACTGTCTGACACATTCAGAAACTGGTTTCAGGATAGAGAAAAGTCCCTGACAATGCTGAGGTTTATATAAAGCCATAAACCACAAGGACTTCATTCAGCTGGACTTACTATCTAATTAGCCAGCCTAGACCTATTTATCTATAGGTGGCCATACACTAAAAGGAACCCTGAACAGAGCCCACAAATGGAATACTGAACTTACCTGGAGCTACCTCCAGCCCAATCCCCCCGCCCCCACCTGTATCCCATGAGGTCACTCTTTTGGGTTTCCGCCAATCTTCCCAACATTCTTGACACACAAAGACATAAGCATGAAATCTAATGATAATTGATCTAAATGCAGCGCAATGCAACACCAACACCCCCCGCCCCTGATCGATCAAGAATTTCCATCCAGTCTGATCAATAACTTCAGAGTGATTAAATCTTCTGGGAATCAAACAAGAAAATCAAGTGTGCGGATAACTTGAAGTAAAAATAGTCTACAAACTGGAACACAATCAGGAGTTTTTTATTGTTTTATTGGCATACTGTCACTATTTATTAGCAAAATACAGTGTATTCTCACACACACACCACTCTGCTTGACAGCCTGTGAAAGCTTTAACATTTTCTATATTTTTATATGAATAGATTTAGAACATCACCTAATTTTCAAAGTCCTAAAAGTAGATAGACCTAATTAAACAACTGAAACAAAAATTACTATATTTGATCATGGTATTTACTTGAAAAAATCAGTCTAGGCTAGGTTTTTTAGTATGACAATAAGAATAACAAGCTCACCTAGCTCAGTCCCATATAGAGGAATGTTTCCTAGAAGCCAAATAGAGGAATGTTTTCCAAAAGGCGGTGACAGCAGAGTGGCAGCTGACGGTCTGGTATAAGTTATGCCCCAAGAAGACTGTGTCCTAATTGTGCTACTCAATTCCTTTAGATTGTAAGCTCACAAGGGCAGGGCTCTCTCCCTTTTGAGCCTCGTAAAATGTTGTATGTTTTGTTAATCACTGTAACTTATGCCTACCGCTTCTATATTATGTACCAATGTCTGTATTGTTGTGTATATTGTCATGTATATCAATGTATGTATATTATGTTCCCATTTGTTTCTTCCATTGTATAGAGCCACGGAAGATGGTGCAAAATTAATAATAATAAAAATAATAATATCTGAATATTCTCAAGGCTACTTAATTCTGATACGTACTAGCTAATCTGAATATCCAGGGCCAGGGGCACGTAGTTTCCTAATTTTGCTATCTTTGGGCAAATGGCTACGTATTTCTGGTATTTGAGGGCACAAGATTACCTAATTCTTATATCTAGGGGACACCACTATCTAATGCCTCCAGTTCTGATATCTGGAGGCAAATGACTACTCAAATCTGATATCTGGAGGTTACACAGCTACTTAATTCTGGTATCTGAGGAGCACATGGCTACTGCATCCTGGTAACGGGGGGCACATTGCTGCTTATTTACAGTGTCTTGGGGGTACCCAGCTATTTAATTCCATGTCTGGGGCATATATGTTTGATATTAAGAAAATAATACAGTTAAAATTCATACTTTGAAATTGTATTATTTGCACAAACTATGTTCTTTTTCTACTGTTTTCTTCTGTTTTATACTATTACAATGTTTACTGTTCTTCTTTAACTACCTGCGGACCGAGCGAGTATGAATCTACGGCGGGCAGGGGGCGCTGCGGTTCTGACCGGACGTAAACTCTACGTCCCATTGACCGCGCGCCCCCGCCCGTCCCCGCCGCTCTGTCCGCTCTGCCCCCGCCGCAATGTGATGCCCTGCCGCCTCTATGACGGCAGAGCACTGTGAGCCGGGCAGGAGCCGTTTTCATTGGCTCCTGGCCCTGTCATTCATGTAAGCCGTTCCCATTGGCTTACATGGAGTGACAGGTTCAGGAGCCAATGAAAGCGGCTCCTTACCGGCCCACAGCGCTCTGCCGTCATAGCGACGGCAGAGAGAGCAGCCTGCGGCGGGGACAGAGCGGCGTGTCCGGCGGGAGCGACGAATTATTGCGGCGATTCGTCGGGAAGCGCCGGTTTGCTGGACCAGCACCCTTCTGTCCTTAAGGGGGCAGAGGGTGCTGGTCCCGAAGGGGTTAAACTTTAATAATAATAATTGAAAACAAAAATTCATACTTTGATCTGACCTGGTTGCCAGCAAATGGCGTTATGGTTTAACAAGTTTAAGAGGGGAATATTTTCACACCTGCCAAGAAAGCTAGTTATCCTAGAATTTGCTTTAAGTAGAATAATGTATTTGACATTTTTGACTAAGACATAAATGTGTGTCTCTTAAAACAGCTGCTCCACAGAATCACAGGAAGAGTAACAGCAGTGAAATGAATCAACATTTCCCTATATGCTTTTTAGTTCATTTTATCACAATCACATTATTGCCAGCTTTGGAGAATGCAGATGAAGTCTTGTACAGCATTTCCTAATACTCTGTACAAAGCAGCCGGCTATTAAATATGAAAGAGTTGGATTTCATCGCTGGATTTTGTTTAGAATATTGTGAGCAATGGGCTGCCAACTGCTTAAATAATTCATATTGTTATGCTCCACTAGGAAGCATTTTATGGGGGAAAATAAGCTAGTTTAAGGAATTCAACTGTTATCGCTAAAATGGCAAAACATTAACATTTTAGAGAATGTACCTCTGTCAATTAATGTCTGTACCTGTAGGAAGAATTCTCTGTTAGCCTTGTTTACATAAATTCTCTTGTAGAAGGGATCATTTGATAAAATAATGATCCTGCTGACCTGTTTCAGGGTTATTCAAATTGGCAGCAATTAGGTGCAATAAGTTTGCATCATCCAGTTCCACTGACTGTACACAGCATTGCAGCTATTGTCTGTCCAATATTAAACCTTAGCTTGCTTATGTTAGTTGTGACATTGAGTGTTATGTACTAGATTCCCAAGGGCTGGAGAACATAGGTCATAGGCCAGTGAAATAACAGCTTTGGCAAACATTTGAAAGAGGTGCCCATTTAAAATGGCGCAGATAGCGGTAGAAAAATATCGTTACATTCTACTACTTTATTCAAATGGTAAAATATTGGTAATATGTACAGATTTTTTACTATGACCTAACTTCTCCCAACTCTCACTCAGAACCCTCCACCGGTGGTGCCTAACACTTAACCCCACCCCCCAACCCTGGGTGGTGCCTAAAACTTAACCCCACTTGTACGCTCGTAGTGCCTAACCCTCAACACTTCCTGGTGGGAAACTAACCTTAAAGACGAACTTCAGCCTAAACAAACATACTGTCATTAAGTTACATTTGTTATGTTAATTAAAATAGATAGGTAATATAATCTCTTACCCACCCTGTTTTAAAAGAACAGGCAAATGTGATTTCATGGGGGCAGCCATCTTTTTGGTTGAAAGGAGGTGACAGGGAGCATGAAACACAGTTCCAACTGTCCTGTGTCCTGACCACCCCTCCCAGCTGCGTGCGCTAGGCAACGAGAACAACAACATCAGAAATCCCATCATGCTTTGCACAGGATCAGGGGAAAAATGCCTGGACAGATTTTTTTGATGGTATGGCTTAGCTTCTGTGCAACTAAAAATGAGGCTTGGGTAGGAAAAACAAAGTTCTGATGCTGTAAAACGCCAAGCCTTTTCAGTGTTGATGAGTAGATTTTTAGTCTGGAGGTACACTTTAACCTCCCCCCCTCCCGTGCCTAACCTTAACCCTCCTTAAAACATTTCCTGTTTATAAGGGCGCCCACTATACTAGCAGGTGCAGGGGCCGCCCACTATCTAAACTGTGGTTACAAATAGCGGGCACTTGGGCACCTGTATCTAGTATCATAGAGAGTGCCCTTCTAAAAAGGAGGCCACCTTCACCTTTTTTAACTGCTCCGCAGCTGTGGGCTTCCCTTTCACGGTTGTCTGGATTTCTTAGGTTTCCCAGTGTTCTCCTGTCTGGCCCAGCCAAGTTAAGTTACCCATTAATGGTTCAGATGTTAGCCAACAGCATTGACCGTATTTTCAATCAAATTATTCAGATCGTATTTTAGTAAAACACAATAGCTGATGGGTTTCACTGATCCTCAATGATCTCATTATCAATCATTTTCTTACACAAAAAAACGGGTTGATTGGCATGATGTATTTTCAAACATATGATCACAATTTTTTCGATACTGGGAATAGTTTGGTCCATTTAATACAGTTGATTAATCAAATATTATCGTTCTTTTCTATCTGAATTATCTGATGGAAAATATGACCATTCACTAAAAATCACAGCCTTAATAGGCACTTTAAGTCAGGCCCTTTCCAAACAGACTTTAATTTTTCCTGGTGCAATCAGGGGTACATTTAAAAAAGGCAACTGTTTAAAAGGGCGCAGGATAGTGGCAGTAGAATTGTTACATTTACTGATACTCTACTACTTCATTTATATACTAAAATGTCGGTAATGTCTACCAATATTTTACTATGACCTAACCTCTACCTACTTTCACACAGAGCCCTCCCCTGGTGGTACCTAACCTTAACCCTCCCCTTTGCCGCTTAGAAGAGGGAAAAATCGGCACTAGATGCACCTGGCAGCCTATGGTGGGGTGCTGGTGACCAACTCACTGTGCCTCCGGATAAGAAAGATCCACTCGAAACAGAAGAAAGGCAAGTTCCGGGCACCAGATGCGTTGCAAAGGACACCACTTTATTTCATTCCACCAAACAAATACACATCACAGTTGGTCTGACAGCTGTTTCGCAAATGAATTGCTTCCTCAGAGACCCTTTCATCCCACCAAACAAATACACATCACGGTTGGTCTGACAGCCGTTTCGCAAATTACTTGCTTCCTCAGAGTCTCTGAGGAAGCAAGTAATTTGCGAAACGGCTGTCAGACCAACCGTGATGTGTATTTGTTTGGTGGGATGAAATAAAGTGGTGTCCTTTGCAACGCATCTGGTGCCCGGAACTTGACTTTCTTCTGTTTCGAGTTAACCCTCCCCTGGTGGGTGCCTAACCTTAACCAACCCCCCCCCCCCCCCCATGGGTGTCCAACTTTAACCCCCTCCCAGTGGGCAACTAACCTTAACCCTTCCCTGGTGGCAATAACCCTTAAACCCACAAAAGTGGGCAACTAACCGAAACTCCCCCTCCCGCACCTAACCTTAAACTCCCCCTGTTGGAGCCCAATCAGCCTCCTGTTTAAAGGCCCGCTATAATAGCAAAGTGCAGCTACAAATAGTGGGCCTGGGTGCACACTTCGGATACAAATAGCTGTATAACTGCAGTTCGCATAGCAGGTGACCCTAGCGCTTGCTATTATAGCAGACGCCCTTTTAAACAGGATGCATCTTGCCCCCATTTCAACTGCCATCAGACCTAGGTGTAAATATGATAGATTAATTTATCAGAAAACAAAATGTGCACATAGAAACCCAATATTTCGGTAAATTAATACTTATGACATCACTATACAAAATACAACTTTAACACTGCCTTGATTTTGTCTTCAAGAACAAAACTAAACCAAGTGTGATTGCAGTGCAACACTACAGTCATAAGATACCAACTTTTGACATTCTCTGCTGGCCCAGTTGCCAGCACATAACTGGCAACAAATTAGTCAGAGCTACTGGATAAGGTTACAGACTGACAGTTGGATTTGTTAGGTTAGTTTATGCTGTCAGCTAAATTAACTAGCAGAAAAAGCCTCACCCACTAGAAGTCTTTTACAGACAGCTGTTTTCTGAAAATGTAACACATTAATTAAAAAAAAAAAACAGAAGGTATTTTTGGTATGCAACTATATACAGTAGAAAGATACTGGTGACATATAAATTCAAAATAATAATTATGAAATAATTATAAACTCAGCAATGCATCACTATTTGTTTAGAAGTTTTTTTCTTCAGTAACGCAAATCCGTTCTTAATGCATTTGTGCAACTTTAGTAAATTAGAATGCTTAACATAGCATGGGATATATTCACAAAACCTTGATCAAATTTAAATGCCTATTAATGGATCCTTGATGCCTGTACACTTATGGTTTTGAATCATTGCTTGTGTCTGTACATTTCTGTAAACTTTCATTTTTATTTCTGCCAATAAACTTGACTTGCTTTCAAAAAAATAAATAAATAATGTAAATGCCTAAGGTTAATGTACTTGGAGAAGGCGCTCCTGATCATTTTCTATTTATCTCAAAACAACTTTTTTATTGACCTACAGAAGTAGGGCGAAGCTCACAAAACACATCATTAAATGGTTAATGAAGGTTTGTATTATTTGGACCTATTGGCATTTGTCTGTCACTGAGGAAAGTTAACCACTTCACCTCCAAGGAATTTTTTCCCCTTAAAGCGGAACTCCAGTTAAAATAGTGTAATAAAAAGTGCTTCATTTTTACTATAATTATGTATAAATGTCAGTGTTTTCCCATTGTAAAATCTTTCCGGTCCCTGATTTACATTCTGACATTTATCACATGGTGACATTTTTACTGCTGGCAGGTGATGCCAGTGGAAGGAGATGCTGCTTGCTGTTTTTTGGCAGTTGGAAACAGTTGTAAACAGCTGTTATTTCCCACAATGCAACAAGGATCCCATAGTGTGATGTCAGAACCATGGTCCTGACATCACACTGTGGGAGGGGTTTCACCACAATATCAGCCATAAAGAGCCCCCTGATGATCCATTTGTGAAAAGAAAAAGATTTCTCATGAGAAAGGGGGTATCACCTATTGATTGGGATGAAGTTCAATTCTTGGTTACCGTTTCTCTTTAACCACTTGAGGACCCACCCTTTACCCCCCCTTAAGGACCAGCGCTGTTTGTTTGGATCTGTGCTGGGTGCGCTCTGCAGCCCCCAGCACAGATCCGCGGCCACACAGAGCGATCAGATGGCCCCCCTTTTTTCCCCACTAGGGGGATGATGTGCAGGGGGGGTCTGATCGCTCCTACCTGCAGGCATGTTGCGGGGGGGCACCTCAAAGCCCCCCCCCCGCGGCGACATTCTCCCCCCTCCCTCTCCTACCTGCTCCCCCGGGAGATCTGGGCTGCACAGGACGCTATCCGTCCTGTGCAGCCAGTGACAGGACGTCCCCTGTCACATGGCGGCGATCCCCGGCCGCTGATTGGCCGGGGATCGCCGATCTGCCTTACGGCGCTGCTGCGCAGCAGCGCCGTACAAATGTAAACAAAGCGGATTATTTCCGCTTGTGTTTACATTTAGCCTGCGAGCCGCCATCGGCAGCCCGCAGGCTATTCACGGAGCCCCCCGCCATGAATTGACAGGAAGCAGCCGCTCGCACGAGCGGCTGCTTCCTGATTAATCAGCCTGCAGCTGGCGAGCAGTACTGCGTCGCTGGTCCTGCAGCTGCCACTTTGCCGACGCACGGTATAAGCGTGCGGTCGGCAAGTGGTTAACCAGTTCGCATTCAGTCGTTTTTCGCTTCATGCATCCGAATAATGTTCACCTCCCATTCATTAGCCTATAACTTTATTACTACTTATCACAATGAACTGATCTATATCTTGTTTTTTCCGCCACCAATTAGGCTTTCTTTGGGGGGTACATTTTACTAAGAGCCACTTTACTGTAAATGCATTTTAAAAGGAAGAATAAGAAGAAAACGGAAACAAATCATTATTTCTCACTTTTCGGCAATTATAGTTTTAAAATAATACATGCCTCCATAATTAAAACCCACGTATTGTATATGCCCATTTGTCCCGTTTATTACACCATTTAAATTATGTCCCTATCACAATGTATGGCGACAATATTTTATTTGGAAATAAAAGTGCATTTTTTCCGTTTTGCATTCATCACTATTTACAAGCTTATAATAAAAAAAAAAAAAGAAATATTTCATCTTTACATAGATATTTAAAAAGTTTAGACCCTTAGGTAAATATTTGTGTTTTGTTTTTTTTTAATTGTAATGTTTTTGTTTTTTTTTAATTAAACATTTTATGTGGGTATTTTTGGGAGGGTGGGATTGAAATTGTATTTTTTTTGTAAATATATGTGTATTTTTATTTTTATTTAACATTTAGATGTAGTTTACTTTTTGGCCACAAGATGGCAGCCATGAGTTGTTTACAGTGACGTCACTCTAAGCGTACCACGTACGCTTAGAGCGACATAGGAAGCAGAAAAAGCGTAGCTTCCGAGAGAAGCTGTCGCTTTTTCTGCGGGGGAGAGGAATCAGTGATCGGGCACCGTTGCCCGATTCACTGATTCACTGGCTAACAAACCGCCGGCCGGGAGCGCGCGTGCACGCGCGCGATCGGCCTCGTGGACGCGCAGGAGCGCACATGGCTTCCTGGACGTGAGTTTCACGTCCAGGAATGTCAAATAGTTAAAAACCAGAACAATTTTCACATTTCAGCGCTGCATCCATTAATTCGCCAACAACTTTATCAGTACTTATCACACTGAAATGATCTATACATTGTTTTTTTTTAACAATTAGGCTTTCTTTGGGTGGTACTTTTTGCTAAGATTTTTTTTATTTTAACTGCATTTTAATGGGAATAAAAAGAAAAAATGGAAAAAAATAAAAAAATTTCTCAGATTTTGGCCATTATAGTTTTAAAAAAATACATACTACCATAATTAAAACCCACATATTTTATTTGCCCATTTCTCCCGGTTATTACACTGTTTAACCACTTCCCGACCGCCTAACGCACAGAGGCGGCCGGGAAGTGGACCCTGCAAGGACCGCCGTATAGACAAATGGCGGCGGTCCTTGTAGGGGCATGGGCGGAGCGATCGCGTCATCCGTGACGCGATCCACCGCCTCCGCCTGGCGCCGCTCACACGCCGCAACATCCCGCCGGCCATACGGAAGCGCCGGCGGGATGTTAACCCGACGATCGCCGCATACAAAGTGTATAATACACTTTGTAATGTTTACAAAGTGTATTATACAGGCTGCCTCCTGCCCTGGTGGTCCCAGTGTCCAAGGGACCACCAGGGCAGGCTGCAGCCACCCTAGTCTGCACCAAGCACACTGATTTCTCCCCCCCTGCCCCAGATCGCCCACAGCACCCATCAGACCCCCCCCCCCTGCCCACCCCCCAGACCCTTGTTTGCACCCAATCACCCCCCTAATCACCCATCAATCACTCCCTATCACTATCTGTCATCGCTATTTTTTTTTATTCCCCCCCCCCCCTGCCCCCTGCTGATCACCCCCCCACCCCTCAGATTCTCCCCAGACCTCCCCCCCAGACCCCCCCCCCCATGTACTGTATGTATCTATCCCCCCTGATCACCTGTCAATCACCTGTCAATCACCTGTCAATCACCCGTCAATCACCCGTCAATCACCCCCTGTCACTGCCACCCATTAATAAGCCCCTAACCTGCCCCTTGCGGGCAATCTGATCACCCCCCCACACCAATAGATCGCCCGCAGATCCGACATCAGATCACCTCCCAAATCCATTGTTTACATCTATTCTCTCCTCTAAACACCCACTAATTACCCATCAATCACCCATCAATCACCCCCTATCACCACCTGTCACTTTTACCTATCAGATCAGACCCTAATCTGCCCCTTGCGGGCACCCAATCACCCGCCCCCACACGCTCAGATTGCCCTCTGACCCCCCCCCCCTTATCAATTCACCAGTGCATTAATTACATCTGTTCTTCCCTGTAATAACCCACTGATCAGACTGTCAATCACCTGCCAATCACCTATCACCCATCAATCACCCCCTGTCACCCCCTGTCACTGCCACCCATCAATCAGCCCCTAACCTGCCCCTTGCGGGCAATCTGATCACCCACCCACACCATTAGATCGCCCGCAAACCCGCCGTCAGATTACCTCCCAAATGTATTGTTTACATCTGTTATCTTCTCTAAACACCCACTAATTACCCATCAATCACCCATCAATCACCCCCTATCACCACCTGTCACTGTTACCTATCAGATCAGACCCTAATCTGCCCCTTGCGGGCACCCAATCACCCGCCCACACGCTCAGATTGCCCTCAGACCCCCCCCCCCCCCCTTATCAATTCGCCAGTGCATTAATTACATCTGTCCTTCCCTGTAATAACCCACTGATCACCTGTCAATCACCTGCCAATCACCTATCACCCATCAATCACCCCCTGTCACTGCCACCCAACAATCAGCCCCTAACCTGCCCCTTGCGGGCAATCTGATCACCCACCCACACCAATAGATCGCCCGCAGATCCGACATCAGATCACCACCCAAGCGCAGCGTTTACATCTATTCTCTCCTCTAAACACCCACTAATTACCCATCAATCACCCATCAATCACCCCCTATCACCACCTGTCACTGTTACCTATCAGATCAGACCCTAATCTGCCCCTTTGCGGGCACCCAATCACCCGCCTACAGATTGCCCTCAGACCCCCCCCTTATCAATTCGCCAGGGCATTATTTACATCTGTCCTTCCCTGTAATAACCCACTGATCACCTGTCAATCACCTGTCAATCACCCATCAATCACCCCCTGTCACTGCCACCCATCAATCACCCCCTGTCACTGCCACCCATCAATCAGCCCCTAACCTGCCCCTTGCAGGCAAACTGATCACCCACCCACACCAATAGATCGCCCGCAGATCCGACATCAGATCACCACCCAAGCGCAGTGTTTCCATCTATTCTCTCCTCTAAACACCCACTAATTACCCATCAATCACCCCCTATCACCACCTGTCACTGTTACCCATCAGATCAGACCCTAATCTGCCCCTTGCGGGCACCCAATCACCCGCCTACACGCTCAGATTGCCCTCAGACCCCCCCTTATCAATTCGCCAGTGCAATATTTACATCTGTTCTCCCCTGTAATAACCCACTGATTACCTGTCAATCACCTATCAATCACCCATCAATCACCCCCTGTCACTGCCACCCATCAATCACCCGCTGTCACTGCCACCCATCAATCAGCCCCTAACCTGCCCCTTGCGGGCAATCTGATCACCCACCCACACCAATAGATCGCCCGCAGACCCGACGTCCGATCACCTCCCAAGTGCAGTGTTTACATCTGTTCTCTACCCTAAACACCCACTAATTACCCATCAATCACCCCCTGTCACTGCTACCTATTAGATTAGACCCCTATCTGCCCCTAGGGCACTCAATCACCCGCCCACACCCTCAGAATGCCCTCAGACCCCATCCCTGATCACCTCGCCAGTGCATTGCTTGCATCTATTCCCCCCTCTAATCACACCTTGAGACACCCATCAATCACCTCCTGTCACCCCCTAGCACACCTACCCATCAGATCAGGCCCTAATTTGCCCCGTGTGGGCTCCTGATCACTCGGCCAAACCCTCAGATCCCCCTCAGACCCCCTTCCGATCACCTCCCCAGTGCATTGATTGCATCTATTTTCCCCTCTAACCACCCCCTGAGACACCCATCAATCACCTCCTGTCACCCCCCTAGCACTCCTATCCATCAGATCAGGCCCAATACAACCTGTCATCTAAAAGGCCACCCTGCTTATGACCGGTTCCACAAAATTCGCCCCCTCATAGACCACCTGTCATCAAAATTTGCAGATGCTTATACCCCTGAACAGTCATTTTGAGACATTTGGTTTCCAGACTACTCACGGTTTTGGGCCCGTAAAATACCAGGGCGGTATAGGAACCCCACAAGTGACCCCATTTTAGAAAAAAAGACACCCCAAGGTATTCTGTTAGGTGTATGACGAGTTCATAGAAGATTTTATTTTTTGTCAAAAGTTAGCGGAAATTGATTTTTATTGTTTTTTTTTCACAAAGTGTCATTTTTCACTAACTTGTGACAAAAGATAAAATCTTCTATGAACTCGCCATACACCTAACGGAATACCTTGGGGTGTCTTCTTTCTAAAATGGGGTCACTTGTGGGGTTCCTATACTGCCCTGGCATTTTAGGGGCCCTAAACCGCGAGGAGTAGTCTAGAAAACAAACGCCTCAAAATGACCTGTGAATAGGACGTTGGGCCCCTTAGCGCACCTAGGCTGAAAAAAAGTGTCACACATGTGGTACCGCCGTACTCAGGAAAAGTAGTATAATGTGTTTTGGGGTGTATTTTTACACATACCCATGCTGGGTGGGAGAAATTTCTATGTAAATGGACAATTGTGTGTAAAAAAAATCAAACAATTGTCATTTACAGAGATATTTCTCCCACTTAGCATGGGTATGTGTAAAAATACACCCCAAAACACATTATACTACTTCTCCTGAGTACGGCGGTACCACATGTGTGGCACTTTTTTACACCCTAAGTACGCTAAGGGGCCCAAAGTCCAATGAGTACCTTTAGGATTTCACAGGTCATTTTGCGACATTTGGTTTCAAGACTACTCCTCACGGTTTAGGGCCCCTAAAATGCCAGGGCAGTATAGGAACCCCACAAATGACCCCATTCTAGAAAGAAGACACCCAAAGGTATTCCGTACGGAGTATGGTGAGTTCATAGAAGATTTTATTTTTTGTCACAAGTTAGCGGAAAATGACACTTTGTGAAAAAAAAACTATTAAAATCAATTTCCGCTTACTTGTGACAAAAAAATAAAAACTTCTATGAACTCACCATACTCCTAACGGAATACCTTGGGGTGTCTTCTTTCTAAAATGGGGTCATTAGTGGGGTTCCTATACTGCCCTGGCATTTTAGGGGCCCTAAACCGTGAGGAGTAGTCTTGAAACAAAAATGACCTGTGAAATCCTAAAGGTACTCATTGGACTTTGGGCCCCTTAGTGCAGTTAGGGTGCAAAAAAGTGCCACACATGTGGTATCGCCGTACTCGGGAGAAGTAGTATAATGTGTTTTAGGGTGTATTTTTACACATACCTATGCTGGGTGGGAGAAATACCTCTGTAAATGACAATCTTTTGATTTTTTTACACACAATTGTCCATTTACAGCGGTATTTCTCCCACCCAGCATGGGTATGTGTAAAAATACACCCCAAAACACATTGTACTACTTCTCCCGAGTACGGCGATACCACATGTGTGGCACTTTTTTGCACCCTAACTGCGCTAAAGGGTCCAAAGTCCAATGAGTACCTTTAGGATTTCACAGGTCATTTTGAGAAATTTCGTTTCAAGACTACTCCTCACGGTTTAGGGCCCCTAAAATGCCAGGGCAGTATAGGAACCCCACAAATGACCCCATTTTAGAAAGAAGACACCCCAAGGTATTCCGTTAGTAGTATAGCGAGTTCATAGAAGATTTTATTTTTTGTCACAGGTTAGCGGAAATTGATTTTAATTGTGTTTTTTCACAAAGTGTCATTTTCCGCTAACTTGTGACAAAAAATAAAATCTTCTATGTACTCACCATACTCCTAACGGAATACCTTGGGGTGTCTTCTTTCTAAAATGGGGTCATTTGTGGGGTTCCTATACTGCCCTGGCATTTTAGGGGCCCTAAAGCGTGAGGAGTAGTCTTGAAACGAAATTTCTCAAAATGACCTGTGAAATCCTAAAGGTACTCATTGGACTTTGGGCCCTTTAGTGCAGTTAGGGTGCAAAAAAGTGCCACACATGTGGTATCGCCGTACTCAGGAGAAGTAGTATAATGTGTTTTGGGGTGTATTTTTACACATACCCATGCTGAGTGGGAGAAAGATCTCTGTAAATGGACAATTGTGTGTAAAAAAAAATAAAAAATTGTCATTTACAGAGATATTTCTCCCACCCAGCATGGGTATGTGTAAAAATACACCCCAAAACACATTATACTACTTCTCCTGAGTATGGCAATACCACATGTGTGGCACTTTTTTGCAGCCTAACTGCGCTAAGGGGTCCAAAGTTTAATGAGCACCTTTAGGCTTTACAGGGGTGCTTACAATTTAGCACTGTCCAAAATGTCAGGACAGTAAACACACCCCACAAATGACTCATTTTGGAAAGTAGACCCTTCAAGGTATTAAGAGAGGGGCATGGTGAGTCCGTGGCAGATTTCATTTTTTTTTGTCGCAAGTTAGAAGAAATGGAAACTTTTTTTTTTTTTTTTTTTTGGTCACAAAGTGTCATTTTCCGCTTCCTTGTGACAAAAAATAATATCTTCTATGAACTCATTATGCCTCTCAGTGAATACTTTGGGATGTCTTCTTTCCAAAATGGGGTCATTTGGGGGGTATTTATACTATCCTGGAATTCTAGCCCCTCATGAAACATGACAGGTGGTCAGAAAAGTCAGAGATGCTTGAAAATGGGAAAATTCACTTTTTGCACCATAGTTTGTAAACGCTATAACTTTTACCCAAACCAATAAATATACACTGAATGGGTTTTTTTTATCCAAAACATGTTTGTCCACATTTTTCGCGCTGCATGTATACAGAAATTTTACTTTATTTGAAAAATGTCAGCACAGAAAGTTAAAAAAATCATTTTTTTGCCAAAATTCATGTCTTTTTTGATGAATATAATAAAAAGTAAAAATCGCAGGAGCAATCAAATAGCACCAAAAGAAAGCTTTATTAGTGACAAGAAAAGGAGCCAAAATTCATTTAGGTGGTAGGTTGTATGAGCGAGCAATAAACCGTAAAAGCTGCAGTGGTCTGAATGGAAAAAAAGTGGCCGGTCCTTAAAGGGTAGAAAGCCCTAGGTCCTCAAGTGGTTAAAGTATGTCCCTATTACAATGTATGTCAGCAATCTTTTATTTGGAAATAAAGGTGCATTTTTTAAATGTTGCGTCCATCACTATTTACAAGCCCATAATTTAAAAAAAACAATAATATACCCTCTTGACATACATATTAAAAAAAAGTTCAGTCCCTAAGGTAACTATGTATTTTTGTTTTATGCAAATGTTTATTTGGGTAACTATGGGAGAATGTGGGAGGTAAGACGTTAATGTTCTGGTGCTTAGCGGAATATTTTAGACAGCTCTAGTTATCCTCTTCCTTTAACAGTGTGTATGCTACTTGTCACTTTTTAAGAACTCCATTCAAAGCATCAGTCTTAGTTTTGAACAGAATAAAGGTAACGTCTCTATTAAATCGTATTTTAGACTTAGAGAGTCCCTGCTTGAAACTCTCCTCCAATTTCTGTTGCTAGTGGTATAACAGAAAATGAGGGAACAGGGGCGTAACTAGACTTATTAGGGCCCCCCTGCAAAAATGATAGCATGGAGCCCACGTGGTCCCCGAACTCCATGTGGGTCATGTGATTGGGAGACGGTGAATGGCAGCAGAGAGAAAGAAGGAAAAATTACACACACTTCTGCTATTCACTACTCTGCATGGTGAGAGGAGGTGGCAGGGACAGTTTTTTTGAGAGAACAGGAGGATATCTTGCTAATTGGCTACAGTTGCGGTTGGGAAGAGAGAGGGGGCCCTCAAACCCCCCCCCCCTTCTCCCCAATGGTGGGGTTGCAGGGGTGATTGTTACGCCCATGGAGGGGAATTTCAGGCAGTAACTTTTTTTGGGCAAACCGGGGAAGCATCATTAAAACCTCTGGTTTTTATTACTGTCTGTATTCTCTCTATTTCCTGTTGTTTTTATAGAATATGGAATGAAAAAGTTATCTTATAGTTCTTTTATCTTTATATAACATAAAGCCAGGTTAAGGGACTGGGGTTCCACTTTCCGCCTAGTAACCATGTCCCTCCTGACATTTACTGTGTCTAAATGGCTGCAAATCTGCTAGTTTTGTAAATAAACAAATATGTATTATCAGCATCAAAACAAGTGTGTGGTTTTGTTTCCTCCAATAAATGAACCTTAGCTATACAATATTTAAAAATTCATGAAAGCACTTAAGAAAAATTCCTGATCTTTCTGGTCACTTACTAACAGTCACATCCCCTGGCACCTGTTGTAGAATGTTTTCTGCTCACTTAGCATCAGAATGATAAGGATTCCTATGTGGTCATGTCTCGAATGAGGAAGTAGAAATACATAATGCTAGCAGCACTTAGAACAGAATAATGCTGTGCTACCTTTCATTACTCTACGTGCACGTAATAACATAATGGTACAATGGCAAGTTTCAAAATGCAAAGTGGTTTGGGATTGTATGCTAAGTGTTTGGATCGATGTTCTACAGAACACCAAAGCAAATCTGTCATTACATTTGTACGAAAAGGGGATACTCCCTCAAATAATTGTTTTTGTTTTCCCTCAAATAATGTATCTGTCCTTTTTAAAAGTGAAGATGCCTGTTTTGTATTATGCCTTAAAAAGTCATAATATTTTGTTTCTTAGCAATATCTAAGTGCTAATCGTATAGATAAATATTGATAGCCCGCTGGAATATATTAGATCAGTGTTCCCCAACCCTGTCCTTAAGGACCACCAACAGTGCATGTTTTATGGAAATCCACAGAGGTAGTTAATCAGCTCTGCTGAGACACTAATTGCCTCACCTGTGCATGTTTGTAGTTTTCTGCAAAACATGTACTGTTGGTGGGCCTTGACGATAGGGTTGGGGAACTCTGTGAATAGTCAACAGTACTTGGGTTCCCAACATGTGGTGCATACCCTTGGGAATGAATGGGATAGGTTCAGGGGGTACTTGAACTTGTCATAATCTGTCTATTACATTGAATTTGGGAATTAAAAAAGGGCAAATCACATATTAATATGACTAAATAATATTTAACCACTTGCCGACCGCACACTCATACCGTGCGGCGGCAAAGTGGTAGCTGGAGGACCAGCGACGCAACTGTGCGTCGCCAGGTGCCTCCCTAATTAATCAGGAAAGGCCGCTCGGGCGAGCGGCCGTTTCCTGTTAGATCACGGAGCGGGTCTCCGTGAATAGCCTGCGAGCCTCTGATTGTGGCTCGCAGACTAAATGTAAACGTAGGAGACATTTGTCTCCTTTGTTTACATTTGTACGGCGCTGCTGCGCAGCAGCGCCGTAAGGCAGATCGGCGATCCCCGGCCAATGAGCGGCCGGGGATCGCCGCCAAGTGACAAGGGACAGCCTGTCACTGGCTGCACAGGACGGATAGCGTCCTGTGCAGCCCCGATCACCGGGGATAAGCAGGTAGGAGAGGGAGGGGGGAATTTCGCCGCGGAGGGGGGCTTTGAGGTCCCCCCCCCTCCCGCAACATGTCTGCCCACCGGAGCAATCAGAACCCCCCTGCACATCATCCCCATAGGGGGGAAAAAAGGGGGGCGATCTGATCGCTCTGCATGAAACATGATCTGTGCTGGGGGCTGCAGAGCCCACCCAGCACAGATCACAAAAAATAACGCTGGTCCTTAAGGGGGGGTAAAGGGTGGGTCCTCAAGTGGTTAAGTTAGTTAAAAGCACATAGGAATGTTTAGATGCCTTACTACACAAACATTGATTAATCCTCTCAAATATATATATATATATGGAGCACAAATGCTACCATTGAATGCATAGCCTGATGCTGCTTTCTGAGGGTGAAGGCAAAATGTATCTGATTCTGCTATCTGGGGGTAGAGACAAAGTGCACCTGATGCTGCTATCTATCTGGGGGTGCAGACAAAGTGTATCTGATGCTGCTATCTGGGGATGCAGGTATAGAGTACCTCGTGCTGCTATCTTGGGGTGGAGACAAAGTGTACCTGATGCTGCTATCTGGGGGTGGAGACAAAGTGCACCTAATGCTGCTATCTATCTGGGGGTGCAGACAAAGTGTATCTGATGCTGCTATCTGGGGATGCAGGCATAGAGTACCTCGTGCTGCTATCTTGGGGTGGAGAAAAAGTGCACCTGATGCTGCTATCTGGGGGTGCAGACAAAGTGTATCTGATGCTGCTATCTGGGGATGCAGGCATAGAGTACCTCGTGCTGCTATCTGGGGGTGTAGACAAAGTGTATCTGATGCTGCTATCTTGGAGTGGAGACAAAGTGCACCTGATGTTGCTATCTATCTGGGGGTGGAGCAAAGTGCACCTGATGCTTCTATCTGAGTGTGGAGACAACATGTACCTGATGCTGCTATCTAGCGGTGAGGACAAAGTGTACCTCATGCTGCTATCTGGAGTAGTGGGGGCAAACAGCACCTCTATCACTCACTGTGCCTCAGGAGAGCCCCATTAGTTACAGCAACCAGTTTCCTTGTGGAGCTGTGAGAAAACGCGGAAAAGCCGCCGCGTGTACTCAGAACAAGGCGGCTGATTCCGCGTCCAATGCGGCGGTTGGCACGCATAGGCCTACATCTAGTAGTATGGCCGAATGCGGAGAAACCGCCGCATGCCTTGATAGCGGTGCGGCGGTTTCCGCGTCCAGCGCTGCGGGTGCTTTACATCACATGTCTGGTGTGGCTGGGACTGATAGTCCACACAGGTTCAGAAGGTCGCGCGTGCGCGCTGAGAGGCAGAACTTATATGACAGCCAGAAGGGAGTCAGCTGACCAAGCCGGTCAGCTGACGGCAGTACCACTTCCCATTGGTCCAGCACTTAGGGGAGGCGCTGGAGAGCGCCTTGCTATATATACTGAGTGCTGGTCATTCTCTGGTTGTCTGCCGTTGCGATCACTACGTGGTAGCACTCAGACCTTGTCAGTATCTGTGATATTATCTGTGTTATTATCTAGACCAGTTCCTGGGTGTTGACAATCAAGGACCTCACACCTCAGTCTAGGGAAAACTGTATAATATCTGTGTTATTACCTAGGGTACAATTTCTCCACTAACTGCGCTCCTGGGTTTCGCACTACAATAGGATCTATTAACGTGGTGCGCTCTTAAATATCCGATGTAAGATAATTAGGAAACAAAAAGCATGCAAGTAGCGCTCCAGATCTCAAAGAAGTCCACAATCAAACCAATTCAATGTCCATTACGTGTCTGTCGAAGTCCCTTTAAACATGACACCTTGGATCATCTAGGTCTTCCTGCATAGACTCCGTTTAGGATCAACACGATATATAGATAAACAGAGAAAAAGGCATATAGTGTAACTCCGTTTAAACTCTCAGCATTACCACCACCACTTCAATATCCCAATGGACCGTGATGAAAATAGCCTTAATACACCACTGGCGAGCGCCGTGACACACCCCCTCCGTGTCCACACTCACCCAATGGGCCTCCTTAGGTCTCCGGAGGTAAGATTTAAAGCCAGTGGGGGTCAATACACATTATCAGAAATCCGTATCAGAAATCCGTATGCCTCTCCTCAATCAAGGTACTGCGGGAACTTAGGAGACTTGATAACAGCGCTTTATACAGTGTTGGGTCCCCGGGTGACCACTCCGCTGATCATCGCCTCAAACCTCCGCGTCCTGAGTAACTTCCCTGGTACTTCCGTGTTCGCCAGCAGCGTCCGACGTAGCTCCGCCCTACGCATTTCGTCAGAGATCTGACTCATCAGGGGCTGACGTCAGACGCTACGCCGGCATTTTTATCCCTTGGGCATTCCTAAACCAACTTTATTGTACCCTCACTCATGCAAACAGGAATTCTCCTGCGCATGGGTAAAGTCCTCTCTGATCTTACTGGGCTAAATCAACCCTCCCCTCCGTACTCACTCGCCAAATAGACTCTGATGCCAAGCGTCGTAAAGACGCACCATAACCTCTGCCTATGGAGAGAATGCCGTTCCGGAATTCCGCCGCTATATTCCAAAATGGAAAATGCAGCGCTACGTTCCACCGCTTGTGGAATCGTCTGAATTACGGTTTTCAGCTATCATCAAACAGAGTGATCACTTACAAATACAACTAATACAGCATTTTTCTATACCTACCCTAATATGCCCTCCCTCCTATATTAATCATTCCTAAGAAAGCAATTTATATCGAATTCCACATTAAAACCTCTTGGAACCAGGGTATCTAGATTAAAAATCCACATCCCTTCTTTTTTAGAAATCTCCCTCGTTTTATTAAAACCCCTCCATGAACCTCTTAATTTCTCCACTCCACAAAAGAACATTCTACTTGGATCACACTGATGTTTCAATTTAAAGTGCATAGACAAACTGTGTTGCTCAAAACCCTTTTTAATATTATTTATGTGTTCTCCAACTCTTTCCTTTAATGTCCTGGTGGTGCGGCCCACATATTGCAAGCCGCAACTACACCATATTACATACACCACCCCCACGGATGCACATGTAATAAATTGCCTGATTTTATATTCTCTCCCATTAGAGTTTGCTTGGATACTTACCTTTCTCCCTCCGTTCCATTCTCTACAACCCTTGCAACTCCTACAATGGAAAAAACCTGGGGTCTGCCACCCCACAAATTCTTTCTGTACAGGGGGGGCTACACAACTAGGTGCAACCAAATTTTTTAGATTAGGGGCCCTTCTGTTATTACCTAGGGTGTTGATGATCAAGGAGCTCACACCCAAGACTAGGCATTGTTGATTATTTGTTATGACCTTCTGCTCTACTGACTACTCTTCTGATCTCTGATTAGGTACTTCGCTATATCTGATACTCTGTTGCCGATCTCTGCTTGTCTTAGGATTCCGCATCTGTCTCCTGTCTCTGTCCCTGATCTGTCTGTCTGTTACCGACCCGGCTTGTCCGACCTTGAGAGCTATCTCCTCAGTCTAGAGATAGCTCACAGACCTGGGGGTGACATCCTTCCTTGGTGTCACTCACACTCTGTCCTTCCTACTCCTAGCCTGACCCCTCCCTCGGGAGAGTCTCACGCTTACGGAAGGAACGTGTTACTGTGCAGTACTCCTTACTGCTGTGCACCTGCTCCTCAGGTGCAGTCCTCAAAGTATTTCTGTTACACCGAACACTCTTATTACCCAGGTGTCCAGAGGTTAGAGATATATCTGATTATCGGTGATACTGCAGATCATCAATAATCGGGTATATATCTGTATTCTCTGTGATACTGCAGATCACCGGTAAGCAGACCCTCTCTGTGTTACCCCGATCGTTACAGGAGCTAAATAAAGTGGGGATGGGAGGACAAGGAGCACTTATTTCATCACCTGGAAGGGGGACAAAGAGCACCTAATGCCACTATATGAGGAGGTGTGTGTGGGGGGGGGGGGCAAAGATCTCCTAATGATGCTATAAGAGAGCAATGTTCATTTTTGCCCAGGGCTTTGTTTCACATTAAACTGACCCTGTTACACTGTACTTCAAGATGCACTACATTTATGAGAAATAATGTGACATATGCCTTCTTATAAGCTGTGAGGTAAACTTAAAAATGAAGTCCTATTATAAAACTATTAAGCATAAAATGTAATGTAGTTTTAAAAAGAATAGATTTTACATTCAACTGGTTCATCTGAAAAAGTCGTCACTGACTCAAAACTAGGAGTATGAGAATGTTTTTGCATCAAAAGGGACTTCCACTGAAGAACATAACAGTGGCACTGTCAGGAATTATCAATCCACCGGTGGAACATTAAAATATAGAAATGCTCAGAGGATTGATCTCCCAAAATGGAATTATTTCAAACAATTATCATTTACTTATGTTAGCTGTCTTGCATTTGTGGATGTTGTCCCTGCTTAGGAATCCCTCCAGACACATTGCGTGCATTCCAGGAATTAAGGTGACTTGCATGCCCTTCCAAGCAGCTGTTAAGAAGGGACTTTTATATGGAAACATGGCCCTGAACCTTTAGGCTACATTCGCAGTGGGACGTTGTGAAGCTGCGTTATAAAGTCTTACCAGGGCTGATTCAAGTAACAATTGGGCCCTAGGGCAAAATTAGCCTGGGGGCCCCCCAACAGACACCCCCTGACCAAAAAGCGTCATTAGAGGCCCTTTGTTGCAGTCAAATTAGAGGCCCTGGGGCAATTGCCCATATTTTCCTATGGTAGCTCCGGCCCTGAGTCTTACAGCTTACTGCACTGCAAAGCTAATCCTATGGGACAGCAACAACAAATAACATTTGTAAAACACTTTTCTTGCGTAGGACTCAAAGTGCATAAGCATGGCTCAGACCAATAATTGGTTGATTGGTAAATTGTGGTACAGAGGAAGAACTCTATAAGTCCGGAAATGCCAGGTGGCTTTTCAGTCTGGTTTTTAATAACTGGGTAGGGAGTTCCAAAGTGTAGGGGCAGCATGACAGAAAGCTCTGTCTCCAAAGGTTTTGAAGTGCACTCTGAGAGTGACCAAGTTTATGGAACCTGCTGATCTGAGGTTGTGAGAGGTGTGGTGCAGGTTCAGCAAGTCATTCATGTATCCAGGGCCTAAATTGTGCAGTGATTTAAATGTCAACAGTCCAATCTTGAAGAGTATTCTCCATTTTACTGGTAGCCAGTGCAGTGAGTGAAAAATCGGTGTAATGCGACAGTGGCAAGGCTGGTTTGTTAGCAATCTGGTTGCAGCATTCTGCACTAATTGCAGGCGGTGCAGGTCCTTGTTTGGGAGGCCTGCATAAAGGGCATTGCAGTAGCCCCGCCATGATGTGATGAAGGCGTGAACTAAGGTTGAAAGATCCTCTGGGGGGATCAGATGTTTAATTTTTGCAAGTCTACAGTAGGCAGATTTGACTACAGCTGAAATTTGGTTTCTGAAGCTTAATTCCCAATCGATTAGCACACCAAGGCTGCGTAAAAGGTAAGAGCTGTTTATGTCTGAATTTAGAATCCTGATTGATGTTGATTTACGATAGAGCTGTTTTGGTGCCAAGCACTGGCTTTGGACAACAAAGACCTCAGTTTTGTCAGCATTCAGTTTCAACCAGTTGTCATTCATGTACGCCTGTAGCTCAGCTAAGCAAGAATTTATTTTTGGAGTGGGGTCTGTTCCACCGGGTTTGAAGGACAGGTATAGCTGCGTGTCATCGCAGCTATACCTGTCCTTCAAACCCGGTCACATCAGGCCATATTGTTGGATAATTGTACCAAGTGGCAACATGTAGTCCTGCAGTCTGTTGAGCAGAATTTCATGGTCAACTGTATCAAAAGCCACTGAGAGATCCAACAGGATTAGGATGAAGCATTCCCCTCTGTCCCTTGCCATGAGCAGATTGTTGCAAACTTGGAAGAGGGCTGTTTCACAGCTGTGGTGTTTCTTAAAGCCAGATTGTAGAAGGTCCAGGATGTTGTTTGCTGAGAGTCTGGCTTCAAGTTGCAGATAGACAGCCTTTTCAATAACTTTATCTAAAGAGGGGAGGTTGGAGACAGGTCTGTAGCTGCTCATTGCATCTGGATCCATGGAACATTTTTTTAAGAAGGGGCTTGATGATTCCTTCTTTTAGAGAGGTAGGAAACCTCCCTGCTTGCAGTGGGCAATTGACTATTTTGTGAAATGCTGGTCCAAAAAAGTCAGGGCATTTCAGCATGTACTTAGTTGTCCAGGGTCCAGTTCACAGGTTGTCTGGCGGAAATGACAGAGGATGTCTGAGATCTCTTCCTCACTAATACCTTTGAAGTCAGTCCAGGGTGACCTCAGGTTGTTCTTGCAACTATTAACAGGCGTTGAATAAGTCTTAGGTGCTGTGGACTGAATGAGAGACCGTTTAGAGGACACTTTGTCAGAAAAGTAGCAAACAAATTTCTCACATAGCTCCTTTGAGGGATTTATACTGGGATTTTGACAGGGTGGGTTACAAAGGCTATCAACTGTGCGGAATAATTGGGCTGGCCTGTTGGTGGCCTTTACGATCTTGGTGATCGCATTTTGGTAGCTTCCCAGGTGAAAGACAAGGATGTGTTTATCTTTTGAATTCTGAAATTTGCACCATTTTCTTTCTTGTCTGCACACTTCTTTTTTAAGGTCCTTTAGTGAGCTATCAAACCACCGTGCATAAAGAAGTGTTGTAGACCATTTGATGCCTACTTAAGTAAGAACGTCAAAAGCAGATGACACAGCATGGTTGTAGGTCAGGACCATGGAGTCTAGGTCTGAGCAATGCAGTGGCGTATCTGGGTAAAAAATCGCCTATGGCAAATACTGAAACTGCGCCCCCCCACCCCCAGCAGAGTCTCATGTCCCTGTAAAAAAACAGCCAGGTGTGTCAGGAACCGGCCTGCGGCACGCCTGCGTATACGGTTCCCGACTGCGGGTTTGACCAGATCAAGCGGGCGACAGCCTTATTCAAGCTACAAACAAGGCTGTGACCCCTAAAAAGCTCCTTACTGCCACCACTAGCGGTTTGCTAGACACGTTCACTCAGCTGTCGAGTGCTCAATACACAATCTGCGTTTTTGTATTTGGGTCAGCTTTGTGCTTAGGCCAAATACGAGAACGCCACGCACACACACACAGTTGCAATCTTACACGGTAGTGAAGCAAAACTACTAACAGTCGTTCCGAACGATACTGTTAGACTTCCCACTCGGCTGTCGAGCGCAGAAGTGCCCCATACACACAATGCAATTACAATTTCATATGGTAGTGTTGCTCAAGCATACAATTAGGCATTATGCAGGAGAACAGAGGCGCCAAAAGGATAAAAGGTAGCTAAATGAGCTTAAAAACCAAATTCTTGGTAAATAGAGGAGGTAGTGGTGGACTTACCTCCTCCAAGTAGACACACAACGACTGTAGTAAAGACAGTCAATATATTTTATTTATGAACTCCAAATATGCAACGCGTTTCGCAGGTTTGATCCCGCTTCATCAGGCAATAACAACGGAGCAATAGCATATGTGGTCAGTAGAAGAGCCAGGCACCTCTGTGTACAATTAGGCATGGACTTATACACAGCTACACTGCAGTCTCCTCTAGGCTATGAGTGTTAGTTTAGTACAGCAGAAGTCAAGCTTATTAAATAATAATTTAATATTCCAGGAAAAAGTGGAACAATGCAGAACAGAATATATACAAAAGATTACAAAAAACTAAATAAAAAGTTACAAAATTAAGCGTTACAAAGATAAACACAAAGCGATTTGCTTACCAAAATACAGGGATCCAGATAGAAGAACCTTGGACTATTGTGGACGGACACAGCTCTGGCTTGACCAGGAGCACCTTAGCTTGGGCCGGGAGTCCAGCTGCAGCTACCGTCAGAAGAGGACTGATTTTAGGTATCTGTCCCCGGTTTTTTATAATGGAATATTTGCCTTGAGGCTGTAAGCCTGTTTGGACGGGGGGAACTAGATTTAATTACATCCTCAGACATAATTTGATTTCCAGAGATCTAACATCCACATGTGAAAAATGTACTATAGCCCACACACAACAAAAGACTTCCTTAACCTCCTATTTCCCCCAGGTTAAAGTGTATTTTAGTACATACATGAAAAGACTTCCCTAGTCCACGTTACAGGTGACAAACACATTGTTGACAGTATTGGCCTGAATAGCCATCTCCTAATTAGAGGCTCGGTAGACAGTTCCTAATTACTGTCCAGGTTCCTTTGCCTATGGAAGGTGACTGGTCTATTCAATGAAGACAGTTCCCTTGATCTCTGCCCTCAATGCAAATTTAATCTACATACAGACATTATCCAGGTGACACCTTCCAAAAGCCAGACTGGCTGACATACAATCCCATATGATACAGCAGACATAAAAATGGGAAAATGAAAATATATTACTGTATTATTCTTAACAGCATCAGCACCTCAATATATCACCACAAGGTGCTTCAAGATAGAAAATTTTGAGAGAATGTAATGTCGCCAGCTGCTTTCCTGGGGTCTCTTCCAGCCCCCTGAAGTCCTTCTGGTCCCTTGCTGTCATTCTGTGCTGCTCCATCAGCCCTGTGCCTTCTCAATTGCACTCCCACAGCTGGCAGTATTAGTAAGTAAAAATTGCTAATTGCTACTGCGCATAAGCAGAGCACTCCCAGACACGGGAGCGTGATTGAAGAGGCACAGGGTAGGGAATGTGTGGTGGCCAGCGACTGGTGGACTCTGCCAGCTTTTAGATGGGACAGCGACTGAACAGAGCAGTGCGGAATGACAGTGAGGGCACAGGGGGACTTCAAGGGACAATAGATAGAAAGAGGAGGGGAAGTGAAGCAGAGAGAGGGGAGAGTGGGATAGGGGAATGGAAGAGAGTGATAAGTGTGGGAAAGTAGAGGGTGGACTCAAAAGAGAGGGAAAAAAGAGGGTAAAAACACAGGAGAGAGAAAGAAGGGGGCAGATAAAGAGCAACAGGAGGGAAATACTTTGTGGAAATTGAGGAATCTCTTCACCAGTCTCATGGCAGGGACATGTATAAACACACCACCATACTGCACTGTTCAAAAAAGAGAGGACAGTGGGCAGGGACGGATCTAGACCAAGTTGCGCCTGGGGCAAGGTCAGGTTTTGGCGCCTAAAGGTCAGGTTTTGGCGCCTAAACTGCCATTCCCCATCCAGTTTGGCACCTAAAGGTCAGGTTTTGGCGCCTAAAGATCAGGTTTTGGTGCCTAAACTGCCATTCCCCATCCAAATTTTGCCGCCTTTTTAAGAATTCAACAAACTGCGCCTGGGGCAAGATACCCGCCTGCCCCTCCTAGATCCGTCCCTGTCAGTGGGAGGGAGGGAGAAGACAGAATAGGAAAGGCAAATAACCCTCTTATCAAAATTGTCCCAAGCTCCTTCTCTCTGCTCCATTAACCCCACACACAGCTGTCAGCGTCACTTCAGCTACGCGGTCTCATGCCTGTGAAAACAGTGGCAGGCTGCTCTCGGATCTTTCTCTGGCTGTCTCCGTCTCTGCCTGCCTCACTAGTGTGCACTCATTCACTATGGAACTCCGGCTGCAGCAGCTACACACATTGTTCTCCTCTGCTCTCCCACCCCCATCAGCCCCAGCGGTGGCAGCAGCAGGGCTCCAATCAGGAGGGGGATGCGAGGGTTGTCAGGGTGACGAAGTGAGCAGCAGGGAGGTAACTAATGTAATGTCTCCGACTACTGTGTATGGGCCAGCGTAATGGTAAAGCTCCGGTGGCCAGCAAAATATGCGTCATGGGAAGGAACCAGGATGTGTGGCGAAGCATGGACTTGGACCTTGCTGGAAGGTAGGGGTGATGATCTGATTATTTATGCGCCCCCTTGGAGATGAGTGACAAGGGGCGCCTATAGCAGCTGCCCCATGTGCACGCCTTTAGATACGCGTCTGGAGCAATGATTTGTCAGTTCGTCGAAGTTGAGGATATTCTGAATGTGCTGGGGTGAGAGATCTTTCAAAGAGCAGTATTTTCTGAGTTCTTTCCCTCTGTGCTTTATCGCTGGTGCTGTCAGAAAGAAGTGGATGGTGTGGGGGTCTGACCATACCACTGGGTTTATTTCCATGTGGGATATTAAAAGTCCAGAATGGAATATAAGATCTAGAGTGTGCCCTTTCTTGTGGGTGGAGAAGTTGGCAGTAGAGATGGCCCGAACAGTTCGCCGGCGAACGGGAACCGGCAACCTTTCGGGGTTCACGATCGCGGAGAACCGCAAACTTTTCCGGAAGTTCAATTCGCCCCCATAGTGCATCATTAGGGTCAACTTTGACCCTCTGCAGCTTCAGGCATTGGACTCACTCGTGTGCCTGCAGTAATTAAAGTAGGGAGAGCTGCTGCTGCAGAGAGAGCTATAGGGAAAGCTTAGTTAGGCTCTTGTAGGCTTGTTAGCTTGCTCCTTGCTGATTCTTATTGCTAAAAAAGCACCCCTCAACAGCTCTTTTGAGAGCTAATCTTGTTCTTGTGATCTATTTTTTTTTTTTTTTTGTGTGGCCCACTTGCATTATATACAGCCCTGTCAGTCAGTCACAGCTGGCCTTTGGCCCCTTGGTGGTAATTCCTACTGTGCCACTGCCAGGCCCAGCACATTCAGTGAGTGACTACCTGTGTGTGTGACAGGCAGCTGCACATTTGTAATCCCAATCACTGCACCTGTTCACTGTTCAGTGCACCTACCTATCTATACCTACGTGAGCGCACGCATTGTTAATACCACCAGTCATTGCACCTGTTCATGGTACCTGTGTGTGTGTGTGTGACAGGCAGCTGCACATTTGTAATCCCAATCACTGCACCTCTTCACTGTTCAGTGCACCTACCTACCTACGTGAGCGCACGCAGTTTTATATACCACCACCAGTCGCTGCACTTGTTCACGGTACCTGTGTGTGTGACAGCTGCACATTTGTAATACAAGTCACTGCAACCTGTTCATTGCACCTGTGTAACCACACGCTGTTTTATATACTAGTCCGTGCATACCTGTTAACAGCACCTGTTTAACTGCACATTGTTGTACCAGCAGTCACTGCAACCTGTTCACTGCACCTGTGTAACCGTACATTGTATTAGTCAAGTCAGTGCATACCTTTCACTTCATCCCCCCCCCCAATTCGGACAAAACAAAAGGCAGAAACAGAGGCAGGCCACCTGGCAGGTCTGTTCAAGGTCGCGCTGTCGTGATTTTGTGCGGCCCTAGACCAAAGTACAGTGTTCAGAAGAAGGCACGTGCCATCAACCTCCAATATTGTCAGGACCTAGTTGACTATTTAACACAGAACACTGACCTCATCTTTCTCAGCTTCCGCACGGAAGTGTGACATATCTTCCTCCTCCTGCTCTGATTCTGGCACCCCACTTCACACTCAGTCGGCCGCCATCACCAAAGTGCAATCACCCCAGGGCTCAGCTGTGTGGACATTTTTTGTGTGTCTGCCTCAGATGAGACCAATGCCATCTGTACTCTCTGCCACCGAAAATTGAGCCATGGAAAGACCAAGACCCGCATAGGGACAACTACCTTACAAAGGCACATGATTACAAAGCACAAACTGCAAGAGGATGACCACCTGAGGAAAAGCAGCACACAAAAGCAAAGCCACACACCACAGTGGAAGATACCAGGCTGCAATTATTTCTCAAAAAAGGCGATACCTAAACTGTACCGTGATGTTGAAAGGCAAGTGGTGTCATCTCTGGCACACAGCGTTGGGTCAAGGGTCCATCTGACCACGGATGCCTGGTCTGCAAAGCATGCTCAGGCCTGCCCGAAGACTAAGTCAGTCCCCACACACAGCATCCCTGCCTGCACGCCGTGTGACTGCCTGCTCCAAGACTAAGTCGAACCCTACACAGCATCTCTGCGTTCAGGCCGCTTGACTGCCTTCTCTGCCACCACCAACAGGGTCCACCAGGACTCCAGGCGGATTCCTAATTTTTTAAGGCTGCTAGCAGCGGCCCCTATAATAATGTTTCTGGTGCGTGTACATGCCTGCCTAATTTTTCTGGCTGCACTGCAGCTGCAACAACAAAACAAAAGGCATGTACATGTGTCAATTCCCCTTCGTGATCGTTACCTTGCCACGGTGAAGGGGCTTGCATATCACAATGAAGCAAAGACCGACGGCTATATGAGTGTGTTGGGGTTAGGGGGCACACCTGACCCAAGAAAATATATAATAAGGTCGTTGCTTCATTGTGGACAGACCAAATTCGATCAGCTGGACACTCAGTCACTGTTGTTCTGTCATTCAGCTACCTCAGCCCAGTGACCATATGGGCTTGAAATCTGCCATAGTCTGCATTCTGGCCATGGTGCGCACCAGTCCAGTACGGCCGTCACTACACAAACAGCTGTTTGCGGTGCGTTACACAGTGAGTTCGGTCTGTCAGTGTGTAGCAGAACACTAATTACACTACCTAATTGATGTATACACATACAAGATGTTTTAAAGCACTTTAGGCCTCCAATTTAGCATGCAATGTGATTTCTGCCCTTAAAACGCTGCTGTGCATCAAATCCTGATTTTTCCCGGGGAGTTTTGGCGTGTATCCCACTCATCCATGCAAAAACTCAGATGTTCCCAGCTAATAGTTGGGCTGCCAGGCATTCAAAGGATTCAGTGGGGCCTATGGCCAGGGACCTTATGTTCAAAGAGGATCTGAATCATATGGAAACTCCCCCTCCTTTGCAGTCTTGCCTCTCACAGTGCAAGACTGAGTAGCTAACTGGCATAGCAGCTTCCAGAGTGGGGCCTGCATGTTCCCCAAGCCAGCTCTCTGTCAAAAAGGCCATATCAGAGAGCTCCATTAGGTAATCTATGGTTGCTGTTTTATTATTTATTGATCTGGCATTGTAAAGTGTGGCTGTGACAGGCTTTCCTGGGGACGTCCACAGTGTGACATTAGCATCGCATTGTAACATGTTGCGTTATAGTAAAGCACTGCTTGTAGTGCGCTACACAGTGCGTTACCTCTAAACGCACACGTTACCAGGTACAGGAAAGCATACTTTTCATTGCCTCTATACTTTACTGTACCTATTGTACGCGACGGTAATGCAGCGTTAATGTGCGTTTCTACCTGAATTTTGCATTGCATTGTAATGCTGCGTTGTGACTTTAACGTCGCATTACAACGCAGCGTCCTACTGTGAATAAGCCCTTACTTGCATACTAGAGTCATGTTTTTGGGCTTATTTTGTTTGGAAAATTTCTGCTAGAACAGTGATTTCAGTAAGAGTTCTACTATGGGGATTTATTAATTCATTTTCTGGGTGGACAGACCACATTAGCCATCATGCTAGTGCTACAGTGTAGACACAAGTTAATAAAGTTGCCATGGAGAGAAGCTCTTCTTATATCTCACAGCATAAAAAAACCCTTAAAAGTACATACACAGAATATAAAATAATAATAATAATAATAATAATATAGTACTACTGCTAATTGAGTGGAATGTGGTTAAATAGCTTGCTTTGCACCACAAAGGTTGCAGGTTTGTATTTAGGGCACTATCCATATCAAGCTATAAACATTGCGGTCCCTCTGCTGCTCCTGTTAGGATTGTCAAACTACGTTATTCAGTCTACATTCCATTCGTACTTTGGATGAACTCTGGTTATCTTTAATTTGATGGTGCCTTATCTGGGGGACCCCAGGGCACCTGTTATGTCTTATACCTTGGTAACAAACTAAATTTAACACTATGACTAACCCTGTTTGCCTCATTCTTTGCTGTATGATTATTTACGGTAGCTACATGTAGGAGATACCCCAAGTGGACGGGGACCCCCTAGGGGAATTCACCGTTATACTCTTACCTCCTGAGGAAGTGAAATTCCAGCTTCACGAAACGGGTCAAGCTATGTGCTCGGCCTTGTTGTTGCTTACTACATTATATGGTTACTATATATAACATCTAATGACTGATTAGAGGAGTTAAATATCCCCATATAATTTCCTGTAGATCTGTAATCCATCTTACCCAATGTGGTTTGTGATAAATCCTATTACTTAATGGGGATTTTTGTCATTCTTTTTGGAACCAATCTATGAACAGTTCCTCTTTATATGTGTGGTATTTGCCTCTTTCTTTTAAAATGTTCAATAAAAATGTATAATTTTAATGCTCCCCATTGACAAGTGACTTTCTGTTTTGAATGTGATACTATTACTTGACCCCCAAACTCCCACAGACCTCTACTTGTGCAATTAATACATAATAATTGAGAGGAAGGGCATTTACTACATATATATTGAAGTTCACACCAGGCGCGAATATAATCCTTTGGTCTGATATGAAAATTACTATCCATATGGAGTTTCTGCATTTAACCCATGTTGATGTGGATTTGCTCTGGGTACTTCGAATTTTCCTCCCACATTGCAAAAATAAGACAAGTAACATTTATATTGCACTTTTTTCCTGGTAGATTCAAAGTTCTTGAGCTGCAGCCAATCGGGCACGTTCAGTAGGCAGGAGCAGTGTTGGGGAGACTAGCCCAAGGACTCTTTACTGAATTGTTGCTGGCTTACTGATCAGAAAGAGCCGTGACTGCAACCCAGGTCGTCTGTGTCAGAGACAGAGCCCTTAATTATTACACTATCTACCACTAAGACACATCAGAAGGTTGAGTGGCTCCCCATAAACCTGGCCCTAGACTATGGTAGCAACATTCAATTGTGAGCCCCTCTGATACCATAAATGACTTTATTATTACTCAGTTGAGTGTAGAAAATGTGTCAGTGCCAGTAACAAATGGCATTCACTCATATTTTTAAGCATTACCATTTTTGCTTGCTTCAAATACATTTTGCATTTTATTTGAACGGCTAATATTCTAGAAGAAAATATTTTGCTGTTTTAGCCCAAATAATAAAGAGCTTTTTACTAGCACTGTTCTGCATTTGCGAAACATCATGTACACAACAGGTGCTTGTCTCATAGGGTAAATAAATATTGCTCGGGGTTGAAAGTTGTCCGTTACATCTATGCCTAACAAATCTGTCAGGATGCTAAAGGTGGCCATACACTGGTCGATTTGCCATCAGATTCGACCAACCGATAGATCCCTCTCTGATCGAATCTGATCAGAGAGGGATCGTATGGCCACCTTACTGCAAACAGATTGTGAACCGCTTTCAGCCTCAAAACGTTCACAATCTGTGCTGCAGCTGCGTACCCCGCATACATTACCTGCTCCGCCGGCGCGACTCCCCAGGTCTCTGCTGTCTTCTTCTCCGCTCCTCTCTGGTCTGGTCTCCGGCATGCTTCACTTCTTCCTGCCCGGCAGGAGGTTTAAACAGTAGAGCGCGCTCTAGTGTTTAAACTTCCTGCCGGGCAGGAAGAAGTGAAGCATGCCAGAGACCAGACCAGAGAAGAGAAGACAGCAGAGACCAGGGGACTCGCGCCGGCCGGATCAGGTAATGTATTGCCGCTGTATTGCGTCGGTCGTCGGGCATTCGAACGCCGCTATCGATGCACTCCCGACCCGCCGGCGATTGAGAAAAATCTTCTGCACAGACGGATCGACAGGAATCGATTTTGGACGGAAATCGATTGTTCTGTCAGCGGTGTGCGCTGCGATTTCACAGCCGATTCGATCACTGTGATCGAATCGGCCGTATATCGTCAGGAAAATCGTTAGTTGTATGGGCCCCTTAAGACTAAACCTGGACTAAAGAGAACCCGAAGTGAGAAGAATATGTAGGCTGACATAATTATTTAAATTTAAACAATGCACATTGCCTGGCTGTCTTGCTAACCCTCTGCCTCTAATACTTATATCCATAGATCCTGAACAAACATGCAGATGAGATATTTCTGACAGAAATCTGATAAGATTAGAATTTTATCAAAATTAGGTCTACTTACCTGGAGCTTCCTCCAGCACCTGGAAGGCTATGTGTCCCTTGCCGCAGCTCTGCTCCCAGCCAGGGGTACCCTCTGTTGCAGTCGCTGAACCCGGCAAGGTTGGTATCTTCTACACATGCACAAGCGCGCAGCCACGCCACTCGCAAGCGCGCTCTCATAACGGGAGCATTCTGCGAGGGGCAGAAATACTGCGCCTGCGCACAAATCTCCCGGCGACATGAGCACAATTGTGAGCAGCACGTGATCAATATTTCAGACCCTGTCAGTCTTGAAAACCTCAATAAAACTGTCTAGTACTTTCCAATACAAATGCAACAAACTAAGCTAAGACAGTACTCAAAATGACAGAGTGCCATAACTCTCTGTGACTTAAAAGGCATAAAGGGGTTAAAATAGTAAATACATGGTTCACCTTTCTTGCTGTGATCATAAAATATTGCTCTCAGGCGCCAACTTCCTGTGTGTCATTTAATGCAAGAGGAAGTTACATGAGTATGCTTGTGGGGAACAGAAACATAGGGCTTGAATTTCTAAGGCTGTCCAGAGCTAGAGATTATTGGTTTACATACAATCTTGCAGACCTAATTTGGCTATCTGCTATTATGAGGCAAGGTTAAGGTTCTTGGGTCATATTGGATCATATTGGTCATGGTCACACTGGATCACAGACAGGGTTTTTGAAAGGGTGGCAAATTATCTGTTGTGCGGTTTCAATTATATGCAAGTACACACAAAAAGAGTACTCTTAATAAATCAAGAACATGACCAGAGTATAGGTGCAAAGTGGTGGTCAAAATGTAATTGTCAGTCCACTACAGCAAACTTCCTGTGCTCTGTAGATTTAGCTGGTGGGTGGGTGGGTGGGTCAGTCAGTAGTGACAATGTGACTACTAAAGTACAAGGAGGATCCGGCCAGCCCTGGGGATGGGTTGTCTGCATCTCTCTGCTCCCCTCCCCCTTCTGGACGGAAGGGGGGAGGGGCTGTGGCACTCCTGGGCAGTGGATGCTGAATATGCAGAAAGTATATAGTCAGGTGAACCTGGATAAAGCACACATGTTGTTTTTTTCTCAATGTAAAGTACAAGGAACACTACATTTACCAATACTTTAGCAGAAAATGTGGCTGAAGGTGGGGGCAAGGAGCCACAGTAATAAGGTTGGAAAATGGACATAATTAACCAGTATTTTAAAGGTGCTTTCTGGTAGTCACATCCAAATACCTCAAAAACAAGTACAAAACAACAGTGCAACTCTGTAGCAAGAAAATGTGGAGAGCTCCCTCCACCTGGTTATGTGGGACTGGGACACCCTTATGCGGGACACCCTCCTCCATTGTGTTTGGAAGCGTATATATAATCCATCACTTTCACCCAGAGTCAAGGCTGTCCACACTCACAGACAGCAGTACTTACACTAAATGAACTAACAGTTTCTTTCAATTCACAAAATATGAATCTGGTTTGGACCAGCACAGCGGTAGGCTACAGGCAGGCCTGGATTTGCTTCACAGGAGCCTATAGGTACAAATGTTCTGGCATCCTAGACTTCACCCTCCTCGAACCCTTAAACACCCCACTTAACCGCACCACAAGTGTGCTGCTTCGCCTCTTTCCTACTTCCCACATGTTTCTCTTAGTATTAGGTAGACAGAGTAACCTGTCATTTTTGCTCCGCCTGGAACTCTGCATAGGGAAGGAGGGAGGGGGCACTCGGGGACAGGAGTGAGCCGCCTCTTCATCATCAGGCGCCTGTAGGCACATGCCTACAGTGCCTTATGGTAAATACGGCCCTGGCTATAGGGATCAGTGTTGGATAAAGTCCAACACTTTGGTCCCCTTTGGCACCACACACTGTCATGTAATAATGCGATTATGATGGAGCACATGCAATTGGGACAGAGGGCTACAGAACACAAGCTGGTGCCGGCCCCAACCCCACTGATTCCGTATTGCCTTCTTGCTCTGGTTCGAGAAGGTAGAGACCCTACCGGCTCCACCGCAATAGCACCTACCGATCACCCATGCACCCCACCACACACACACACACAACGGATACAAAATAAGTGCTGGGGGAAAGAAGCGTGGAAGACAAAAAAATGGGTTGAAAAGGGTTAACATTTATCAAGGGTTTAATTGTATGCAATCGAGGTTTTAAAAAGTGATCTACATCTGCAACTTTGAAAATGCAGAAAATTTACAATTCTCCATTATTTTAATGTTGCATTTTGCTGACATTTTCTATATAGACTAGAGAAATACCAACAGTAATATTATATTATACAACTGACAACTTCAATGATTAATAAGCAGTGTAAACAGCAGTGATTTCGTGCAAAGTAGAATTACACACAGCAACAAGGTTTCAGTTTACTGCCCCTAGAAAAGTAAACACTGAACTTGCTATCAGCAGCTGTAACAAAAATATATCACAACGCACAATAAATATGTCAATGAAGTAGATATCCTGCCTTGCAGCACTGTGATGCGAAGTTCAATTCCATTTGCTTTCCTCCCATAAACTAAAAGCATGGAGGAGCAGTGATTGTGTAGACTTGCAATGCTCGCAGTGCTTTCAATGCTTAAATGATTCCATCACTACTGCTTTCAAATCAAGCAGGGACTAACCATATCAGATGGTTATAGAACTGTGTATGTTTATCTACAGTCTGTAAGTTGCACTAACAACTGGGCTATATGTGAATGGTTCACAATGGTGCCAGAAGGAGATGGGGAACCGTTTCTTAATGATTATTACTATTTAAAACATCTATAGAAGGGAGTATTTACAGCACAGGACCAATTAAGAGCTAATACTGCAGTTGAAGGAGGCCCCTCTGGGCCCTCTGGCCCAAGGGCCCCAGTGCATTCGCAACCTCTGCACCCTCTGTTGCTACGACACTGCAATGATGGTGAAAGACAGTGATTATCAGAGTCCTGGTGGATTGGTTTTGGACGATAAGCTGTGTTATTTGTTTGTATCGAACTACAACAGAAAATCACTCCATTGGTCCTCATTTTACTGATTTTACTGCTATTGCTGGCAATCTGATCGTTCTGTCTTGAATTCAAATGCACTCTGAAGTTGTTTTTTTGTCGCAAACTATTGGAGATCGCTTGTTTTATGACGGGTGATCAATCGTGTGTACAAGGCTTGAAACTGAGGAATGTGTTGGTGCTGTATATATGAGCATAATAAATATCAAAACTCCCTTATCACATTTAATATTGCAAACAGATACAACTTTAAATTAAAAGACAGTTAAATCATTATCAATCAATGATGAATCACATACAAAAGGAGATATGCACAGTATGATCTCAGGACATAAAATTGCCCCTTAAAACTTATGAGGAGTTTCAAGTAAATAAAGCTATAAGTTGTCTTACCTGGCAGTTCAGAGGCTTTGGCAGAGGCAGTATGGTGAATATGGCTTGTGGGGTCTTTTTCTTGAAAAGCAGAGAATGTCTGTTGGAGGTAACTGTAAACCTGTGCTATATTAACTGTGACAGAGTATCCAGCAGACACAAGAGCAGTCTATGTGGCCCTATCAGCAGCTGAGCTGATCTTTCCCAGTATAGCATGTAGATGTCCCAGTCACTGTGGAGTAGGAGGAGGTCACATATACTTCCACTCAGAGTTTTGAAAGAAATATTTTTTTTCTCTTTTTCCTTTAACTGTTGCTAGGTGTTGTTGCAGCTTGGTGGTATGCTTCTGAGATAGGTTCCTCTCTTTTGCTCTTCTTATGTTCTTAGACTAGAGACTTTGTTGAACAATTTCTGGCGTGCTAAATTTAACCGGTGTTCTCAGCAAGTCAGGCTTGTCAACAGCTGAGCAGTCTGTAGCATTCTTGCTGCTGTTGTAAAACAGCAATATGTTATCAGTGGACTCCCTGAGATACTGTCCAGTGAGCTCACTGCAGACTACAAGTAACTATTATTATAACAAAGCCCAGTCACGTTATCTCTATCTTTAACATGGGCTCTGCAGAGGGAGCCTGGAAACAGCTCATAGCTGCTTTATGACCTGCCGATGTCAAGTGTCAAATGATTCATTGCACAACACTGGATTCGATTCAACACAAAGTCATTCTGTTTAAATCAAGCATAATTTGTGGACAACCGATGCCTGTTGTTCCAGAGGCGGACATAGGCCTGTGCAGGCCGTGCAGCCGTAAAGGGACCCCATACCTCTAGGGCCCATGCAGCTGCATCACAGTTAGGGCATGATTATTCTGTCAGTTCTTCTCTGAGACTTTCCCTCTGAAACCCAGGAGCAGGGCTGCCATCAGAAGTTTTTGGGCCACATACTGGGCAAACCTTACCCCCCCCCCCCCCCCCCCTCACTCACCTCTGACCCCACAGTGCAAATCACAATATTTGAAGGCCTGAACACAGTAACATCTATGTGTCCGCTTTTCACACGCTCCCATGGTTTGGAGCGTTCTGCATATGCTCACTTTAAGACTGTACCTGCCCTTGCGCAGAATGCTCACAACTATGGAAGCACGATGGAAGAGGCTCGCGGTCCGGAACAGTTCATGCACAGTGCCCTGCAACCTAGATGGACTTCACAGGAGCGTAAAGAATTGGACTGGAAGGGTACTGAGGGAGCTGATGGACTACAGGGGGCTGGAAGGAGCCCCAGGCAAGTAAAAATTATTTTCTCCCATTTATTGCATGTTTACTTCAATCACTAACTTACTAAGGTAACTCCAGGTTGAGCGTCCCGGCACCTGGGCAGCCCATGTGTGGCACTCTTTGCTGGGCCCCAGATTCACTTGGGCCCCATACAACGGTCCCCTGTGTGATGTCCTGAAGGTGGCCCTGCCCAGGAGGAACAGTGATATTTGCTTGTGGCCCAGTCATACACAAGTATGAAATACTACCTCTTTAGCAGTAATCCTGAGTCAGGCTCGGGACGGAAAGACACACAACAGGGTGGTAGTCCGGTGCCTGAGTAAGTTATATGCAGGAGCTGCTACAGATCTCTCTGTGGTATGCTTTTCTTCTTGTTTTTAGGGTCTAAAAGCTAATGAAAAAATTGCACAGCTTTTAGAACCTAGATCTGGAAATAATCATGACGCCAGGGAGGTTAACACAGTGCCTACAGAATGTAACCTAGATTCATGTACTTTTAGGTTATCTACATTATTTGGATCCAACCATAACCTGATAATGATTATGGCCACTCACATGGGGCCCCTTCATTTATTCTGCACAGGGGCCCACTTTTGGCTTTGTCTGCCACTGTGTTCTTCAGATCAGTATATTTCTTTTTAATTTGTATCGCTGAGGGGTTCATGGACTTTTCTTTTTATGCATATCATTGCCAATATCTTTCCTTTCCTTGGTGTTAGGGCCCATTGCAATAAGTTTGCAAGGCAACATAGCCAAAAAGTTACATTGTGCCATAACGTTGCGGTGTGACCATACAGTGAGGCACACAGTACAATGATAGTATTTTTCCTCACTGCCTCTGTAAACGCACAGGTTAACCAGTTAACACGCAGCACGCTGTGCGTAACTGGGTCGGAACCCACCACACTGCGCTCGATGTGGAAGCCCCATAGGAATATCATTGCCTCGGATTACTGTGCAATGATACTATTCATTGCGACCCAAAGCAACAAACTTGGTCTGGAAGAGCCCTTATGAAACATGGCTGACTCTATCAGCCTTTCTTATGGTGGGTTACACTTCAGCCATATGCCTAGAAGTGGTTACAGAGATGATGGTGGGGAGAACATTGTCCTCTCTGATCTCTGCTTTTTATGCCAGTCATTCCTATACCCTCCCTCTTTCCCTTTATGAAGTCCATCCTATCTGCCGTGTAGCAGAAACTATCACAACCTGGCCCTGCATTCTGTCTCTCGTCACTGACCATACAACAGCAGCTATATATTATCACAACTGTCATCAGCCATAGACAACTTTGCCCCTCATACCAATGCCCATCCTTGTCATGTCAGTTGCCACTTGCCAGACCCTGGCAGGCTAAGCTTGCTGAACCTGCGAAAAGGTGTTCTGAAGTGGCTGAGTGATGTTGGAGAAATTGCAACATATGTGAGACGTGAACTAGGACTACATGACTTTTAGAAATATACTGTCATCTGCAAATAAATTATATTTCTCTGTCCTTATGTCATCACAGTAACACATTCCAAAGAATCTGTTTAGAACCTTAAGGCTAAGTGTCCACTGTAGCTGATTCGCAGCGTTTCCCTGCATGCAAATTTGGAACCAGAATTGCACCCTATTGAAATCAATAAACTGCTTCCAGTTCACGTATGGGGGTAAAATAACAGCATTTTGAATATGATCCATTGATCACAACTCTTTCCTTTCTACCCATTAGCCAGTTCCCATTTCCCAGATCTGAAATTTTGCCCTTCCTAAATAATGGAAAAACATGGGCTCTTAGTCTGTCCATTGGAACTATCCCACTTGAAGGATCAAAAGAGATATGAGAAAGGGGTTTATTAATAACTGAACTTAATTAACTTAAAACTAGAGAAAGTATGGCCTTATCAGTTTTGGTTTAATTTAGTTTTACCTTCACTCCATCCTGCATTAAGTATTTCATATTGATTGGAGTTGGCATATTTGCATAAAAATGAGGATATGGTCAAAATACTCAATTGAATTAAGGTGCACACATTGTAGTTGTTTTCACCTGACATTTATTTCACAATTCAGTAGACCACTTCATCAGAGGCCCAGTTCCTCAACGTAACTCATCTTGCTGTGCTGTAACACCATCAAACGAACAATGCAACTGCAAGCCAATCTGGTCCATAAGGTAAAATATATATAAAAATGTCAATATTTTAACTCATGCATATTGGTTTGATATCATTCCAGATTCAGTATTGTGCAAGTGCACTCTCTTATAGAATTTCCAGTTACCATAAATACTAGCTTGACAAGCCAGAACTGGAGGGCAATGGGATACTCCACACTTCTAACAAATGTAATAAGCTGAAAAAGCAAACAAACTCTGCATAAGGTTAACATTGCACCTAAAACAATAAAGGTAAGAAATAGACTTAGGCCCGGTTCACATTAGCGGTTGTTTGCCAAACGGACCGGATGACCTGACCGGATCCGGACCGGATCCGGATCGGAACCGTACGGTTCTGATCCGGATCCGATCCGGATCCGGTCAGGTTGCATCAGGTGGTAATCAGGATGCGATCCGGATCCGTTTGGCAAAGTAACGTAAAAAAAAAAAAAAAATGTTGGGGTCTGGGAGGTCAGCAGAAGGGGGACCTGTGGAATCAGGCCCTCTGCTGTTTAGCACTCACCTCCACCTGCGACATGCTGCCAACATCTCCGGATCCGGATCCAGCTGTGCTGCTCCACTCCAAAATGCTTGCCCACGTGTCCCCAGCCAATATCGCCGCAACAATCCGCATAGGAAGTGGGGTAGAACATCCGGATTTCTCAGCCAGTGTGTTGTGCGGCCTCCGGTTCCCATTGGTTTGTATTGGCCGGATGGTGCAGTCCGGCTCCGCCCCGGATACGGCTGCCGGAGGGGCCGGATGAAAAAATAGCGCATGTTGGAACGGAGGCCGGAGTCCGGATCCGGCCCGGATCCGGTCCGGCTCCGGTTCTGCAGAACGGACCCATGTGAACGGACGCATAGGCTTTAATTGCTATGCCGTGCGTCCGTTCCGTCCGTTCTGCAGGCGGTGCGGCTCCGGCACGGCGATTCCGGAGGGCCACCGCAAGTGTGAACCGGGCCTAAGGCCAGGGTCATACTTGTTTGAATTGTTTTCAGATGCGTTTTAAAAATGCTCAATACGTTCATTTTTTCTGCATACTGTATGTAGAACTCATGCACTCTGCATGCAATGCTTTCCTATGGTAAAAAAAAACTAAATAATTGGACATAGAAATGTAGTTCTTCCGAAATTCATTGTGCTTGTCTCTTGTAAAAAAAAAAAAAAAAAATTCTGGTGCAAGGTATACTTTGTAGGGTTGAATGGTGTATTCACTGTTATGTTTGCAATAGTGAATATGATGTTTATATGTTGATGTATAATTCTTGGCACTAAAAAGATAAACCAAGTAAATCACTTGAATTGCATAAATACTCCCCTTCAAATAATATGTAGTTTCCCTGCTGTTGCCTGCTTGTAGCTGTATATTTTGTATGTCTCTTCTATGCCAGAGGCTCTGGGAAGCATACACTTATTGTTTATGTCACTCAAGATGCTTAATCTGGTGACATCTTACATCTTCTAGCTCTTATATAGTCATGGAACATTTATTTAGCTCCAGCTGAAGGAAACCAGAGCATGCACCAGGAACCAGAGTATATAATGAACATTTTCTAATGCCTTTTAACGAAGATGATTTCCAGAACTCCAACAGCCAATATTTCTGAATGATTTCTGTTCTTAACAATTAGCGTTATGGAAACAATGTAAAACTTACTCCACTGACCATTCCTGAAGATTGGTACAAAATTAGTTTTGCTGCAGTTTTGAGCGCCAGAAATCGCAAAAGCCACTAAGAGGAATGGATTAGTAGATTCAAGTAAGTTAATGCCCCCAGTTCATCTTGAATATGTAAGTGTTCATTCACACAAACAGTTGACAGCAGTGAGTTCACCGCCTGTCAACTGCTGCTGTGAACTTGCGGATGTGTACAGGCAACTGCAAGCATTCTGCACAGGTGGTGGCACTGACACAGCACTTCTGATACACATCTGAGTAGGGGGAAGCCAACTGAAAGTTGTTACAGGCTGGGATTCTCCACAAGGCATGCCATACGCTGACACTGTTGTAGTTATGAACATCGACATTCGTTTGCATCATACAGCAACCTAATGACAATCTTGGGCAGTTTGACAGCTGGCAACCAAAGTAATTGTCCAAAACAAAAGCATTTTATTAATATCTTGACATTGGACACTATAGGTGGCGTCACATGATACAATTTTTTTTTGCTTGATTTTAATGAAATTCGGTGTAACCGATCAGTTACACAGAAAAATGATGGAAATGATGATGGCATGAGATAGAAGGTTTGATGCACTGCTGGAGGTAGTGACGGTGATATTGCTGGGTGTTCTCTGTGCACAGCAATATGACCACTGCTTTTTGCATCAACCCCATTGATAGATGGACAGAGATTTTTTCAAAATCCAAATGAAAATAAGGAATTACTATAAAAAATCAAAAAGATCAAAAGTAATTTTTTAGTGAAATGTTTTTCAATTCAACCAACTGTTTCACTATATACGATCTTCCTTGGAACTTTCAATGAACTCAAAAATTGGATTGGTTTAGTTGATTCAAAAGAAAGTAAAAAATTGGAAGGTGTAGCTACGTTAAGGGACCTACGTTCAAAGCATTGCAAACTTCCCACTAGACTGCAAAGTTGGAACTATTCCTGTTGCTAATTTTTATGAGAGCATATTTTTAAAAGATAGATATGGTGACTTGCACAAGGGCATGATGTAGATGCGGAAAAATACTGTCTGTTTGCACAAAAATTTACAAATAATGTGTTCATGTGGAGTAAAAAGTTATTTTGTCCTGATGTAACTTTACAACCCTCCTAAGTAAAAATAAAAACAAATTGATGCCAGTTTATATGTGGGAGCTGCCGGAAAATAGTGGCACACCCTAATCCATGATACAAATGCCACTAATGAGAGGGATACCCTGCTACATCTCAGTCATTGGAGGTGACTATTTACAGAGAAGAGCAAAAAAATGACATTCCCCATAAACTGGCATTCAGAATAAAAGTCTGCAGCTAGAGCTTCCTACAGTGGCCACACCCCTATTGGTTATTCTGGTTAGAAGAGATGTTACCAGCACTATTCAGTAATTTTTTGACAGAGGGACTGCTCTCCCTTAACTGACCGGGACCGTGTATAGCAGATTCTGCGTCGCAATTGCGTCTCTCCTACTCTGATGCAGTGAAGAATGTACACTGCCAGTTCCTGCGGACCCCCGGCGATTGTTTCCTTGCATGGCCGCTGATTCAGCTGTCATGCGACAGTTAAACTGTTTTGGATCAGTAAGAAGCCAGTTTCATTGGCTCCTTATCAGGTGATTAATATGTCAGTGCCATTGAGATTTGTTTGCCACTAGATTTGTTTGCTGGTTATTTCCCCATTGTTTGATGTGCTTATTTCACTTTTGTACACAATTGTGGATTGTACAAAGTGGGGCAGCACGGTGGCGTAGTGGTTAGCTCTCTCGCCTTGCAGCGCTGCGTCTCTGGTTCGAATCCCAGCCAGGGCACTATCTGCAAAGAGTTTGTATGTTCTCTCCGTGTCTGCTTGGGTTTCCTTCGGGCACTCCGGTTTCCTCCCACATTCCAAAAACATACTGATAAGTTAATTGTCTCCCCCTAAAATTGGCCCTAGACTACATTACTTACACTATATAATATAGACACATGGCAATGGTAGGGATTAGATTGTGAGCTCCTTTGAGGGACAGTTTGTGACAAGATATATATATATATATATATATATATATATATATATATATATATATATATATATATATATATATATACACTGTACAGCGCTGCGTAATATGTCGGCGCTATATAAATAATATTACTAATAATAATAATAAATACTGTAATTATTTGCACTTATCCCTGTGTTAGAATTTTTATATTTAAACACCTGAAAGTCTGTACAACTTTAGCAGCCTTATTTTATTTTCAGTTAATATACCCTTCTTTAACATAACATAATAGAGCCAACAGTCAGACATGCAAAACACAATCTGACTGAATAAAAAAAATATGCATCATGTCGTGCCTGAGAACAGCCATGGCTGTGCTCAGATTTGACTCAATGCAGTAGCTGCCTCTCTATTGGGCTGAGGACTAACAAGCATCTGGGCGGTGCACAGAAGCAGCCAACAGGTGGTGAATTAAGCCTACTGTGTGAATCAGGCCTAAAGTTGCTTAACCTTCTGGGGACCGGATGCCAACGGGGGGGTCCCGTTTAGATAACCAGGCAGTCGTATCCCCAGTATAGATAGCTAGGCATAGGTGTCCCCAGTATAGTCAAGTGTTTCCAGTATTGCCAGCAGCCATTACTCACCTCCCAGAGTCCTGCGATGAGCAGCTCTAGCCCACTACGCTCTGCCCGGCATCCCCGCTCACACTGATGCTAAGTTCTGGGTCCAGGTTTGATGACATCTTCAGGCCGGGACCCGACATTAGAGTCAGAGCAAGCAGGGATGCCGGGCAGAGCGGAGGCATGCGACGATTGCCGGGGGAATGTTAGGAAGAAGAGTCACATCCTCTTCTTCCCCTCCTACTGCCACTGCTTGACAGTGATCACTACGATTGGTTGGTGATCGTAGTGATCAGGAACCAATCGCTATAGCTTCTGATCACTGAGGGGAGATGTCAGCAGTGATATGACAACTTAATCTTCCCTCTTGTGTGCACACGATCACAGCGAGAGCGGGTAAAGCAGGTGGTGTAAATCCTATGCTGTATCAGAGTTAGGCAGCCACAAGTGTGGCATAGGATTTACTTGTTGCGGTCCCCAGAAGGTTAAAGAAAAGATTTCAGTACTCTTAAGGATCATACTCATGTCCAACATAATGCACAACCTACCGCACAACATGACCAAATGCATGACAAGTTGTTTACATGACAAGTACGTACACACGCCAGCCAATGAAACAACCAACTCATATACTGTAAGCGCAAGTGAAACAACAAACTGCAAAACATGTCTGCATTCAAAAACAACAAAGTTGTTCAAACGACTTGTATACACGTGGCCAACCTGCAAAATAGTTGTGCAGGTTATTCCACTGGATGGATCTGGTATACCACCTGTTATCAGTTGGTTGTTTTTTGCAAGTCGTACACACGCCCAACTTATCTTCCAACAGACCAAGTTTAGATGATAATTGGGCAGATAGTTTGGACATGTGTACGAGCCTTGAGATAAGCAGCATTCTCATTCTTATGGCATTGAGAGAGACGATATAGGAATATGTTCTTAAACCAGGCTGGATTTATCTTTTTTGCTTACCAGATTTGTGGCAAAAGGTTGGCTAAAGCATGTACCAGCTGACTGGAGGGAGGTGTGAATTGACCAGACAGCTTGAGGTTGCCGAGTACATAAGAATTGGTGCACCAAACATTTGTCTTTTTCCACTTTTGAAAAAACTCTTTAACAAAACCTCATGATCAATTAATTTAAAATAATGTTTGATAAATTAAAAGCATAATGTTACATTTTATTAATTGGGCTTAACCAGCTGAGCGGTCTGGACGAGCTCAGCTCGTCCAACACCGCCAGCGGCTGCCGCTCAGGCCCTGCTGGGCCGATTTTAATGAAATAAAAAGCAGCACACGCAGCCGGCACTTTGCCAGCCGCGTGTGCTGCCTGATCGCCGCCGCTCTGCGGCGATTCGCCGTGAGCAGCGGCGAAAGAGGGTCCCCCCAGCCGCCTGAGCCCAGCGTAGCCGGAACAAAAAGTTCCGGCCAGCGCTAAGGGCTGGATCGGAGGCGGCTGACGTCAGGACGTCGGCTGACGTCGATGACGTCACTCCGCTCGTCGCTATGGCGACGATATAAGCAAAACAAGGAAGGCCGCTCATTGCGGCCTTCCTTGTTTATTCTGGGCGCCGGAGGCGATCGGAAGATCGCCTCCGGAGCGCCCTCTAGTGGGCTTTCATGCAGCCAACTTTCAGTTGGCTGCATGAAATAGTTTTTTTTTTATTTAAAAAAAACCCTCCCGCAGCCACCCTGGCGATTTAATCAGAACGCCAGGGTGGTTAATGCTGCAGTTAAAACAGATATAGAAGAAACATTATGTAAAAAGACTGGTTTTGAAGCCTATAAGTAGAGTATTTGACACTGGATTGAATATCCAAAAAAAGGAGAAACAAAATACATCTAAATAACAAAAGCATTTCATTTGAATATATAAGCATTTCTATTTGCAGGAGACTGTCACAGTGATTTGCAAAAATCAAGTGGTTAATGACTTCATTCTGAAAGCAAGGTAGAGAAATACAATTGGTAAATATAATTAATAGGATTAAAAACTGAATGTGAAGTCATTTAATGGGAAGTCAAACTTCTCTTTGTACTGATGGTTCTTTTTGTTTCTGCTTCAGTGTGATGGTTCATTTATATCCAACTTTGATTAATGAGTATTTATTTTACATGGATGACATTTAAAAGCCATCTTTAACAATATTGGCAACACAATCTACATAGTACAGTAATTTAAGAGCAATGTGTTTATTTCCTTTCACCACTCAAGAGACATGCTGTCTGTCAAAAATGCTCTATTATTAATACAAGAGATGGAAAGATGCATGCAGTGCTGGCAAATTGTATTATTTTGATTTAAGTATTTATATATAGCGCCAACATATTACGCAGAGCTGTACAGAGTATATTGTCTTGTCACTAACTGTCCCTCAGAGGGGCTCACAATCTAGTATCAATCTGGTATCTTTCAATTTTTGCAAGAGTAGAGTAATATGTTTTATAACTATTATAATTTTTATATCATTTGTCTGGAGGAGGCATGCACATTGTACATTTTTAAAGCCAGTTCACACTAAAGAGAAAAAGCTGTATTTAAAGAACAACTGATCTGAAGTGGGTAGAATAGGGAGGCAGCCATATTTATTTCCTGTTAAACAATACCAGTTTCCTGGCAGCCCTGCTCCTCTATTTGGCTGTAGTAGTGTCTGAGTAACACCAGAAACAAGCATGCAGCTAATCTTGTCAGATCTGACAATAATGTCAGAAATACCTGATCTGCTGCATGCTTCTTCTGGGGCTATGGCTAAGAATATTAGAGGCAGAAGATCAGCAGGACAGTCAGGCAACTAGTATTGCTTAAAAATAAATAAATATGTCAGCCTCCATGTCCCTTTCACTTCAGCTGTCCTTTAATGGAATGCAAGTAAATGCAAAAATGGATGATAAATGCATCCTGTGTTGTTAAAGAGACTATGTACTAAAAAAAAATGCCCCTGGGAGAACCTCACCTCGGGAAGGGGAAGCCTCTAGGATTCTATCGCGGCTTACCCGTCCTCCGTCCCACGGTGTTCTCGCTTTGGCTCTCGCAATGCACAGCAGACAATTTTGTCAGGTTGTGCAATATTTACCTTCCCCAGCTCCAGAAGGTGGCGCTGTTGCGGCTCTTAACTCAGAAATAGACGGAAGCAGCCAATCTCAGTCGGGTCCGCTGTACTCTCGCGCATGCGCAGTAGAGCAGACCCGGCTGGGATCGGCTATTTCCATCTATTTCCGAGCCAAGAGCCGCATCTGTGCCTGCGCTGGAGCCGGGAAGGTAAATATTTACATGGCCGCCATTCGTGGACATCTAGCCAGACCACCGTGGGACAGAGGAGGATTGGAAAGCCTTGATAGGATCCAGAGGCTTCCCCCTCCCGAGGTGAGTACCTCCCAGGAGCATTTTCTTTAAATACAGAGTCTCTTTAATAGGATGCGTTTACACTGTCAAATGGAACCCAAATGTACAATGCAATTCCCAAACTGCAAATACAAAGTCTCAACCTGCTGCATTTTTCCACCTTGAATGCACATTAAACCAGATGCAATGGAAGCCTATGAGAATGGACGGTGTCCCATGGAAATTCGGTGCTGCCATCCCCGCTTGTCCCAGAGTCCAGGAAGCATTGGACTTCTGTGAGGAAACGCGGAAAAGCCGCCGTCTCTCAGGGTGAGGCGGCTGTTTACGCGTCCAGCATGACGTCACAACGCGGAAAAACCGCCGCATGCCGCATAGGCAGAGCGGCGGAATCCGCATTGGGAACGGCTGAATCCGCATTGGAAGCGGCGGAATCCGCATTAGAGGCGGCTCCCACGCTCGGTTCACAGGAGACATTGCAAGGCAGTACTGGTGTGGCTGGGACTGATAGTCCTCCAAGATTCAGAGTGACACGCGCGCGCGCACAGAGGCAAAGCTTATATAGCAGCCAGAAGTAGGTCAGCTGACCAAGCTGGTCAGCTGACAATTCTGAGCCCTCTCATTGGTCCAGCACTTAGGGAGGGGCTGGAGAGTGGCTGTGTATATATACTGCTGGCTGTTCAGTTGCTGGTTGTCTGGCGTTGCGATCTTTACGTGGTAGCACGCAGACCTGAGTCAGATCCGAAAGTGTGCCGGGACCAGCTGGAGCTGTAATCCTACACTTAGCTAGATTTGTTGATAGTTTAAAGTACTAGTTTGATTGTGATTATCTGTTATGACCTTCTGCCTGCCTGACCATTCTCCTGAATTCTGATCCTGTACTTTGTCTTTCTGATACTCTGTTGCCGAATCCTGGCTCGTCCTTAGACTCTGCATCTGCCTTCTGATTTTGTACCTCGATATTTCTGATACCCTGTTGCCGAACCCTGCCTGTACTTCAGACTTTGCCTCTGCCTTCTGAATCTGTACTTTATCTGTCCGTGTGTTTATGACCTGGCTTGTCTGACCTCGAGAACCGACCTTACTGTTAGAGGCGGTTCCCAGTCCTGATAGTGACACTCCCTCTTGAGTGTCACTCTCGTTCTGTCGTTCCTTCTCTCAGCCTGACTCCTCCCTCCGGGAGAGTCCAGAAGGAATTGGGCAGTACTCCTTACTGCTCTGAGGCCCAGTCCTCTCATTACGACTGTTTGCACCAAACACTCTGCTTAGGTGTCCAGAGGTTAGCTTGTATATCGGATTATCGGTGATACTGCAGATCATCTATAATCTGATATATATCTGTATTCCCAGTGATACTGCAGATCACCGGTAATCAGATCCTCTCTGTGCTACACAGATCATTACAGAACGCCAGACCCAAAAACAGATGGACACACGCGCTGACCCTCTGGGTGTGCTTGCCACTTCGGTGGATAACATCCATCAAGCACTGGGCCAGCACAAAGCATTAATTGATGCCCTATCAGGCTCTGTGCGAAGCCTCCAGACGTCAGTTGATTCGGTGCGATCCCCTCATAGTGATGACATACGTATGCCCGTACCTGATAAATTTTCCGGCCACAAGTCTGACTTTCGGAATTTTAAGAGTAGAGTGTTATCGTATTTCGAGTTGAGACCCCGATCCTCGGGGACTGAAACCCAACGGGTCATATTTATTAAAACCTTGTTATCCCAGACCTGGGCGTACAATATGCCTGCCGGTGACTTAGCTCTTACCTCTGTGGAGGAATTCTTTAAAGCCATGGCAGTAATTTACGACGACCCAGACCTTGCCTCGACTTCTGAGCGGAAGCTCAAGTTTTTACGTCAAGGCAAGGGTCCGGTCGAAGATTACGCGGCCGAATTTAGGAGGTGGTCAGTTACGGCCAGGTGGGACACTTACGCCCTGCTAGATTGTTTTTTGTCAGGGCTGTCCGATGAGGTCTCTGACCTGATGCTAAGTCAGCCCGAGCCCAAAACAGTCGATGAGGCCACCTCAGCGGCCATCCGAATTGACCGTAGGCTGCGCTACCAAAAACAGACCAGGGGTAGCCAACACGTCAGAGTAGTGTCTTACGCTACACCTCAGGTAGCATCATCTTCTTCAGTCTCATCTGCTCCGGTCTTACCTCCACCCGAGCCTATGCAGATAGGTCGATCAAAACTGTCCCAGGTGGAGTGAAGACGGAGGATGATGGAACAGTTGTGCCTGTATTGCGCTGAGGGGGGCATAGGGTACGAAACTGTCCTAATAAGCCGGGAAACGCTACCGCCTAGGAGTTGTAGGGGGTAACACCCTAGGCGCCCGTTTTATACCCCTAAAAGAAAAACGTTTGCTCCTTCCATGTACGATTACATGGGGGGACAAATCTGAAGCCACAGAGGCCTTTGTTGATTCAGGCTCAGCGGCTAATTTTATGAGTTCCGAGTTTGCAATAAAGTTGGGCATTCAGCTCACCCCAGTAGAACCACCTATCCAGGTTACTGCCGTGGACGACTCCCCGCTTCAAAGGGACCGTCCGCTGTCTCAGACACCAGAGGTGGAAGTCACTATTGGGGTACTGCATGGGGAGAGATTGAGTTTTTTTGTTTTACACATGACCACCTCCACAATTGTCTTAGGTATGCCCTGGCTGCAGCTTCACTCGCCACAGATTAATTGGGCTGCAGGACAATTAACCAGTTGGTCAGACTTTTATTCCCAGCAGTGTCTAGGGAAAGTGACATTAGGTCAGACCAAGATTCAAGTAGAGGGGGTTCCCGAGCAATACTCTGAATTCTCGGATGTATTCTGTCCCAAGGCTGCTGATAAGTTACCTCCTCATCGCCCTTTCGATTGCCCCATCAATCTCCGTGCCGGTTGTATGCCCCCCCGAGGTCACCTGTATAATTTGTCTGGACCGGAGAAAGTGGCCATGCAGGAATACATCCGTGACAATCTAGCCAAAGGGTTCATTCGCCCCTCCCGGTCGCCTGCGGGGGCCGGTTTTTTTTTGTTAAGAAAAAAGATGGAGGTCTTCGACCTTGCATCGATTACCGAGGCCTGAATAAAATCACGGTGAAGAATCGTTATCCGCTACCACTGATAGACAATTTGTTCACACAGGTCACTAACGCTAAGATCTTCTCAAAGTTAGATCTGAGGGGTGCATACAACCTGATCCGCATTAGAAAGGGCGATGAATGGAAGACGGCCTTCAACACACCCGACGGGCATTACGAATACTTAGTGATGCCCTTTGGGTTGTTTAATGCGCCAGCCGTCTTCCAAGAATTAATTAATGAGGTATTCAGAGAGCTGTTGGGCAGATTTGTTCTGGTATATCTCGATGATATACTGATCTACTCTGACAATCTCTCTGAACACAGGAGCCATGTCAAAATTGTGCTGAACAAGCTGAGACAAAATATGCTGTTTGCCAAGTTGGAAAAATGTATTTTTGAGGTGACATCCGTCACGTTTCTGGGGTATGTGATTTCTACCTCAGGTCTGTCAATGGACCCTGCTAAAGTCACAGCTGTCCTGGAATGACTGCAACCTGTGGGGCTGAAAGCCCTCCAGCGATTCCTGGGTTTTGCGAATTACTATAGGAGGTTTATAAAAGGGTACGCCACGATCATTGCACCCCTTACCAGTCTCACAAGAAAGGGGGCAGATACTACCCACTGGTCTCCTGAAGCTCAGAATGCATTCGCTACTTTGAAGGAATTGTTTTGTTCCGCACCGATCCTAAGACATGTTGACACCTCTTATCCTTTCATTGTTGAGGTTGACGCCTCGGAGGTCGGGGTAGGGGCTGTGCTGTCTCAGCGGTCAGGGTTACAGGGAAGATTACATCCCTGTGCTTACTTTTCTCGTAGGTTCTCTCTGGCAGAGAAGAACTACGACATAGGCAACAGAGAGCTCCTGGCCATTAAACTGGCCTTTGAAGAGTGGCGTCACTGGCTCGAAGGAGCAGAGCACACTATCACGGTCTTCACGGACCACAAGAATTTAGAATACATCGAGGGAGCTAAGAGATTAAGTCCCCGTCTGGCCCGATGGTCGTTATTCTTTACAAGGTTCAGATTCATAATTACTTACACTCCAGGCAGCAAAAACGTTAAGGCAGACGCTTTGTCCAGGTGCTTTGAGCCAGAGACAGCACAGCCCTCCATCCCTGAGTCTATTGTTCCGCAGAAATTGGTGCTGGCTGCAACCGATACTTGGGAAGACTGGAAGGAGACATTAAGCCCCTTCCAGCAGGACATCCCGGAAGGGAAGCCTGAAGGGGTTATGTTCATTCCCCTGCCCTTCCGTCTCCAGATCCTAGAGATGTTCCATGCGCATAAAAATGCTGGACATCCCGGAGCAGCCAGAACGCAGGATCTTGTAGCCAGGTGTGCCTGGTGGCCCTCCCTGTCAGCTGATTGCAAGGAGTTTGTTAGGGAATGTGCAATTTGTGCAAAAAGTAAGCCCTCCCGGCTGGCACCTGTCGGTACCTTACAGCCTTTGCCCACCCCGAGTGAACCATGGACCCACTTGTCCATGGATTTTGTGGGTGAGCTCCCCAGGTCTGAAGGCATGTCAGTCATTTGGGTGGTAGTCGACCGCTTCAGCAAGATTGCCCATTTTGTGCCCTTGAAAGGACTCCCCTCGGCCCAGGAATTGGCCGACCTATTCATCATCCACATTTTCCGGCTGCATGGCATTCCGGAAAACATAGTGTCGGATCGGGGAGTCCAATTCATCTCTAGATTCTGGAGGGCATTTTGCCACCAAATGGGCATGAAGTTGTCTTTCTCGTCAGGCTACCACCCACAGACTAATGGGCAGACTGAACGGATTAATCAGTCTTTGGAGCAGTTCTTAAGATGTTACGTTACGGAGGCACAAGATGACTGGGTAAAATTTCTGGCCTTTGCGGAATTCGCACAGAATAATTTAAAGTGTTCTTCTTCTGTTTTTTCTCCGTTCCAGATTGTGACAGGGAGGTCGCCCAAATTCTCCCCTTTGCCAGTTGCCTCTTCTCCGTTTCCTACCCTGGAAGCTTGGCAAAGGGCATTTAAAGACATCTGGTGGACGGTGAAGAGTAATTTGGAAAGGGCATTCCAGAGTCAAAAGGGTCAGGCTGACAAGAGACGCTCGTTAGAGTGGAAGTTCCAGCCAGGAGACTTGGTCTGGGTGTCCACACGTCACTTGACTCTGAGACAGCCCTCAGATAAGCTAGGTCCCAGGTTTGTGGGTCCGTTCCCGGTAGCTAAGAAGATCAACAACGTTACGTATTCTGTTGATCTTCCTGCCAGCATGCGTGGGGTAAGGTCCTTTCACGTATCCCTGCTCAAACCAGCAGTCCATGTGGGCTCCACTCCTCCTCCTCCTGTGATGGTAGATGAACGACCTCAATATGAGGTAGAGAAAATATTAGATTCACGCATTGTACTGAACTCAGTACAATATCTGGTGCACTGGAAAGGGTATGGCATTGAGGAGAGACAATGGGTACATGGGAGTCGCATGCATGCGGACGAATTAAGGAAGGAGTTTCACGCCTTACATCCCGAGAAACCTGGTAGGAGTTGTCCGGAGTCCACTCCCCGGGGGGGTACTGTGAGGAAACGTGGAAAAGCCGCCGTCTCTCAGGGTGAGGCGGCTGTTTCCGCATCCAGCATGACGTCACAACGCGGAAAAACCGCCGCATGCCGCATAGGCAGAGCGGCGGAATCCGCATTGGGAACGGCGGAATCCGCATTGGAAGCGGCGGAATCCGCATTAGAGGCGGCTCCCACGCTCGGTTCACTGGATACATTGCAAGGCAGTACTGGTCCTCCAAGATTCAGAGTGGACATCTAGCCAGACCACCGTGGGACAGAGGAGGATTGGAAAGCCTTGATAGAATCCAGAGGCTTCCCCCTCCCGAGGTGAGTACCTCCCAGGAGCATTTTCTTTAAATACAGAGTCTCTTTAATAGGATGCGTTTACACTGTCAAATGGAACCCAAATGTACAATGCAATTCCCAAACTGCAAATACAAGGTCTCAACCTGCTGCATTTTTCCACCTTGAATGCACATTAAACCAGATGCAATGGAAGCCTATGAGAATGGACGGTGTCCCATGGAAATTCGGTGCTGCCATCCCCGCTTGTCCCAGAGTCCAGGAAGCATTGGACTTATGTGAGGAAACGCGGAAAAGCCGCCGTCTCTCAGGGTGAGGCGGCTGTTTCCGCATCCAGCATAACGTCACAACGCGGAAAAACCGCCGCATGCCGCATAGGCAGAGCGGCGGAATCCGCATTGGGAACGGCGGAATCCGCATTGGAAGTGGCGGATCCGCATTAGAGGCGGCTCCCACGCTCGGTTCACAGGATACATTGCAAGGCAGTACTGGTGTGGCTGGGACTGATAGTCCTCCAAGATTCAGAGTGACACGCGCGCGCGCACAGAGGCAAAGCTTATATAGCAGCCAGAAGTAGGTCAGCTGACCAAGCTGGTCAGCTGACAATTCTGAGCCCTCTCATTGGTCCAGCACTTAGGGAGGGGCTGGAGAGTGGCTGTGTATATATACTGCTGGCTGTTCAGTTGCTGGTTGTCTGGCGTTGCGATCATTACGTGGTAGCACGCAGACCTGAGTCAGATCCGAAAGTGTGCCGGGACCAGCTGGAGCTGTAATCCTACACTTAGCTAGATTTGTTGATAGTTTAAAGTACTAGTTTGATTGTGATTATCTGTTATGACCTTCTGCCTGCCTGACCATTCTCCTGAATTCTGATCCTGTACTTTGTCTTTCTGATACTCTGTTGCCGAATCCCGGCTCGTCCTTAGACTCTGCATCTGCCTTCTGATTTTGTACCTCGATATTTCTGATACCCTGTTGCCGAACCCTGCCTGTTTTTCAGACTTCGCCTCTGCCTTCTGAATCTGTACTTCATCTGTCCGTGTGTTTACGACCTGGCTTGTCCGACCTCGAGAACCGACCTTACTGTTAGAGGCGGTTCCCAGTCCTGATAGTGACACTCCCTCTTGAGTGTCACTCTCGTTCTGTCGTTCCTTCTCTCAGCCTGACTCCTCCCTCCGGGAGAGTCCAGAAGGAATTGGGCAGTACTCCTTACTGCTCTGAGGCCCAGTCCTCTCATTACAACTGTTTGCACCAAACACCCTGCTTAGGTGTCCAGAGGTTAGCTTGTATATCGGATTATCGGTGATACTGCAGATCATCTATAACCACTTCAGCCTACAGCTTAGAAAATCTTATGCATCCGAGCAATGTTCACCTCCCATTCATTCGCTAATAACTTTATCGCTACTTATCAAAATTAATTGATCTATATCTCGTTTTTTCCGCCACTAATTAGGCTTTCTTTAGGTAGTACATTTTGCTAAGAGCCACTTTACTGTAAATACATTTTAACAGGAAGATTAAGATAGAAATGGAAAAAAATCATTATTTCTCAGTTTTTGGCCATTATAGTTTAAAATTAATACATGCTACAGTAATTAAAACCCATGCATTTTATGTGCCCATTTGTCCCGCTTATTACACCATTTAAATTACGTCCCTATCACAATTTATGGCGCCGATATTTTATTTAGAAATAAAGGTGCATTTTTTCAATTTGCGTCCATCACTATTTACAAGCTTATAATTTTAAAAAATTTAATAAGATACTCTCTTGACATGTATATTTAAAAAGTTCAGACCCTTAGGTAACTATTTATGTAGTTTTTTTTTTTTTATTTTGTAATTTTTTTTATTTTTTTTTTAATACAAAAATGTATTTGGGTAATTTTAGTTTGGGAGGTAAATAGCCAATTTTAGATGTAATATAATGTATTTTTTTATTCAATACAGGTATGTGGGTGCAGTTTACTATTTGGCCACAAGATGGCCACATTCAAAAAATTCCTGGATGCGAACGATGTCGCATCTAGGAACTAAAATGAAGAGAAGAAGTTTCCTGGGGGCAGAAATACCACGCTCTCTGATGAGAAAGCGTCGGTATTTCTGCCGTGAATGGGAATTATATTCCCATTCACTGATCGGGGGGGCAGCGGGAGGCAGCGGGAGCGCGCGCGCGCCCGATCGCGCGCACCACACGGCTGCAGCACCACTGCCTATCTGGACGGATATATGCGTCCACATATGGCGAAGTGGTTAATCTGATATATATCTGTATTCCCAGTGATACTGCAGATCACCGGTAATCAGATCCTCTCTGTGCTACACTGATCGTTACAACTTCCTGTTGGTTTGCAAAAGAAGAAATGGAAATCCTCCTACAACAGAGAAAATTGTCATTGGTTCATGTGGACCAATGAGAATCCGCCCTGTTGCTAGGTAGGATTCACATGGTTCTTTTACAAACAAACAGGAAGTCCCATGCTTCCTGGTATCCAGTAGTGTTGGGCGAACATCTAGATGTTCGGGTTCGGGCCGAACAGGCCGAACATGGCCGCGATGTTCGGGTGTTCGACCCGAACACCGAACATAATGGAAGTCAATGGGGACCCGAACTTTTGTGCTTTGTAAAGCCTCCTTACATGCTACATACCCCAAATTTACAGGGTATGTGCACCTTGGGAGTGGGTACAAGAGGAAAAATATTTTAGCAAAAAGAGCTTATAGTTTTTGAGAAAATCGATTTTAAAGTTTCAAAGGGAAAACTGTCTTTTAAATGCGGGAAATGTCTGTTTTCTTTGCACAGGTAACATGCTTTTTGTCGGCATGCAGTCATAAATGTAATACATATAAGAGGTTCCAGGAAAAGGGACCGGTAACGCTAACCCAGCAGCAGCACACGTGATGGAACAGGAGGAGGGTGGCGCAGGAGGAGCAGGCCACGCTTTGAGACACAACAACCCAGGCCTTGCATGAGGACAAGAAGCGTGCGGATAGCAATTTGCATTTTGTCGCCATGCAGTCATAAATCTAATACAGATTAGAGGTTCAATAAACAGGGACCGGAAACGCTAACCCATCACAGATGTTCATTGTTCATGTTACTTGGTTGGGGTCCGGGAGTGTTGCGTAGTCGTTTCCAATCCAGGATTGATTCATTTTAATTTGAGTCAGACGGTCTGCATTTTCTGTGGAGAGACGGATACGCCGCCGATCTGTGACGATGCCTCCGGCAGCACTGAAACAGCGTTCCGACATAACGCTGGCTGCCGGGCAAGCCAGCACCTCTATTGCGTACATTGCCAGTTTGTGCCAGGTGTCTAGCTTCGATACCCAATAGTTGAAGGGTGCAGATGGATTGTTCAACACAGCTACGCCATCTGACATGTAGTCCTTGACCATCTTCTCCAGGCGATCGGTGTTGGAGGTGGATCTGCACGCTTGCTGTTCTGTGTGCTGCTGCATGGGTGTCAGAAAATTTTCCCACTCCAAGGACACTGCCGATACCATTCCCTTTTGGGCACTAGCTGCGGCTTGTGTTGTTTGCTGCCCTCCTGGTCGTCCTGGGTTTGCGGAAGTCAGTCTGTCGGCGTACAACTGGCTAGAAGAGGGGGAGGATGTCAATCTCCTCTCTAAAGTCTCCACAAGGGCCTGCTGGTATTCTTCCATTTTGACCTGTCTGGCTCTTTCTTCAAGCAGTTTTGGAACATTGTGTTTGTACCGTGGATCCAGAAGGGTATAAACCCAGTAATTGGTGTTGTCCAGAATGCGCACAATGCGTGGGTCGCGTTCAATGCAGTCCTAGGCCGAAGAGGTCATAGCCTAGGGTCACAAAACCTGTTTATTTGGGCAATTTCAATGGTGGCGAGTCTGACGTACATAAATCGCAGCAATGGCCGTTAGCAACGTCTGAATCTCACGAAATGTCTCATGCAGGTAGAAGACATATTGTTAGACTTAGGCTCCAAAGATGGGTTCCCTACATCTCTGCAAACCAGAGTTACAGGGCTCCAAATTTGGTAAAATCACCCATAGGCTTTCATTGGGCCTCCTATTTACAGTTCCAAAATCTCACATCTTTTCAAAGGGCAATTACTCAGCAGTACCAAATTTTCTAGCATTGTAGGGACCCTTAGGGGGAACATGAATGGTGAGTTTCGGGCCCCTAGGCCAAGAGGTCATAGCCTAGGGTCACAAAAACCTGTTTATTTGGGCTATTTCAATGGTAGTGATGGTGGCGTACATAAATCTCAGCCATGGCCGTTAGCAACGTCTGAATCTCACGAAATGTCTCATGCAGGTAGAAGACATATTGTTAGACTTGGATTCCAAAGATGGGGTCCCTACATCTCTGCAAACCAGAGTTACAGGGGTCCAAAATTGGTAAAATCCCCCATAGGCTTTCATTGGGCCTCCTATTTACCGTTTCAAAATCTCACACCATTTCAAAGGGCAATGGCTCAGCAGTGGCAAAACTCACCAGTCATGATCCCCCTAAGGGTCCCTACAATGCTAGAAAATTTGGTACTGCTGAGCCATTGCCCTTTGAAAAGATGTGAGATTTTGGAAAGTGAAATTGGGAGGCAATGAAATCCTATGGGGGATTTTACCAATTTTGGACCCCTGTAACTCTGGTTTGCAGAGATGTAGGGACCCCATCTTTGGAATCCAAGTCTAACAATATGTCTTCTACCTGCATGAGACATTTCGTGAGATTCAGACTTTGCTAACGGCCATTGCTGCGATTTATGTACGTCACCATCACTACCATTGAAATAGCCCAAATAAACAGGTTTTTGTGACCCTAGGCTATGACCTCTTCAGCCTAGGGGCCCGAAACTCACCAGTCATGTTCCCCCTAAGGGTCCCTACAATGCTAGAAAATTTGGTACTGCTGAGCCATTGCCCTTTGAAAAGATGTGAGATTTTGGAAAGTGAAATAGGGAGGCAATTAAATCCTATGGGGGATTTTACCAATTTTGGACCCCTGTAACTCTGGTTTGCAGAGATGTAGGGACCCCATCTTTGGAATCCAAGTTTAACAATATGTCTTCTACCTGCATGAGACATTTCTTGAGATTCAGACTTTGCTAACGGCAATTGCTGCGATTTATGTACGTCACCATCACTACCATTGAAATAGCCCAAATAAACAGGTTTTTGTGACCCTAGGCTATGACCTCTTCGGCCTAGGGGCCCGAAACTCACCAGTCATGTTCCCCCTAAGGGTCCCTACAATGCTAGAAAATTTGGTACTGCTGAGCCATTGCCCTTTGAAAAGATGTGAGATTTTGGAAAGTGAAATAGGGAGGCAATGAAATCCTATGGGGGATTTTACCAATTTTGGACCCCTGTAACTCTGGTTTGCAGAGATGTAGGGACCCCATCTTTGGAATCCAAGTCTAACAATATGTCTTCTACCTGCATGAGACATTTCTTGAGATTCAGACTTTGCTAACGGCAATTGCTGCGATTTATGTACGTCACCATCACTACCATTGAAATAGCCCAAATAAACAGGTTTTTGTGACCCTAGGCTATGACCTCTTTGGCCTAGGGGCCCGAAACTCACCAGTCATGTTCCCCCTAAGGGTCCCTACAATGCTAGAAAATTTGCCACTGCTGAGTAATTGCCCTTTGAAAAGATGTGAGATTTTGGAACTGTAAATAGGAGGCCCAATGAAAGCCTATGGGGGATTTTACCAAATTTGGAGCCCTGTAACTCTGGTTTGCAGAGATGTAGGGAACCCATCTTTGGAGCCCAAGTCTAACAATATGTCTTCTACCTGCATGAGACATTTCGTGAGATTCAGACGTTGCTAACGGCCATTGCTGTTTTTGTGACCCTAGGCTATGACCTCTTCGGCCTAGGACTGCATTGAACGCGACCCACGCATTGTGCGCATTCTGGACAACACCAATTACTGGGTTTATACCCTTCTGGATCCACGGTACAAACACAATGTTCCAAAACTGCTTGAAGAAAGAGCCAGACAGGTCAAAATGGAAGAATACCAGCAGGCCCTTGTGGAGACTTTAGAGAGGAGATTGACATCCTCCCCCTCCTCTAGCCAGTTGTACGCCGACAGACTGACTTCCGCAAACCCAGGACGACCAGGAGGGCAGCAAACAACACAAGCCGCAGCTAGTGCCCAAAAGGGAATGGTATCGGCAGTGTCCTTGGAGTGGGAAAATTTTCTGACACCCATGCAGCAGCACACAGAACAGCAAGCGTGCAGATCCACCTCCAACACCGATCGCCTGGAGAAGATGGTCAAGGACTACATGTCAGATGGCGTAGCTGTGTTGAACAATCCATCTGCACCCTTCAACTATTGGGTATCGAAGCTAGACACCTGGCACAAACTGGCAATGTACGCAATAGAGGTGCTGGCTTGCCCGGCAGCCAGCGTTATGTCGGAACGCTGTTTCAGTGCTGCCGGAGGCATCGTCACAGATCGGCGGCGTATCCGCCTCTCCACAGAAAATGCAGACCGTCTGACTCAAATTAAAATGAATCAATCCTGGATTGGAAACGACTACGCAACACTCCCGGACCCCAACCAAGTAACATGAACAATGAACATCTGTGATGGGTTAGCGTTTCCGGTCCCTGTTTATTGAACCTCTCATCTGTATTACATTTATGACTGCATGGCGACAAAATGCAAATTGCTATCCGCACGCTTCTTGTCCTCATGCAAGGCCTGGGTTGTTGTGTCTCAAAGCGTGGCCTTCTCCTCCTGCGCCACCCTCCTCCTGTTCCATCACGTGTGCTGCTGCTGGGTTAGCGTTACTGGTCCCTTTTCCTGGAACCTCTTATATGTATTACATTTATGACTGCATGCCGACAAAAAGCATGTTACCTGTGCAAAGAAAACAGACATTTCCCGCATTTAAAAGACAGTTTTCCCTTTGAAACTTTAAAATCGATTTTCTCAAAAACTATAAGCTCTTTTTGCTAAAAAATTTTTTCCTCTTGTACCCACTCCCAAGGTGCACATACCCTGTAAATTTGGGGTATGTAGCATATAAGGAGGCTTTACAAAGCACGAAAGTTCGGGTCCCCATTGACTTCCATTATGTTCGGAGTTCGGGCGTGTTCGGCCCGAACCCGAACATCTAGATGTTCGCCCAACACTACACGTGACCCGTTCGGCCAATCACAGCGCTAGCCGAACGTTCGGGTAACGTTCGGCCATGCGCTCTTAGTTCGGCCATATGGCCGAACAGTTTGGCCGAACACCATCAGGTGTTCGGCCGAACCCGAACATCACCCGAACAGGGTGATGTTCTGCAGAACCCGAACAGTGGCGAACACTGTTCGCCCAACACTAGTATCCAGACGAGTGGCAGACAAGCAGGGATGAGCAGGGACAGTGCGGGCAACAAGAACCTACAGGCGGCGACTCAAATGAAAATGTCCAATGTTAATGATGCCAGTATATTGCATCCTTACTGAGACATTTTAGCAAATGCTGCCTTTGCGTCATAGTGTGAACTCGGCCTTGCTGTCCTTTGACACTCTAAGGGCCCTATCACGTGGATGGTCGAATATTGTATTTTCCTGGAGGTTTCCCATCAAGAAATATGTATAAAATAATTTAAAAAAACTGCACTCCAGTGGCTTGTTTTTCACCTGTCCCAGGTGCCACACACTGACACGTGGTAATGATGGCAACAGTGCTGGCTTTCCTCTTTGGATCTTTGAAGAATATGGATCCAAGGAATTTGAGTGACTCCACTTGGGTACCAGCTGATGCCTTTATGATTAATAATAGGCATACATAAGTTGACGATGGCCCAATTTGCCATCCATATCTATCCAACTGGAAATGAATCAGGTTGTGGTTGATTCCTACACCACACTCAGTTTTCACCAAAAAGAGATTAAACATTGATCAAACTGCTGTGTGTTGTACAACTTTATGCCATGCTAGGCTATGCAGCCATTGATCCCTCACTGCTCCCCCACTGCCCGCTCTCATGGAGATTTCACATTTCTGATTACACGTGCCAAAAATGAAAGTGAGCAACATATGTCCAGGCAAATTAAATTAAAGTAATTGAACCAAAAGGAAAATGTATTAGCTTGGAGGTCGTTTTTATGTAATTTACTCAAATCGCCATAGTCTTGTGAGTATTAAACTGCAAACTGTTGCTGCACCCAGAGCCGGTTCTAGACTGTTTGCTGCCTGAGGAAAACTTATTAGGATGCATCCCCCCCCATCCCGATTTGGAATGATCACACAGCACCCGACAATTTACTCTGATTCATTTAATGTTCTCAGTCAGCAAGGGAACAGATGCAAATACTTGAGACATAACATGCTGCAGCTCAACACAATAACACATTGACTGGTTGGCTGGCTGGCTGCGAGTCTGTGAAAAAAACTCACCCTCAGCCGGCTGTCCTCCATTCCTCCTCAGTCACTCAGGACAGCAGTGCCACCTCCTCCCTTCCGCTGCCGTAGTCAAATGAAACACTGCTGCTCTCCTGCCTCCCCTCTCCTCACTCACTGTCAGACTCCTCACACAGCACAATAATTTCCCCAATGCTGACCTCTTCCCCTCGCTCTCCTCTCGCATCATCTCCTACTCTGACTGCATGCTGTAGGTGTAAACACACCGTACAAACATGCTGCCCCTGATGCAAGTGTTTTACCTTGCTTCATGAGAGAACTGGCCCTGACTGCACGACCAAGAACAGATATGTCACATCCCCATTGCATAAGCATAGTGTAGGGATAGTACAAAATTGAGTAGAGTATCGTACCGTGTCAGCCATCAGTAAAAGCAGAAAGTCTTGTTAGCCAAGAGCAAACTTTTTTTTCTTTTAACCAGACTGCAGTCATTGAAATCAGCGCCATGTTTGGGAGCTGTTATCTTTGCCAGGGCATAGATTTCAGCAACTCACACCGCTCTGTCTCATTGCTCTCGCCATTTACGCAGGTCTGACATGGCTGCAGCCTGTTTGCTCTGCCTCCAGAGCTGGGCGCCAGTCCCCGTGATTACTGTGAGCCAATCACTGTAATCAATGTGTACAAAAGGGAAAGGGCGGCTCTAATCCTTAAAGCGGACCCAAACCAAACATTTTTTTAATTCAAAATATTTAGTTGCGCCACTCTGACACATACAAAGATAAACACTCCTTCAAGCCTATGAGCATTTCAGTGCATGCTTTTCACCCTTCTCTTTTCATAACTAGGGTTATACAGGTGACAGCCATTACTTCTGAGCTTAGTAGGAGGATTTAGATCAGCAGTGTGTTTGTTATCAGCTACCCTCCCTCACAGGGACATTGTTTATGTGAAATCTTACACAAGCTGAGATCACCTCCCCTGTGACATCATCAGTAGCAGCTTGTTGTAACGATCGGTGTCAGCAACCAGAGAGAGAATCTGATCCTTGGCGATCCGCAGTATCCCCAAGAATACAGATATACCCGATTATTGAGGATCTGCGGAATCGTCAATAATCAGATATGTCTAACCTCTAGACACCTGAGAGAGTGTAAGTGTTTGGTGCAACAGTAACAACTCTGAGTGGGGACCACCAGAGGAGCTGGCAGCCTAAGACTCCTGAGGAATTCACCCCTGACAGTGGGTGATATTCCTGTAGCCTGTGGACCCCTGGGCGAGGGACCGAGACTGGGTGCAGGAAGCCCTGCTGCTAATATGCAAGGAATTGCCCTGAACTGGGCTAACGTAACACAGTAATAGCAATACTAGTCTGAGGTCCGTAGTCACTACACCCTGGAACTAGTCTGGAGCATAACATAAATGATAATACAATTCCCTAGTCTTGGGTGTGAGTTCCGTGATCATCAACACCCTGGAACTAGTCTGGAGTATAACATAAATGATAATACAATTCCCTAGTCTTGGGTGTGAGTTCCGTGATCATCAACACCCTGGAACTAGTCTGGAATATAACACAAAGACAATAGAGTTCCCTAATCTTGGGTGTGAGGGCCTTGATCTCAACACCCTGGAACTATGCTAGAGAATACACAGAAGATATACAGTATTCCTAGTCTGGGGTGTGAGGGCCTTGATCTCAACACCCTGGAACTGGTCTAACAAATAAACAGTACAAGGTAATCTGACTCAGTGTGAATTCCCAAGTCCTCTTGGTTCAAACACACTGTAAGGATCTGACTATGGTCTGAATGCTTCCACAAAGTGTTTTCAATGACAGACAACCAGCAACTGACAAGCAGCAGAATATATAGTAGCTGAACTCTGCTGCCCCGCCCGAGCCACTCAGCCAATCATGAGTCCTGCAGGAATCAGCTGATCTTCCTGATCAGCTGACACTTCCCCTGCTGGTATAAAGGTCCTGAGTTCAGGACGCGGAGTCAGCCGCCTTGCTCTTGACAGACGCGGCGGCTTTTCCGCGTTTTCTCACACTTGTGTTTTGTTTTTTATCTCCTCCACCAGTCTGTCAGATTCTGTCCCGGCAATATGAAAGGAAGGGAGGGGTTCCTCCAATAAATGTAAAATATTTTATATTTGTCATCATGCAGCTGAAAAAAGGCTGCTATTTATTATTATAATTTAGAAAATAGATTTTATTTCTGAAATCTTGTATTTTTAATTTGGGTCCACTTTAAGGGGCCAGACCTGTCCAGTCCTGAAAAGGTTAAGTTATCCAATAAATGGTATCGTCCTGATTCAACACTTCCTACAACATGAAGTGCCACATCATTCCTGCCAAGCTCAATTTCATATTGTGGCATACTGTAAGCTGTTTTCAGGAGTCAACTCCCAGCAAGTGGAATAATCCTCCAGATACAGCAAGCAGTTAGCACTGGATTAATGTGGCCCTGTACACTGCTTTCCCCTATATGTACATTTAGAGGTATTTCTTTTTCATAGCTCTTCATTTACAGAATCTCTATGGAGAACATTACATGATGATTCACTCAGTTGAAATGTTACATGTGACAAAGCTAAATTGCTGTCTGCAGAAAATGCCTGGCTGATATTTCTCAGATTTTAATTTTTGTTAACATTGAACATATGTACTTTGCTATATAAACATTTATACAGTGAATAATTTGAACAATATACGTCCTTGACAGATCTTTTGCAATTCTCGACAAATGGATGTTGTCTACTTCCTCTTGTTTTTATAACGTTATGTCTGGGAAGAAAGAATGTTTAGAAAAAGCAAGGAAGCAACATTTTATGTCTTAAGGAGAAAGTGTAGCCATCAAATGTTCTGGTTAATCACATTCTATTCTACCCGTACTGGTAAATGGTTTACAGTATTAGAGAGAACAAATAATTTGGTTTGGCAATTAGCATTGGTTGCTATGTAATAGTATTAGTTCTACATACCAAATGTGCATGGTCATAGGTCAAATAAGTGCAATTACAGTTCATGCTGACATGGTGCATTGCATCGGACGATATAACGGCCACTTTGTAACTCAGCTTACCGTGGCTGCAATGCAACACCTATGCGACGTTCACAGTGCGGCAGGTGCATTGTGGTAAAACGGGCTGCATTATGGTAACGCTATGTATGCAGTGCATTACTACTACGGTAAATGCTTGCATTCCCAGTGAAGGAGAAGTATCCTTTTCATTGACTGTATGTTTCACTGTACTCGATGCAAAGCGCGGATAACGTGTGTTGCGGCTGTTGTCTTCCTGCTCTTACAGGTAACACAGTGACCACTGTAATCACGGCCTTTCAGCAACAATGTCTCTACTGCACTGGGTCCTGAATTGTCGCCCAAGGGGTCAATTACTGACCCTTTCTGAGGGACTGTGATTGAATGTGTGTACCTAGCTTAAAGGTGGCCACTAACGATACAATTTGCAGAATGATCCTTTACGAACAATTACAATTCTTCGTATGGACGTTCAGAAACGATAGTTTGGGACCACTAAAGGAAAAAAAAATCTCCTAACCAATCAGATTAACAAGATTGATTCAAAAATCAGATACATTTCATTTATCTGATTGGATTGGTTAGGAGATTTTTGGCCATTAGTGGTCCCAAACAATAGTTTCCGATCGTTCATACGAAGAATCATTTGTAAACAATCGTTCAGAAAATTGTATCATTAGTGACCACCTTAACACAGAGCAGAATTGGTCAATGGTCAGTGTGTGTGAAAATGTAATGCACATTGTATGCAATTCGGAATTGGGCAAATGAGAACTGATGTCAAGTGGATACAGTTTGCATTAAATCTGTAGGCAAAACAGAACTGTCATCTCATTGATCATTTCTATTGTAATCGGTCTCCTCTGACGGACAGTCAGTGATTTGCTATTTGTAAAGCACTGTGAAAAAAATGGTAACAATAATTGTGTATCCACTATCTGTGGTTCAAATCTGCCTGGGCACTGGAGTTTACATGATCTCCCTGGCTTTACTCCCAAATCCCCCAAAAATATACTGGTAGGTAGGGATAAGTATTACAAATGGCACTGGTGATGCAAATGCTTCATCACAGCCAGGACTCCAAATAAAAGTGATGTGCACTGCGGGGGATTAACTCACCCTGTCACCACCTCTTTGAGCTGCCCTCCATGTAGCATTTCCGCTTTGCAACTACTTCCTCCTTCACAGCCAGAAGGAGGAACAAGCTGAAGAGCTTAAAGAGGAACTCCAGTGAAAATAATGTAATAAAAAAAGTGCTTCATTTTTACAATAATTATGTATAAATTATTTAGTCAGTGTTTGCCCATTGTAAAATCTTTTAAATCCCTGATTTACGTTCTGACATTTATTACATGGTGACATTTTTACTGTTGGCAGGGGATGTAGCTGCTGCATGCTTTTTTTGGCAGTTGGAAACAGCTGTAAACAGCTATTTCCCACAATGCAGCAAGGTTCACAGACAGGAAACTGCCAAGAGTATGTACTCAGAATTTCTTTGTGGGAGGGGTTTCACCACAATATCAGTCATACAGTGCCCCCTGATGGTCTATTTGTGAAAAGGAATAGATTTCTGATGTAAAAGGGGGTATCAGCTACTGATTGGGATAAAGTTCAATTCTTGGTCGGTGTTTCTCTTTAAACACAACATGGAGGGCAGCTCACAGAGGCAGCAACAGTTAGAGTATGATACAATCACTGGACTATGACTATAGTAGGATTAGATTGTGAGCTCCTCTGAGGGCACCCAGTGATATGTCTACGTACTCTGTAAAGTGTAGTGGAAGATGTGGTTGCTATGTAAATCCCCAATAATAGTAATAATACTTCACTGCTTGGGGAGTACTCAAGTATACTACATCTTTTACTAGGTCATTTCACTTTAGCTGCAGCACAGGAAAAAAAAGACCTCAGTGCACACCTTTCTCAGAATAGCTTTATACTGTATATGCAACATTGGCAGAATACAAACAATCAAACATCAATTACTTTCACCTGTGAAAGCTGACCTTTTATAGTGTAAAAACAGCAATGTTTGTTTGTCTCTTTCTATGATATATTTATTCATGAATGTGGTGCCATCTAGTGGATATGCTTTGAAAATGCATGCCAGCATCTCCAGGATTCCTGATTCATATTCTCACTATTACTATATCTTTTAGCAGATTTTGCTGCTAAATGAGATATATTCATGTAAGATGGCATAAAATGTTATTACAGTAGTGCAAATAGACTCTACCGAAATATGGAGGCTGCCATCTCTGGCCTACTAAAACTATTTTCAACAAAGATAAATGAGGTAAAAAAAAATTGTATTCACTGATTTGGAACAAGTATGCACAACAAGTGTTTGGACAGTCTTAAAGGAGTACTGTAGGGGGGTTGGGGGAAAATGAGTTGAACTTACCCGGGGCTTCTAATGGTCCCACGCAGACATCCTGTGCCCGCGCAGCCACTCACCGATGCCCTGGCCCCACCTCTGGTTCACCTCTGGAATTTCAGACTTTAAAGTCTGAAAACCACTGCGCCTGTGTTGCCGTGTCCTCGCTCCCGCTGATGTCACCAGGAGCGTACTGGCGAAGCACAGACCATACTGGGCCTGCGCAGTACGCACCGGGTGACATCAGTGGGAGCGAGGACATGGCAACGCAGGCGCAGTGGTTTTCAGACTTTAAAGTCTGAAATTCCAGAAGTGAACCAGAGGCGGGGCCAGAGCATCGGTGAGTGGCTGCGCGGGCACAGGATGTCTGTGGGGGACCATTAGAAACCCTGGGTAAGTACAACTAATTTTGCCCCGACCCCTCTACATTATTCCTTTAAGGTGGCCACACACAATATACCCAGGGTTGCCACTTCATCCCTTTAAACACTGGCACATATGAATTATACAGGTTCTGGGGCTACTCACACATAATCAGTGTCTAAACTGCATCTAACTAGCCACAAGGCATGCATAATTCATATGTGCCGGTATTTAAAGGGATGCGGCGGCTATCCTAAATATACCGGTAATCAAAATGCTCATCTTTTCAACAATTTTTTTTTTAATCAAAATAATTGGTGGTATAGAAAAATTAAAGGAAACTGAGCACATTCTCTTTCAATGGAATCTCTCCTGGCATAGAAGCTGCCATGTTCCCCCCTCCCCTTCTCACATTCCTTATTTACAGAAGTCAGAGATGCTATCTTGACACATGGACACACACTAGGTCTTTGAAGAAACAGTCCTAATTACTAACCCCCTTTGCTGTCTAATAGCATTGTTTACCTCTTGGTAATTAGCCCAATAAAACAATTAGGATCCTGAAAGCTCTGCAGCCGGGGACGGCCGGGCAGCCCTGCTGAAACAGGGTAATTAATCTACTTTGAATGTAAAATACAAGGTAAATTGAAAGTTTATTTTAATAATGAAACAGAGTGTCGGCATGCATTTTTCATGTGCTATAGAAATGTCCTGAATGATAAAAAAGGTGCTCGGTTCACTTTAAGTGTTTTGTTTATTTATATCAAGAAATGTGATCAGATTGCCAGATTTCTTTGATACTGGTGGACAATTCAGATACATTTTTTAGAAAATAATGGTGTAGCATTGATTGTAAATTTCTGAATTTATAGACCCAACCATTTTTGCCAAGAAGTCACATAGCGAGGTAACATTGCAGTGCATTCCTATAGCGAGTCACTGGAATCCACTGCACCGCACCCGATGTGTAAAGCCCCATAGGAATATCATTGCATCGTGTTGTGATGTGATGAAACTGTCTGTGGTGACGTAGCAGACTAGGTGTGAAAGGGGCCTAAGTGGCTAGAGTTGGAAAGAGTCCCCTCTGCTGGACGCAGGCAAAAGTCAAGGGAAGAGTCAGCTACAGCAGTAAAGACATCCAGATAAGTGTGACATGTCCTTATTGCTCCAGTGCAGCATTTCAGACTGAATCATTACAGTTACAGGTGAGATTGTGGAACCCATCTATAGTCTTCCTTATTGCATCCACTGCCACTAACATAAAGTGCCTTCTTACAAATTAAGGCATTTTAAAAACATGTTACAGTTAAATGATCTCATTATATTCTTTCCCTTTAATGAGGGGAGGGGGGGCTGCAGCTATTGCAGCTAGACAGCCCCATATGCAGCAAGTTGCAATGCACTGTTTCCTTCTTACCTTTCTTTATTGGGCAGAATGAAGCCCAAATAAGCCCAGAATTGTGCAAGGCTTGCATTAAAGTATCGCCTTTAAAGGTGCAGCATACAAATTTACCAGAATTCACCAGCAATTCAGCACATCCACCACCTATTCCTAACTAACCTCTCCTCATTTAATTCGAGCCCCCCACTCTGCCACCAACCCCTGCCCACCTCCCACCCCCTCCCCCACCCAAGGCTCCCACTCTACCCTCCAATCCCCCACCCACTCCGTTGCTCATCCCCTGCAACTCCAACTCTAATCCCTCATCTCTCTCCACCTTCCACACGGCTAAATCCCACTTCCACAACCACATTCACCCCCTCCCCAATCTCATTTCCATTCAAATCTCCCACAAACACATTCCCTTATTCTCCTGCGGCCTCTGGAATGCCATATTGGTCTTCAATAAACTTATGGAAATCTACAACCTTTTCCTCTCCAATTCCCTCACCCTTGCCCTTATTGAGACAAATCTTATCCTTGGAGACTTCAACATTCCCACAGAAAATCCCTACTCCCCCTTCGCCTCTCAGCTACTCTTCCTCACCAACTCCCTTGGCCTCTCCAAACACACCAAATCCCCCATCCACCTCAGCTACTCTCCCTCACCAACTCCCTTGGCCTCTCCAAACACACCAAATCCCCCACCCACCATGCCAGCCACACTCTTGATCTTGTGCTGTCCAAATCCTCCAACCTGGACATCACACCTTTCCCCCTTTCCGACCACCACCTCCTTACCATCACCAACTCCCCATCCTGTTCCCCCCGTCCACCTCCCCCCCCCCCTTTTGGAAGAGATCTGCATAACCTTGACCCAACTGTTCTAGTCAACCCCCCCCCCACTCCCTTATATCCACCCTCCCCACCCTAACCTGCCCCAACAAGGCTGTCAGCCCAATGAACCAAGCCTTATCAATAGCCCTAGACCTTGTCGCTCCCCCTTCTTCCGCCCCATCCACCCTGGCACAGCACCCACACTCGCAACCTCCAAAAATGTGCCACTGAATGCAAATGGAGAAAATTCTGCCTCAACTCTGACTTCTTGGAGTACAAGGTCAACCTGCAGCTGTTTTACTCTGCATTATCTGATGCCAAACAAAAATATTTTACTGCCCTGATTGGATCCCAAGCCGCCAACCCACGGTGCCTCTTCGCCACCTTCAACTCCCTTCTTAACCCCACCATTCCATCCCCCACCGCTACCTTCTCAGCCACTGATTTGTACACCCACTTTACCAAAAAAATACCACCTTCTGATATGAAATCTCTAGTCTTCACTCTGCCACTACCTCCTCCATCCTCATACCCCTCCCTCACCTTACTGTCTTCACTCCCGTCAAAGTGGATGAAGTTAACCTGCTCCTAGGGACCTCCCCTGCCACCTCTAGCCTCCTTGACCCTGTCCCATCCAGTATCCTCTGTCCACACTTCCCTGTCCTGACCCTAGTCCTCAGCTTTCTGTTTAACCTCTCCCTCTCCACTGGCACCTTCCCCTCTGACTTCAAACAGGTCACTGTACTTCCCCTGCTAAAAGAAACCCCTCACTCAACTCCTCACTCTCCCTCCTTCCCTTTGCTTCAAAATTCCTGGAGCATCTAGTCCACCAACATTTGACCCATCACCTTAACTCCAAATCCCTGTTTGACCCCCTAAAATAAGGATCTCAACTAGGGGTACGAGAGGAATCGCCGCCGGGAGACTTGGGCGCAGGATACAGCCGGTATGGCTTATCCTGCTCCTGCACAAGTTCCTGGCGACGTTAAATACTATTCCCCCTCTAGGTCCATGTAGATAGTGGAGGAATGAAATAATTCGGCTTCCAGCAATTGCTGGAGGCCGAATTATAGTGTTTTTTAAGTAACTTCAGCTCCATCTTCTGACGGCGCTGAAGTTACTGACTGTGCGCCGCTATAGCTGTAATTCCTATTACGGTCTATGTTGACGCCGGCTGCGCCCAAGTCTCCTGCACTGGATTGGAAGTGTTCGTTCAACCAGCCCATCCACTATGGCTGCTCTTGATGGAGCAGAGTGGTAGATACAAGCAGACAGGCACACGGTATAACCACTGGCGTAACAATAGGGGATGCGACCCCTGCCATCGCTGGGGGGCCTGGGGCCCCCCTAGGGCCCGCTCGGGACTTTTTGGGGGCAGGAGGGGTCGAAACATAAGAGGAGAGCTGTGGCCGCAGATCGGTGGGGAGGGGGGAGATTCCCCCCCCCTCACCTCGGGCTCTCCTCTTAGCGCTCCCCCTCCTGCAATCATTGGTGGAGCTCGTGACAACAACGGCGGCGGCAGGCAAGCTGAGCACATACCTCCTTCTGGCCGGTCTCCGATCACTAAGTGCTTTATGGAACTTCCTGTGTAAACAGGAAGTTCTATGAAGCTCTTAGTGATCGGAGAAGAACATTGCAAAAATCAAGCACCTCATACCCCCAGAAGATCTGCCAACCTTAGTCCACGCCTTCATCACATCCCGACTGGACTACTGCAATGCTCTCTACACTGGCCTTCCAAAAAAGGCCTTGTACCGCCTACAGCTGATACAGAATACTGCTGCCAGACTGCTAACCAACCAACCCCGTCACTGCCACATAACGCCAGTCCTGCATTCCCTTCACTGGCTACCTATAGAATGGAGGGTCCTATTCAAGATTGGCCTACTGACATTTAAATCCCTGAATAATCTAGGCCCTGGATACATGAAAGATATGTTACAGCTGCGTAGCAATCCCCGCATTCTCAGATCCACAGGTTCTAATAATCTAGTCATACCCAGAGTCCACTTAGAAACTTTTGGTCCCAGAGCCTTCTGTCATGCTGCCCCTACGTTTTGGAACTCCTTACCTCAACAGATCAGGACAGCCCCATCCCTGGACGTGTTTAAATCCAGACTGAAAACCCACCTGTTCAGTCTGGCATTTGCAGAAATATAACTTTTGTTGTGTGAATACTTCATCCTACTAATTACTGAATCTGAGAGAGCCTAAGCGCTTTGAGTCCTATGGGAGAAAAGCGCTATAGAAATGTTATTGTATTGTATTGTATTGTTGTATAGAATGAATACAGAAAATCACAATACCATTGAGATCATCACAGTACATTACAGACAGTGACATTGTGTGGTTGCTTTACTATACTGCAGTTTAAGTAAACCTGTAGATAATCTTAACAGCACTAGCCTGGCCCTTACTCAATTATCTTTTTCTCCTAAGTTTTCTGCTAGGTGATATTTCATACCTTATCCATAAAATACTTTCTTAGCCGCCAGCAAGCAAGCAAATACTTTGACAGTACTTGTTTCACCTACTTTTTAATGCTTTTTTTTTCAATTGCAGAGTTCTAAATAGTTATGTTAAAACAGAAGATGAAAAATGATCTCCTAGGAAAAAACGTGAATTGAATGAAGGCCAACATTTAACAATATGAAACGATACATAGCAGTCATTCGTTGCGGCAGGGAATCCTGGTCCCTGCCGCGACGAACGACTCTGGGGGGACACGCATGTCCCCGACGGCTGCCAGTATTGTATAGGAGAGAGAGGGCAAGGGGGAGGAGAGCGAGAGCCGAAGCTGGCGGCTTCATGATCTGTTACATTGCCGCCGGCTTCATTTTAATTCCATTAACTCACTTATTACAATACATTTGGCCGCAGCGAGACGGCCACTTCAAACGGTTACATTAACACTTTTGTTTCGTGAAGTTTTAATGTAATTTGCACCACCTGCCGGATGTGCCTGGCTAACGGAAAAGTACCAAAACAACTTATGATATAATTAATTGTATGTGTAGTATGGTAGTAGTAAAAATGTTTCTGTACCGTGTTAGCCAAACAGCTCGAACGCTAGCGAAAATCGGGACCCAAACGCCGCGATCGTGTAAACGCGCACAAAAGCTCAGTGTAAGCGCTCCCATTCACTTGAATGGGAGCGAGCGTTTACCGTGACATTCTGAACGCTTGCGGTAAACGCTCCGCAAGCGTCCATCTGAACCAGCCCTGAGTCATTAAAAGGTATTACTTTTATGAGACTTTGTTTTTTCTACCTTCATAATGTGTAGTATGGATAATTAATAGAACATTGGTAGCAAAGAAAAAAGTCTCATATTTTTATTTGCAGTTATATAGCTTTTTAATAACATTGCATCATTCTCTAAAATTTGCAGTTTACAAACCACACTCTACATATTAAACTATGAAACAAAGCAGAGCTAATGAGCTTCCCTGCAGTAAATGTTTATCTGAAGTTGACTTTCATTGTTTCTTTGATATATAATTACTTCAGAAAATAGCACTGCTTTCTGACTAAAAAGGGATCTCAGAGAAGCTCTTTTGTTCTTAAGTTTCTTAACTCCTCCTGTACTGGAAAACAATATTAGACTCATATCTTTGCTACTAATGTTCTATTTCTTAGCTGTACTACACATACAATTCAATATTTTATAAGTTTATTTTCGCTTCAGATCCCTTTGAGCTTTTCTGACAAATGCAGTTAATGCATGTGAAACTTGTAAAGTCACTGGAATTAGCATGTGACCCACTCTTCATACATTCTCAAGGTTACATAATGTACAGTTGTGTTCAAAATTATTCAACCCCGAAAGCTGTAAGGGGTTTTAGGGAATTTAGTGTACATTTGTAATTGTGTTCAGAATGAAATCTTACAAGGACTTTTTAAAGAGCCAAATGCAACTTAAATGACATCATTTGTTTTTGTAATACAGTATTACTTTTTTTTTTGTGTGTGATTTCTTCACTGACACAATTATTCAACCCCTTAAAGACTACCACTCTTAAGAACAGAGGTTCATTCAAGTGCTTTTGATCAGGTATCATAGAGTCTAGAAGGAGCTGAGTATCACAGTCATTTTCAACCGCTGTTCCGCGGCACACTAGTGTGCCACGGGATGTTGCCTGGTGTGCCGCAGGACTGTCCTCTTCCCCCCCCCCTCCCCACCCGTCCCCGTGGCCGGCGCTGTTATTACCTTAGCAGCGGCCGCTCTCCCCTCTCCGGCGCGTGTACTTTCCAGCAGCGTATCTCCCGGCTGCTGTGTGTGATGCGACAGGAAGCAGGGCTCGGTTCCCATAGTAACGACGATACACATCGCCTCTACAGGAAGCTGATGCCCTGCTTCCTGTCGCATCACACACACAGCAGCTGGGAGATACGCTGCTGGAAAGTACACGCGCTGGAGAGGGGAGAGCGGCTGCTGCTAAGGTAATAACAGCGGCAGGGACGGGCGGGGGGCACCACCTATCTATACTGGCCACTATACTAGCTATACTGGGGCACTATACTGGCTATACTGGGGCACTATACTGGCTATACTGGGGCACTATACTGGCTGTACTGGGGCACTATACTGGCTGTACTGGGGCACTATACTGGCTGTACTGGGGCACTATACTGGCTATACTGGGCACTATACTAGCTATACTGGGCACTATACTGGAACACTATACTGGCTATACTGGGGAACTATACTGGGGCACTATACTGGCTATACTGGGCACTATATTAGCTATACTGGGCACTACCTACCTATACTGAGCACTATTCTAGCTATACTGGGCACTATTTTAGCCATACTGGGGCACTCTACTAGCTATACTGGGCACTATACACCTATACTGGGCACTATTCTAGCCATAATGGGGCACTATACTAGCTATACTGTGCACTATACTAGCTGTACTGAGCACTATTCTAGCCATACTGGGCACTTTTCTAGCCATATTGGGCACTTTACTAGCTATACTGGGGCACTATACTGGCTATACTGGGGCACTATACTAGCTATACTTGGCACTATACTGGAGCACTATACTGGCTATACTGGGGAACTATACTGGCTATACTGGGGCACTATACTGGGCACTATACTAGCTATACTGGGCACTACCTAACTATACTGAGCACTATTCTAGCTATACTGGGGCACTATACTAGCTATACTGGGGCACTATACTGGGGTAACTATACTAGCCATACTGGGGGAACTAAACTCCCTATACTGGGGCTACTATGCTAGCTATGCAGCCGCACCCCAGCCCCCCCCCCCCCCCCCCCACACACACAGCCTGCTGCGCACGGCACTGTCCACTAGGTCGCGCAAACACTGGTCAGAAAGTGTTCCCCGGGCCGGAAAAGGTTGGTAACCACTGTAGATTCTAGACATTTACTGGTGTGTTTACACACATGGTGAAGTCAATAGAATGGTCCAAGAAGACAAGAGCAGTGGTGCTTTCTCTTCACTGGAAGGGCAATGGCTGTAAGAAGATTGCAAAGATGTTGAACATACCAAGAGACACCAAAGGAAGCATCATTCGCAAATGCAAGGCAAAGGGCACTGTTGAAACGCTACCTGGTCGTGGCAGAAAGAAGATGCTGACTTCGACTGCTGTGCACTACCTGAAGTGAAAAGTGGAAAAAAGTCCCCGTGTGACTGCTGAGGAACTGAAAAAAGATTTGTCAGATGCGGGTACTGAAGTTTCAGCTCAGACAATAAAGCGCACACTGCGTAATGAAGGCCCCCATGCCAGAACTCCCAAGGGCACCCCCTTGCTGTCTCCAAAGAATAAGAAGAGTCAACTGCAGTATGCCAAAAGTCATGTGGACAAACCACACATTTTTGGGATAGTGTTCTGTGGACTGATGAAACAAAATTAGAACTGTTTGGGCCCATGGATCAACGCTATATTTGGAGGAGGAAGAACAAGACCTATGAAGAAAAGAACACCTTGCCTACTGTGAAGCATGGTGGGGGGTCAATCATGCTTTGTGGCTGTTTTGCTTCTGCAGGTACAGGGAAGCTTCAGCGTGTGCAAGGTACCATGAATTCTCTTCAGTACCAGGAGATATTGGATGAAAATGTGATGCAGTCCGTCACAAACCTGAAGCTTGGGATACGTTGGACCTTTCAACAGGACAATGATCCCAAGCATACCTCTAAGTCCACTAGAGCATGGTTGCAGATTAAAGGCTGGAACATTTTGGAGTGGCCATCATAGTCAACAGACTTAAATCCAATTGAGAACCTCTGGTAGGACTTAATTACGCATTGAACCAGTAATGCATAAAAATGTATGTGTTAATGTTCCTGCACTAGCGGGAATGCGTAAAAATGTACGCAATGCGGCCCGCCGACCTCCGAGGTTGGCAAGCTGCCAGCGGGGGACTGGAGCAGCAGTGAGTGGCTACGAGGGCACAGAATGGCTGCATGGGGCTGGTAGAAGCTCCAGGTAAGTGAAACTCATTTTTTATTTTGCTTGAACCTTCCCTTTAAACAAAGCAGTTGCAGGGCTAAGAATGTGACTGAACTGGAGGCTTTTGCCCATGAAGAATGGGCTAAGATACCCGTAGATCACTGCAAGACACTTGTGTCAAGCTATGCTTCAGGTTTAAAAGCTGTTATAACTGGAAAAGGATGTTGTACTAAGAATGAATGTCACTTGGGGGTTGAATAAAACTGATAATGATGTGCGCACAGAAAAGACATTTGTGGTTATTTCACTATAAATGTTATGTTATATTTGTCTGACTTACAAGTGCCTCTTTGATTTAATCGTAAACAAGATAACTGAAATGATTGAAATCAATGTCAAACTGGCCAAAACACTCAATTTCAGTGGGGGATGCATAATTTTGAACACAACTATAAATATTTAGACTTATTTTACTCTTGAAACCTCTTTCACGTGTATTTGCTCTGGAAGACATTCACTCTCATATTAGTAAATGCTTAAAATTTACAAATCCAAAAAAGATGAATTCATTACCCTTTTTCTAACATATTAGTACATATATGTATTATGTTAAATGCTTACCACTGCAACAGCCACTGCCTTCCAAAAGGGTCCAGGCATTCTACTGGAGTTCTCTGAAACCAGCACAAAAGTTCTGCTTGGATCAAATTCACTTACAACCATAGAAGTGAAGAAGTTCTGGACTGAAAGTAGGCAAATCCTCCTGAATGATCACTTTGTGCTACAGCAGCATTTAAGGTCGGATACATTGCATAGTGGTAGTGTAGCAGAGCCATGTGAATGGCTCATATAAACACCAGTTGCATCAGTGGGAGGAAAGGCCAAATTGTAAGGATTTTTTGGCACAGTAATGGCATTCATATTGTACAGCAATCTCATCATTCTTTTTTTGTCATACAAATCTTAGATGTAATAGGCAGTCTGAAAGAACTGTTCCTAGCTAATTAACATAAATATCTTGCATGCTATCAGTATTAACTCTTGCGGTAACATACAGTTTTTAAACTGCAGTTAGCACGTTTTTAGGATTACAACACCCATTTTTTCACCAGCTTTCTGTCTAATAAAATATCCCTGAATGAGCGCAAACATCTAGGTGAAATAATATTTGATTGGCTGATAAATGTGCAAACTGCCAATTCAGAAAGTATTAATTTCAGAACAGCATGATTTGTGTAAGCAAATCAGTTGTAAATTTAGGACAATTTTCCTGTCAGATTCAGCCACTTACACATCCACCTTCCCAAATGATAAAATTTCTGGGCCTCTTACTGGGCAAATCTACTGGGCCTTACCACACCTTCCTTCAGCCCCTCACCCCAAATCTTAATCTGCTGGAAAAAAAAACCTGTTTGACCAACCTCCCCCCCCCCCAAAAAAAAGAAAAGTAACTACATAGGAGAAACATTATTAGTCAGTGCATTCCCAGCAACCACAGAAGGCATGTAGGAAGAAACCCTCCCCCTCTTTACTAGGAGAGTGTAGAGGGCAATATGGAACAGACAAGGTAGCACTACAAACATTTTTATTATCAGGTACAAACGCTAACGCGTTTCTCAGGTTATACCAGCTGCATCAGGTCAGTGCTGTATCATAAAAAGTGCACTCCTATACTAGGCACTCCTCAGCCAAACCAATCATTCTCAAGAATCTTGGACAGAACTCTTAATGCAAACCAGTAAGGAGAAAAAGTTACATACTTCCTCAAGTAGTGGGAAGCCTCTGGATGCTGCTGCCCCAGCCCCTTTTATGAGCATAGCTGTACTGTGCATGCAGGAAAAAGCGGTGCATGAGCAGCTTTGTGCTATTGGACACACGCAGACCATACTCATGCATGCATGCACAGGGAGGATGCATGCATGAGTACATGAAAGGGAGCATGCATGGCCACGAGGGCGTATCCAAACTAATGTGAGATATGCTTACGGAGTCCCAGCATTGGATCAGTGATCTTGAGGAATATCCAGAGGCTTCCTTCTACTGAGGTAAGTATCTACCTAACTTTTAGTCCTCTTTTCCACAGACTGTTGAGCTGTGTGCTCAGCAAGCTGTTACCAGGAAGCAGTGAGCAGTTACCAGGCAGCAACAAGCAGTTACCAGGCAGTAGTGAGCAGTTGTGAGAGTGTGAGAGGCTTTACTGAGATTTCAGTGCCTATCAACAGTCTGTGGAAAAGAGGCCTAACTTTATGTTGTGCTTCAGGCCCGCTTAAAGGGAACCTGGGATGAAAGCCATCTCAGGTTTCATACTCATCTGGTGCTTCCTTAAAGAGACTCTGAAGCGAGAATAAATTTCGCTTCAGAGCTCATAGTTAGTAGGGGCATGTGTGCCCCTGCTAAACCTCCGCTATCCCGCGGCTAAACAAGGGTCCCTGACTCCCCAAATCCCCTCCGTGCAGCGGGGGATTACTTCCTGTTTGAGGCAGGGCTAACCGCCGCAGCCCTGCCCCACGCGCGCCTGTCAGCGCGTATCTCCGCCTCTCCCCCGCCCCTCTCAGTCTTCCTTCGCTGAGAGGGGCGGGGGAGAGGCGGCGATGCACTGCTGATAGACGCGACTAGAGGTTAGCCCTGCCTCTAGGAGCAGCAAAATCTATGACCAATTTGGTCGTTGATTTTGCGGGGGGAGGGAGGGTTTGGGGGTGAAGGGACCCTCGTTTAGCCGCGGGATAGCGGTGTTTTAGCAGGGGCACTATGAGCTCTGAAGCGAGAATTATTCTCGCTTCAGTGTCTCTTTAAGCCCCATTGAGGCCGGTCAGTCCCTCGCAGTCTCGCCGGGTGGCTCCTGTCATCCGTAATACTGCCCGAAAGCCTGGCTGAGTCGCGCATGCGTGGCCCAGCCAGGCGCTCTCCCTGTCGCACTCCTGTCCCTGGGAGCATTCAGTAGTATTGTGCAAGCACAAAACGATTCCAATCGCGGGAGCGCGACGGGGGAGCACGCCTGGCCGCACCACGAAAGCCAGGCTTTCGGGTAGTATTGCGGGTGACAGGAGCCACCCAGGGAGACAGCTAAGGACTAAGCGCTCTCAGGGTGGCTTAAGGAAGCCCCAGGTAAGTATTGTACCTGAGATGGCCTTCATCTTAGATACACTTTAAGATACAGGTACAGGTGTTCCCCGATGATGCTGGCCTTCTCATCACCTTGACTATTGTTGTTTCTTTCTGCAAGAACTAGAAAGGAAATTCCGATACCGTGGTGCCTTTCACACATCCATATTTCCCTGTGGTGCAACACTCAAAACTCAGTCAGACATTTTACCAGAAAACATATTGCCAGAATGCTCATGTCTTCGGGACGCCCTATGTCCCATTTTTACAGCTCTATGCTGTTTTTATGTAATCAGAAAACAGTTTATGAAATGTTATTGCATCTGGGAAGATGGTGGCGATCGAGGGAGTAGTTCCCAGATACAATCACATTTTATAAACTGTTTTTTTTTTAATCCCATATAAGCAGTGAGGAACTGTGAAAACGGGACAGAGGGAGTCCAGAAGACATTATTATTATTATTTATTTATAAAGCGCCAACATATTCTGTGGCGCTGTACAATGTAAGAAAACAAACAAGGCATACATAATGCTACAGACAATGATGTACATCAAATATGAACACCGGTACAAAATACAGAACTGGTGATTACAATAGCAATTTTAACATGATGACTAAAATGTATAAATGTATAACAGAGTGCAAGCAATTAAATTAATAACATGCCAAGACACAAAAGGGTGAGAGCCTAGCCCTTGCGAGCTTACAATCTAAAGGAACGGGGTGGAAACAAGAGGTGGGGGAAGTATACAGTATATGTACAGGCAGTGCACGATTAGGTTATTTAGTAAGGGGTAAATGTAGACACGAGGTTGAAGGGTGCATGGCCTAAGCTAGAGAATATGCTTGTCGGAAAAGGTGGGTTTTGAGGGAGCGTTTAAAGATTTCAAAGGTGGGAGAATGGCGGATGTGCTGTGAAAGGGCATTCCAGAGTAGGGGTGAGGCACGTGAAAAGTCTTGTATACGTGAATGTGAGGTGGTTATTGTAAAAGAGGATAAAAGAAGCTTGTGTGCATACTAGTGAGGAGATGTACAGGGGAGAGCGACTGTCGAGAGCTTTTTAGGTTAGGGTTAAGAGTTTGAACTGAATCCTCTGATTGATTGGTAGCCAGTGAAGAGCTTGACAGAGAGGAGCAGCAGAGGAAGAGCGAGAGGAGATATGAATGAGTCGAGCAGCAGAGTTCAGTACAGATGGGAGCAGTGCTAGTCGGTTAGTTGGAAGTCCACCAAGCAATATATTGCAATAGTCCAAACGAGATATAATAAGAGCTAACATGTACTAACATTTTGGTTGTGTCATGAGAGAGAAAAGGTCGGATGAGTGCTATGTTTTTCAGTTGGAAGTGACAGGAGCTGGTTAGGGAGTTAATGTGAGGAATAAATGAGAGAGAAGAATCAAATATTACCCCTAAGCACCGTGCTTTGGGAACTAAAGTTATAGGCATGTTATTAACATTTATTGTAATATCAGGCAAAGAGGTGGACAGAGATGGTGAAAAGACTATTAGTTCTGTTTTATTCCTATTAAGTTTTAAGAAGCGAGAGGACATGAAAGAGGCTATAGCGGACAGACAGTCAGGAACCTGACATTAGCATTCTAGCAATATGTTTTTATTTTGGGGGGGATGGTAGATGGGAGCATGGCTCAGGGTGGGTGTGTGTCTTCAGCAGCAAGGGGTGTGGAGGGTGAACAACTTTTGCTGCAATGGGTGTGCACTGAGCATCTCTATTGCAACTGATGCCTCTCCATCCTATAAGGCTGCCAACAAGTGTTGACAAGCCAGTATTAACAGGGCACAGTGGACACTGGGGACATCTACGAGCGGCAAAAAACGGCTGACGGCATCATCAGACATGAAGCACCAAGGCAGCAGCAAGAAAACAAGTGCTCAAAATCACTTCAGGTATCCTTGAACTATTTATACAAATAAGGACATCTCTACAATATTCCTGTAATACATAATATAACACATTACATTATAAATGCATACTATACAATATAATAGTATTTAAAGGGAACCCAAGGTGAGAGGGATATGGAGGCTGCCATATTAACCACTTCTCTACCACAGGGTTTTTCACCTAAAAACCACAGCAATTTCCACATTTAAGGGAGGCAAGGGTTAATGGGCTTAATGGGGGTATAATTTATTTTAAAAAAACCTCACTGATGCTGATCAGTCACTAATGCTGTGTTAGTTATCTGAGATCCTCTCACGAGTGATCTCAGTAACTGTAACAGCATAGAGACTGATGCAATGTTTACACACATTCTGCATGATTGAGCACCGTCATTGGCTTTGTGAACACATGTTCACATCAGCCAATCACGGACCAGCGGGTGCCCGACGTGTATGCACATCCACGTGCACGCGGACGCGATCGCGCACAGCAGCAAAATAAACAGGAGTTGCCTATCTACGCCCCTGTGACTCAGGTGAAGTTTAAAGGGGCGTAGATAAGTGTGGCAGAGGTTGTTAAGTGGTTAATTTCCTTTTAAACAATACCAGTTGCCTGGCAGACCTCCTGATCCTGTGTGTCTAATACTTTTAGCCATAGACCCTGAACAAGCATGCAGCAGATCAGGTACTCTGACTCAGGTTTTATTGGATTAGCCATATGCTTGTTCCAGGGTTTTGACTCAGACACGACGTTTGCCAGAAGATCAACCTGGCTGCCAGGCAACTAGCATTGTTTACAAGGAAATAAATATTGCATTGGCAGTCTCCATATCCCTCTCACCTCAGGTTCCTTTTAATAATACAATTATAGAAGTACTGCAGAAACACTTGCTACACTCTTGGCCTTCCTTCCAATCCATGAGTTTTCTGCCAGTTTTTCGTGCGTTTGCCTTTACATTCAACAAGTGAAAAAACATACATTATCAGATTTTTTATTTTTATTTTTCAAAATGCACACAAATCGCATGCAACTCTCACACGTTTTTGTTTTCCCATAAGATAGCAATGTATGCAAGTCGCATGTGTTTGGCTTACAGTATGTGTGAAACTTGCTGTGCGTTTCGAAAACACACATAAAATTGCATTGAGCATTACACACCAATGCAATTTAGACTTACATTATGTACAATTTTGCATGCTTTTTTATTCTAATAAAGTGTGCTTCCTGCCTGACGTTAGGTGCACACATAGCAGAAATGCTAGTGTTGCGGAAAACGCTGTGTTTTTGCCGCTAATGGAAGTCTATGGGCCTCAGGTAAAAACTATGTGGTTTCAAAGCTGCATTTTTAAAAACACTGGTTTTGTTGCATATTATGCAGCAACGCTTCCAAGTGATTTCCATAAAAAGAAATATAAAAAAGCATGGAAAATGCATACAAAACACATATGCGTTTTGTATATGCGAACCGCAAATGCATGCAAAATGCATGAAAAACACACACCATATAACATAAAAAAATGACATAAAATACAGCCTTTCACGCTATGTCATATGTGAACCCAGCCTTTAGCCATAGACCCTGACCAAGCATGCAAATCAGATGATTTACTGAAGTCTGAGTAGATTGATCACATGCTTGTTTCAGACACTATTGCAGCTAAAGAGATCAGCAGCACTGACAGGTAACTGCTATTTGTTGATAAATAAACAAATAAAGATGGCAGCCCCTATAGCCCGTATCCAGGGCAGCACAGTGGTGTAGTGGTTAGTGCTCTTGCCTTGCAATGCTGGGTCCCTGGTTTGAATCCCAGCCAGGTCAACATCTGCAAGGAGTTGGTATGTTCACCTGTGTCTGTGTGTGGTTCATCCCAAAAATGTACAGATAAGTTAATTGGCTTCCCCCTAAAATTGGCCCTAGACTACATACACACAATATAGACAGGACTATGGTAGGGATTAGATTGTGAGCCCCTCAGAGGGACAGTTAAGTGACAAGACAACATACTCTGTACAGTGCTGCGGAAAATGTTGGTGCTATATAAATACTAAATAAAAATAATAATATCCCTCTCAGTTCAGGTGACCTTTTAGCATAGCTCTATTTTCAGGCCACTTTTATACAGCCTAATATGGTGCAGTTCATGTCACTGACTGGTAATGTAGAGCAGTGGTCGGAGTAGAGTTTTTTCAGCACAGCTGTGTGATGTGAGCCTCCGAGGGCCAGGGGGCGCTGTGCACCGAGCGGAGCCGCCTGTCAGCCTGTGTGGTAGACAGAGCTGTAGCCCCCGGGCTCCCCCCTCCTCCCCCGGCTTGTGTATGTGTGTCAGGCTCCTCCCAGAACTCGAGTTGCGGCCTCCTGTATTCTGTCCCGACTGAAGCCTGTGTGTCTGACATCCGCTCCCCGTTTCCGCTCTCTGGGCGGCGGTGTTCCGGCTTCTGCTTCGTGTCGGCCATGGAGTAAGCGGGAAGATGGCGGGCGGCGGGGCACAGAGCCGCTTTATTTCAGGTGAGAGTCGGGCCTGGCCTGTAGTAGCTGGGATGCCTGTGTGTGGCGGGTGTGCATCTCCCTGGCTCTGCAGAATACACTGGCCTCGTCCACAAAGCAGGCAGCGTTCCTGCTGGAGCCCCGGAGCTGCAGCCGCTGGACTTGTGTTGCCTTCACATATTATTCTAAAATAGAGGGTGCAACTTCCAATACAGTGAATAGGGCAAAGCATTTACCTGTTAGTGTGCCCCCCATTGCCACCGAATTGCCCCTCTGCAGCCATAGTCATTTCCTCACCCTGAGTCAGTTGGGAGGATCATAAAACCATATCAGAGGTGCTGTGTACACAGAAACTGACAAGAAGCTTCGCCCAATCACTGGATGTTCTTGAATTGATAAACAAGGGTATCAAAATAAATAGTGGAAGTGAGCCTTCCTTGTCTTTGATGATTTCTGCACATCCTGTCATGCCTGGTACACACCGTGCTAGCTCCCATCAGAAAGATCAAGTTGATTATATCCAACAGGTCTAATTGATTTCCAAACGGTTTCTGATTTATTTTCTGATCACTTCTATACAAAATCAGTTTGAAAGAGAATCATAGATTAGACCTGTCAGAAATAATCGATTCAACCAGTTTATCTGACAGAAAATTGCATGGTGTGTACCAGGCATAACACTATGGAGATTTTTCAGTCAGAAAGAGTTGTTTATAGAAGTGAGCTGGTATTTTTCAGTTTTGTACAATTTGTGATTTACTTCATCTCAGAATTGACACAGGGAAAATAAAAGCATATACTAGTTTATTCCCCTTGTGACTGGAGGTAGTTTTTTATCTCTATTCTTATTATTTACATAGCACTAACACCTGTAGTGCAGTACAGTGTATACCAGCAAACCTGCGATTCTAAAAAGAATTGCACACCACAACGGCCAGATAGCCCCCTAAGCCCAAAGCCTGCCGTAACAGTTGTGGTGTACATGCGCAGCTTCGTCTTTTGGTCCGTGCATGCTTACATCCTTCAATTAATATCTGATGTGGGGCCTCCCAATCTGATCACCACCATAGTCATATGACCTTAGTACTCTTGGGACAATTTTAGGGGGAAGCCAATAAACATATATCTGTATTTTTGCAATGTGGGAGGAAACCCTAAAATGGGGGAGAATATACACACATTTTGCAAATAGTGCCCTTCTAATGCCTTGTGCACACCATACAATTTGCCGTCAGATAGACATGCCGAATTGATTATTTCCGACAGATCTGGTCGGATTTCCAACCGTTTTTCTGATCACTTATATAATAAAGGTACTTATCCGTTAGCCGGGCGCATCCGGCAGGTGGCGCTAATTACTATTCCCCCTCCAGGCCGACATGGATAGTAGGGAAAGATGTAACTCTGGTGGAGTTTTGTCGCCACCTAGAGGATGCGCCCGGCTAACGGATAAGTACCATAATAAATTGATCAGTAAAACTATCTGAAATTAGATGAGACCTTTGAACCGTCTGACAGGAAAGTGCATTGTGTGTACCAGGCATAACCCAGTGCTTCAAGTAGTTCTATCTACTGCGCCACCATGCTACCCTAGTTAAAGTGGACCTCAGGGGAAGTAACTTACTTCAGTTTTCATACTTGTCTAATAAAGGATGAGCCTCTGGATAATATAGAGACTTCCCATTCCTCTGTGCTACCCGTCCCTGCATGGTGCTTGTTAAAGTAAACCAGAGATCATAAGATACAAAGAACTGATACTTACCCGGGGCCTCCTTCAGTCCCATAAAAACGTGAGTCCCTCGCCGTCGTCCTGCCGTTCATCCGCGATCAGCCCTGAACGGCAGACCGCGGGATTCGCACGTGCTTATGCGGCTAGAGGAAGCCCCAGGTGAGTATCAAATCTGTATTTTATGATCACTGGTTTACTTTAAACATCTTTGACCTGCTAAGTCTAATAGCACGTTCCAAGTACTTCCAAAGAGGAGAGCATCCATACGATGCATGCTCGTCTTTGGAAGTACTTGTGGACATTTGTACGGAATTATACATACCCGGGGCTTCCTCCAGCCCCCACCAGGCTGATTGGTCCCTCGCCATCCTTCTGCGCTGTCTGAATCGCCTGCAATTTGCTCCGAAAACCCTCCAGTTGACGCAGTGTGGCCGTGTGCGCTTCCCTGTCACTCTCCTGTATCGCGGAATGCTCCTCCTGCAGGAGCAGAACTCTCTTGCCCATGGGAGCGCGACAGGGACGCGCCCGGTCCCTGCATGCGCAGGACGCCCCGGACCGGAGGACATTTTGGGGTAAATTGTGGAGGAGCCTGCAGAATGATGGCAAGGGTTCGGTCAGCCTGGAGGAAGAACGATGTAAAAACAGCGCAGGAGATTTGGCACAGCCAGCGCCACCGTAGGCCTATAGGAATTCCGGCTATAGTAGCGCTCGGTGAGTAATTTGGGTGCCGTCAAGACAGAGCACAAATTACTAAAAAAAAAAAAAAAAAAAAAGTTGTAAATCGGTCTCCAGCAATAGCTGGCAGCCGAGTTACATCTTTTCCCACTATCCATGGCAGCCTTGAGGAATAGTAATTAACTCAGCCAGGACTTGTGCAGGAGCAGGGAAAGCCATTTATTTCCCCCTGCACCCAAATCTCCTGGCAGCTGAATAATAGTTACGCATGGAGGAGGCCCCGGGTATGTATAATTTCTTCCTTTTACGTCATCTTAGGTTCTCTTTAAAGCGGACCTGAACTCAGAACTTCCTCTCTGTTCTAAAAGATCAGCAACAACATAGCCTTTAAAGAAAAACATTTCTTTGTTACAGCTGATAGAAATCCTGCAATAAATCTGCAGTGTGTCTACTTCCTGTTTCACAGAAGCAGACATAGGGTCAACAGCTTGTGTTTGCCATTTAGCTGTTCTGCCGGGAACTGCCAAGGTTCCTGAGCTGACACAACTGAGAGATCAAATTACGTTTGTGATTAGATACAAAAGGTGGGGGATTAGACAGGCTAAACTCTCTAAATACATACAGAGTGCATTTCTCAGTTTTTTTTTCTGTCCTTTACAAGAGTTCAGGTCCACTTTAAAGTGGACCTGAATACCCCTTAAAAAACAAAACCGTTTCACTTACCTGGGGCTTCTGCCAGCCTCCTGCAGCCCTCCTGTGCCCGCGCATGCCTAGAATGATCCTCTGGTCCCCGCCACGGCTCTCTTTCGCAGCTCGCCATCTACTGCACCTGCCGTGGCCTTGGCCGCATGTGTCCTCATTCACACTAGTTGCCAGGAGCATCCTGCGCAGCTGCGGTACAGATTTTCTTGCAAACGAAGATGTACATGGCCAGGCGCAGTGACTGCCAACTTGTCAAGTCGGCAGTGAAGATACAGAACCGAGGTGCGGGACCAGAGGATCTTTGAGTACTGGCACGGGACAGGATGGCTGCAGGGGGCTGGGAGAAACCCCAGGTTTTTTTGGGGGAGGGGGGCGGGGGATCTTCAGGTCTGCTTTAAAGAGAACCTGTACTGAAAATATCAAGTCAAAATAAACATACACAGGTCATACTTACCTCCTGTGTAGTCTACTCCTAAAACTCTTGGTCCTCTCCTGCATCCCGTTTATCCACTGTAATCAATGGAATTCTCCGTCCTCCATTTTGGAAATGGCCATTACCCCATGACCGCTTCCTGGTAAGCAGACTGTTAAACTGTAAAATCACCCACTTGAGCCATAGGGAAACATGGACGTTACCTTGCACATTCAGTTGTAACGGACAGCCGCTGATATATAACTGACAGCAACTGGTATATTTCAGTTCTGACAAAATATTGTCAAAACTGGAAGGGATCACTGTAAGAAGGAAATGGTGAGCTTCTGAGAGGAACTGATGGTGAGGTAAGTATGCAATATTCATTTGCAGCTACGTTGTGTTTATTTTAAATAATTTTACTCACTTCAGATTCCCTTTAAGACTAGCATTGAGCTCAAAGTATGTTGACTATGCACATTCTGGCTAGAATGTAACAAACATAATTTACCAAAACCCTCAATTTAGTCTTGTCAAGGCAGTGTTCTCCCCAGGCTCTTTTAGCTGGGTGCTCCACCCGGCTAGTTTTGGTGAGCACCCGTCTGTCATCTGCTCACCTACTTCTCTACTGTAAGCAGAATTGTGCAGAAAAGCACCTGCTCGCATTCTCGCATCTTGCCCTACCCGGCTTCTTTTTCATGCCACCTAGCTACTTTTTCATGCCACCCGGCTTGAATAAATTTCTGGGGAGAACACTGCAAGGCTTTAAGTGAACCTCCAGACTAAAAATCTACTCAGCAGCACTGAAAAGGCAATGGCCTAGATTCATAAACAGCAGTGCGATAACAAAAATCTTGTCGGGAAAATACCGCACTCTGTATTTTACCGGTCTGTGTGCTAATTCATAAAGATTTCCCCAGCTGCCCTTGGAGGTCGGTAAATTACCGCAGCCCATTGAGCGGTAGAGTAGAGCAGTGTCCCGATTCCCTCTTTGCCCTGCAGAAATGAATCACACAGACGTCTCTCTCTGGCTCTCCCACTGATGACTCAGACAGATGAGTCACACAGTCTTTCCCTGCCTGCAGAAATTACTCTCACAGCCGACTCTTTCCACTGATGACTCAGACAGATGAGTCACACAGTCTTTCCCTGCCTGCTGAAATGATTCACACAGACGGCTCTCCGGCTCTCTCCACAGATGAATCAAACAGACTTTCGGATCTCTGCACTTTGCATTAATCAGAGCTGTCAGAGCTGTCAGTAACTTGTTAAGACCTCACCAGAGGTGTCGGTAACTACCGCCAGGCTTACCGCATGTTCAAGGCTTTATGAATTGACATTTGCTGACAATTTACTGACATGTGTTGTCGGTAACTGCAGCCAAGTCGGTAATTTAGCTCCCTGGTCGGTAATGTCAGCTTTTCATGCGGTAACAGCCTTTATGAATTGACATTTTGCTAAGTGGTCGGTAAAGTCTGCTGTTTTCAGCATTACCGCATGAGGTAATGCTTTATGAATCGAGGCCTTTGTGTTTCTTTAACAGTTTCACAGCATCAGCACCTTGTTTTTCTTACTCAAGCCTCACTTTTAGCTGCATCAAAGAAATCTGCCTGGGCATTTTTCTCCTGATGCTGTGTAAAGCATGATGGGATTTCTGATGTTCTCTTTCTGATGTTTTGGCACAAATTTGTTTTTTTATTATTATTATTTAAAGGACTTACGAGCCGAAATGTAAAAAAAAAAAAAGTTCAGTACCTGTAGCCAATTTGAGTGCACGGAGGAGGTAGGAGAGCCCGGCCCGGGGGGGCTATTGAGCAGCGGGGACTCGGCGGAACTGCACGGAGGGTGTGGATGGCGTCCTCCTTGTATTCAAATTGGCTACAGGTACTGAACTTTTTTTTTTTTTTTACATTTCGGCTTGTAAGTCTTTTAAGATTTGAAGCCTAGTGCGCGCAGCTGGGAGGGGTGATCAGGACACAGGAAAGTTGGAACTGTCTCATGCTCCCTGTCAGCGCCTTTCAACCAAAAATATGGCTGCCCCCATGAAATCACAAACATTTGTCTGTTCTTTTGAAATAGGCTGGGTAAGAGATTATATTGCCTATCTATTTTAATTAACATAACTAATATCACTTAATGACAGTATGTTTGTTTAGGCTGAAGTTCCCCTTTAAAGTGGACCCAAATTAAAAATACAAGATTTCAGGAATAAAATCTATTTTCTAAATTATAATAAATATCAGCCTTTTTTCAGCTGCATGATGACAAATATAAAATATTTTACATTTATTGGAGGAACCCCTCCCTTCCTATCATATTGCCCGGACAGAATCCGGCAAAATGCTGGAGTAGGTGGTGTCCGGCAAAGGAGGAATTGCTAATGGCTGCCACCTGTATAACCCTAGTTATGGAAAGAGAAGGGTGAAAAGCATGCACTGAAATGCTCATAGGCATGAAGGAGTGTTTATTTATCTTTGTATGTGTCAGACTGGTGCAACTAAATATTTTGAATTAAAAAAATGTTTGGGTCCGCTTTAATCATTTTTTGGGGGAACTAGCAGCTAATAAATAAAGTAAATCTCACCACTGTAGAAGGAAGCTACTAGATGCTCCAGAGGCTTCCTCAAACCAAACTGAGCCCTCCACTTTTTGCCGGGATCCCCTTCATGGCCACCCCACCCTCTGCTTAGGAATGCGACTGCACTGTGCTGACGTTAGAAGGGTTTGCGTCTGCGCTGGAGCACGGAGCAAAGAGCCGTGAACGAGCAGTTCCGTACTGCACAAGCGCGAGCTGTCCTTTGCGTCTGTGCAGTGCTCTTGTGCACAAAGGGGAGTGTGCCAATGAGCACTATATTCAACACTATTGTAAAAGATTTTCAAAGGGTCCCAGGGCAGGAAAAAAGGGGCGTAAGAAGAGCAGAGATGCCTCTGGACAATCCATAGACTTCTGTCTACTGAGGTGAGTAACTTTTTTCCCCCTGCAAACTCAGGTTATGATGATGTAAATACAGATTTTAATAGACCCATTATTGGCTTATTCATTGTATTTCAAGCTCAACACCAGTTGAAACTTTTCCAGGTAACTTGCTGTATACAGACTGTAAAGAGTAGCTGTCAGCCATACTATCTAAAAAACAAAACAAAACATATATAAGTAGATAAATACTTGCTCTACTTACATAACATATGTATTGCATTGGTCGCATTTTGATTTTAGTGATTTTTCTATAGTAAAAAAAAAAAAATCCTTAGGATTTTCCATTTTGACTCTATCTTGAAGCCAATCCTGACATAATTTTCTCACTTACTCTGTGAATTGCCCGCCCTCCTCCCAGTTTTCAGACACTCTCACCCAGCTCTGCAGTAGTGACTGCAGAGCTGGTTTCAGCTTCTCAGCATGAGAATATAAGCCAATCAGAGAGGACAGGAGTGTGGGAGGGGAAAAACAAGAGGGAAGAGGCTTTAGTTAGGTCTGAGGGGAGAGTAAAGAAGAAAAAAAAAACCAACATGCCCTGCAACTTCCTTGTGCAGCAGATGTCCTATAAATTTAGTAAGTTGTTGGACTTGTCTACACTCTGGTCTGTGAACTTTCTAATTCATTGTTATAGTCTCTGATGAACAGGTTAAATGGCTGAAATGCTTGCCATACTGCAGTTCCTGGACTGCAGTTTGTCCTGCCTTACAAGAAAAAACTGTGGTTTAGTGAACATTGGTGGCCACTAAAGTAAGTTGTACACTCTTCATTTTGTGGTAGATTAGATTTGGATAAGTTACCTGTTCGCGATATTAGACCAGATTTCAGCAGAAGACATGTCTAATACGGTAACCATTACAGATGTTAACTTTGTACTTCAGCTCGATGCAGTACAAATCTTTGGATTGCATGCTGCTCTTTTGCTCCTTCATCTGCACTTTCACTGGGTTTTAGTAGACAAAGAATGGACAAGCTGCACATAATAATGATGGGGAAAAGGGAGGGTGGGGGTAAGGTGAATTGCAGCATATGTAATTTAGGGGATGGGGAGGGACAGCGACCCGTGTTATGGGGGGGGGGGGGTATTAATGGATGCCTATACACGTTGAGAGGGTTGGAGGGCAGGGATGGATTTGCATGTTATGGAGCTAATGTTGGCCACACATGTTGAGAGGGATGATCCCTGTACATGAGCAACATGATTAAAGGGGTTGCAAATTATTTGTATTCATTTACATTGTAATAGAGCTGCCATATTCTGCAGCACTTTACAGAGTATACTGTATAGTCTTGCCTCTGACTGTCACTCAGATGAGCTCACAATCTAATTCCTACCATAGTTATATGTCCAAAATAGTCTTAAGGCTAATTCTAGTGGAAGTCATATGATTGATCTATTTATCTGTATGTTTTTGGGATGTGAGTGGAAACCCACATAAAGGGCTCAAACCCACTAACAGCATTTTATGCTAGCTTTCACTTGAATGGGAATTGCGGCAAAATTGCAGCAATTTTCCAAGATTGCTGTTAAATCATTTGTGCCGATTTTGCTGCAATTTTGAAGAAAATCACATATTTTACCTTGATTCTCGTGCAAGTGAATGGTTTTCAAAACGCTGGTAGTGGGTTTGAGCCTTAACACAGGAAGCAATTTGTGTACACACATATTGAATATAAAAAGTGTACACACCCCTGTTAAAATGCCAAGTTTTTGTGATTTTAAAAAATTAGGCCACAAAAAATGTCAAACTTTTTTTCACCTTTAGGCTAGGTGCACATATAGCAGAAACGCTAGTGTTGTGTAAAACGCTGAATTTTTGCCACTAATGGAAGTCTATGGGCTGTAGGAAAAACGCATATGCGTTTTGTATGCATGCGTTTTTGAAAATGTAGGTTTTGTTGCATAATATTCATAGACGCATCAAAAACGCACATAATGAAAGTCAATAGGAACGCAATGGTATGCATTTTTCATTCGTTTTCTATGCATTTTTTCCCAAAAAAATAATTTTTTTGATGCATTTCTGCTCCCTGTTGTCTTACTAGTGCATTGCATAAATGTAAATATGAAAAACGCACACAAAATGCATATGCGGTTTGTATATGCGAACCGCAAACGCATTAAAACGCACGCAAAACGCTTGAAAAACGCATCTGCTGTAAAACGCAAATGCAGTAAAAACACAGCAAGAATGCACACAACCTTAAAGTGGACCCAAACCAAACATTTTTTTTAAATTAAAAATATTTAGTTGCAGCACTCTGACACATACAAAGATAAATAAACACTCCTTCAAGCCTATGAGCATTTCAGTGCATGCTTTTCACCCTTCTCTTTTCATAACTAGAGTCATACTGGGGGCAGCCATTAGCAATTCCTCCATTGCCGGACATCATCTACTCCACCAGTTTGCCGGATTTTGTCCGGCAATTTGAAAGGAAGGGAGGAGTTTCTCCAATAAATGTAAAATATTTTATATTTGTCATCATGCAGCTGAAAAAAAGGCTGCTATTTATTATTATAATTTAGAAAATAGATTTTATTTCTGAAATCTTGTATTTTTAATTTGGGTCCACTTTAACATAAAACTTGACATATAATGCATCATTTCACGTTTTGTGCACCCAGCCTTAGTGTGGCTTTAGCTTACTTAAACTAATACTTTGTTTGAACAACTTTTGAGTTATTGACAGCATTCAGTCCTCTTCGGTAAGAGTCTATCTGCGTGGTATATCTTGTATTTTCTTTCTTGCAAAAGTGCTCCAAATCTCTGATTGGGATGGTATCTTTAATGTACAGCCCTTTTCTGGTCATGCCACAGATTTTCTATTGGATTTAGGTCGGGGCTCTTGATGGGACGTTCCAAAACTTTAATTTTCTTCTGGTGAATTAATTTTTGATTTTTATCTGTGCTTGGAAGGTCAATGAAAGGTGAAATTCATTTTCAGCTGTATAGCAGAAGCCTGAAGATTTTAGGCTAATAGTGACTTGTATCTGGACCTGTTGATTTTTCCCTCCACCTTGACTTGATGCCCCTGCTGGAAAAAAGCATTCTTAAAGCAGGGTGCTGTACTTGTGATGGTACAAAGCATTGTTTTTGCACCATACATACCTTTTAAAATTGTGGCCAGAAAGTTCAACCTCGGTATCCTCTGACCATAACACGTTTTTCCACATGCTTTTGGGACTTGATGTACAGTATTTTGTTGCAGTGCATGTTTTTCTTGAAAGAAAAGGCTTCTGTCTCCATTGTCCAGGCACACGGGGGAATACGAGAGATTACCATCACATGTAGTACACAACCAATACTTGTCAGAAATTCCTGCAGATCCTTTGGTGGTGTCGTAGGTATCTTGGCAGCCTTCCTGGCCAGTTTTCTTGTAAACTTTTCATCAGGAATGTCCAGTTCTCAGCAACGTCACCTTTCTTCACTTTCTGATGATTGTCATCATAGCTTTATTTAATGATTTGTAAGCTGCCTGCAAACCATGGTGTGTGTGTGTGTGTGTGTGTGTGTGTGTGTGTGTGTGTGTGTGTGTGTGTGTGTGTGTGTGTGTGTGTGTGACATTCCACAAATATGATGGTTTTTATAAGTGTATTCTAACTACACTTTTTCAGCATTTTTTTTTCCATCCACAGTCAAAAACAGGATACAGGAAGCATAAGTGCAATGAATTTATTGTGGCCTCCTTTTTTACATCATTTTAACGGGGGAAGTACATTATTTATACGCTCCTATACAGTAGCAAGAGAAAGTATGCGAACCCTTTGGAATTATGTTTTTTTGCGCAAATTGGTCATAAAATGTTATTTGATCTTCTTCAGCTAAGTCACAACAATAGACAATCGCAGTCTGCTTAAACTAATACCACACAAATAATTAAATTTCCATGTTTTTATTGAACACACAATGTTATTATTCACAGTGCAGGTGGAAAAAGTATGTAAAGTAGACTTACATCTCCAAGAGCTAATTGGAGTGAGGTGTCAACCAGCTGGAGTCCATTCAATGAGATGAGATTGGAGGTGTTGGTTACAGCTGTTCTGCCCTATAAAAAATGCTCACCAGTTTTTGGTTTGCTTTTCCCAAGAGGCATTGCCTGATGTAAATGATGCCTCGCAAAAAAGAGCTCTCAGATGACCTACCATTAAGAATTGTTGACTTGCATAAAGCTGGAAAGGGTTATAAAAGTATCTCCAAAAGCCTTGCAGTTCATCAGTCCACGGTAAATTGTCTATACATGGAGAAAGTTCAGCACTGCTGCTACTCTACCTAGGAGTGGCCGTCCTGTAAAGATGACTGCAAGAGCACAGCGCAGTATGCTCAATGAGGTGAAGAAGAATCAGCGTGTCAGCTAAAGACTTACAAAAGTCTGGCATAAGCTAACATCCATGTCAGCGAATCTATGATACGTAAAACACTAAACAAAAACTTAGTTCATGGGAGGAGACCACAAAGGCAGCCACTGTTGTCCCCCCCCCCAAAAAAAAATATTGCTACATGTTTAACCACTTCACCACTGAGGGGTTTTACCCCTTGAGCACCAGAGCAAATTTCACCTTTCAGCGCTCCTTCCATTCATTCGTCTTACTTATCACACTTAAATGAACTATATCTTGTTTTTTCCGCCACCAATTAGGCTTTCTTTAGGTGGGACATTATGCCAATAATTATTTTATTCTAAATATGTTTTAATGGGAAATTAGGAAAAATGTGGGGGGAAAAATTATTATTTTTCAGTTTTCGGCCATTATAGTTTTTAAATAATGCATGCTACTGTAATTAAAAAAAATGTATTTGCCCATTTGTCCCGGTTATAAAACCGTTTAAATTATGTCCCTATCACAATGTTTGGCGCCAATTTTTTATTTGGAAATAAAGGTGCATTTTTTTCAGTTTTGTGTCCATCCCTAATTACAAGCCCATAGTTTATAAAGTAACAGTGTTGTACCCTCCTGACATAAAAATTCAAAAAGTTCAGCCCCTAAGGTAACTATTTATGTATTTTTTTTAATTGTAAATTTTTTAATTTTTTTTTAATTACAAAAAAAAAAAGGGGGGGAGTGTGGGAGTTAATTTTTTTGTGTATAAGTAATGATTTGTATGTGAAAAATGCTTTAGGGTGTAGTTTTACTATTTGGCCACAAGATGGCAACAGTAACTTTTTGTTTAATGCGACCTCTAAGCGTCCTTCCGGACGCTTGGAGGAAGTACTAGGAGGCTAGGTAAGTTTGTTTGTTTGTTTGTTTTTTTCTTTCACAATGATCGCGCTGCTTAGCGGAAAAGCAGCAGATCATTGCGGGGTTCAGATCAACGAACGGGAATGGATTTTCTCGTTCATTAATCTCTGGGCGAGTGGCGGGCGGCGTGTTTACGAGCGGGAGTGCGCGCTAGAGCGAGCGGGAGCGCGGGCAGCGGCGGGAGCGCGGAAAGTACGGATTTCTCCGTCCCTGGGGGTGAAAGGATGGAAAAAGGGACGGAGAAATTCGTACGGGCGGGGGTAAAGTGGTTAAAGTTTGCAAAAGAGCACTTGGGTGTTCCACAGCAGTCCTGGAAAAATAGTCTGTGGACAGATGAAACAAAACTTTAATTGTTTGGTTCACCTCCCATTCATTTGCCAATAACTTTATCACTACTCATAACAATGAATGGATCTATATCTTGTTTTTTCCGCCACCAATTAGGCTTTCTGTGGGTGATACATTGCTAAGAGCCACTTTACTGGAAATGCATTTTAACAGGAAGAATAAGAAAGGAATGGAAAAAATCATTTCTCAGCTTTTGGCCATTATAGTTTAAAATTCATACATGCTACCATAATTAAAACCCATGTACTTTGTCCTGCTTATTACACCATTTAAATGATGTCCCTATCACAATGTATGGCGCCGATATTTTATTTGGAAGTAAAGGTGCAATTTTTCAATTTGCGTCCATCACTATTTACAAGCCCATAATTTTAACAAAATGTATTAATATACTCCGTTGACATGCATATTTATAAAGTTCAGACCCTTAGGTAACATTTATGTGTTTTGTTTTGTTTTATTATTATTGTAAAAAGAAAATTTTTTTTAAAAAAAAAATTGTATGTGGGTAATTTTTGGTGTGGGAGGTAAACAGTTTTATTTTGAATGTAAAAAAGTGTATATGTCTATTGTGACATGTATGTGGGTGTAGTTTTACTATTTGGACACAAGATGGCCACAGTCAAATAGTCCTGGGAGCGATTGAGCTCGCTCCCAGGAAGAAGAAAGAAGACTCTGAACTTTTTGGCACGCAGAAAAGCTGCAGGGTCTGGAGAGACGCTGTCGGCTTTTCTCCGGGGGGATGCGATCGGTGAAAGGGATCTATAATCCCTTTCACTGTTCGCTGGGCTAACGGCAGGTAGCGGGAGAGCGCACGGGGGGGGGGGGGGGGGCAGCGGGAGCACGCGCGACCCGCGGGAGTGCGCGCAGCCTAACTGGACGAGAAATCTCGTCCAGTTAGGCTTAAGTGGTTAAATAACTTTCCAGCACTTTTCAACTAAAAAAAGTACCAAAAAATAGGTGAAAAAGTACTAGCAAAATTATTATGAGTATTTTCTTGCTTCTGGTGGCTTAAAAGGCATTTTGACAAGTTTAAAAATATCACCTAGGAGAAAACTCTAGGTGAAAAAGTGAATTGCATATGGCCCCATGGCCCATATGCAATTCACTTTTTCTCCCCAACTTTTCACCTAGGTGACATTTTCACACCTAAATGCATTTTAAACCACCAGCAAGCAAGAAAATACTCCAAATAATTTTGATAGTACTTTTTCACCAATATTTGGGTAATTTTTTTTTTTAATTGTAAAATGCTTAAGTTATTTTAAAGAGAAAATTTAAATTATCTACTAGGAGATAACTCAGAAGAAAAAGTTAATTGCACATTGGCCTATGTGTGGAGAAAGGGAGGCACTTCACACCAACATCAAAACCTCATCCCAACTGTAAAGTATGATTGTGGGGGCATCATGGTTTGTGGCTGCTGTGGTGCATCAGGGGCCTGGATGGATTGCTATCATTGAAGGAAAAATGAAATCCAAAGTTTATCAAGACATTTTGCAGGAGAACTTAAAGGAATACTGTAGGGGGGTTGGGGGAAAATGAGTTGAACTTACCCAGAGATTCTAATGGTCACGGGCAGACATCTTGTGCCCTCGCTCCCACTGATGTCACCAGGAGCGTACTGCGCAGGCACAGACCATACTGGGCCTGCGCATTACGCTCCTGGTGACATCAGCGGGAGCAAGGACACGGCAACGCAGGCGTAGTGGTTTTCAGACTTTAAATTGGAGGGGGGGGGTCGATGCATCGGTGAGTGGCTGTGCGGGCACAGGATGTCTGCCGGGGACCATTAGAAGCCCCGGGTAAGTTCAACTCATTTTCCCCAGACCCCCTACAATATTCCTTTAAGACCATCTGTCCATCAGCTGAAGCATGACATGGACAGGGGCGGTGGTTTAGCATCGCTCTCGCAGCCACGGAGGTTTCCCATCAGGTCCGCCTCTTGAGGGGGCGTGGCCTGATGACGATGTACAGCTCTCCATGGCTGAGTGGTCGGCGTCTTGTGGAGACGAGCCGGGCGCAGCTGGCACTCTCCTCCCCCGTTCCTGCGCACTACTGGCTGTTGTATGTCTGCGCACATTTGAATATTAACGACACAGTTCTCTATCAGGTCCGCCCAAGGTGGTGGTAAGTGATTGGCTGCCATAGGCAGATTTCACATGTGATTGGTTGTCTCCATGCTTGCATGTATATATAAACCTGTGATTTAGAACATTTATTCAGACACTGACTTTGGCTTGAGAAAGGAGGGGGTCCCCTCCGAAACGTTGCTTTCTATGTCAATGTGTCTTTTAAAATAAAGAGCATATATACAATTGATGGTGCTGGACTCTACGCTTCACATTGCTATTGGAGACGGGAGTGCTACCTATCTTCTTGTCCAGGCACATCACCATTACAACTACAGGAGTGCGATCTACAAGTACTTTTCACATCAGCTGAAGCTCAGCAGACGATGGGCGTTGCAACAGGACAACAATCCAAAGCATAAAAGTAAATCAACAACAAAATGGCTTAAACAGAAGAAAAAACGCGTTCTGGAGTGGCCCAGTCAGAGTTCTGACCTCAACCCGATTTACACGAGACATCCCAAGAATATTGCTGAACTGAAACAGTTCTGTAAAGAGGAATGGTCAAAATTACTCCTGACCGTTGTGCTTGTCTGATCTGCAACTACAGGAAACATTTGGTTAAATTTGTTACTGTCAAATGAGGTTCAACCAGTTATTAAATTCAAGGGTTCACGTACTTTTTCCACCTGCACGATGAATATTTGCATGGTGTGTTCAATAAAAACATGGAAACATTTAATTATAATTATGTGGTATTAGTTTAAGCAGACTGTGATTGTGTATTGTTGTGACTTAGATGAAGAGCAAATCACATTTTATGACCAATTTGTGTAGAAATCCATTTAATTCCAAAGGGTTCACATACTTGTTCTTGCTATTGTATACTATATTCTTATACAGAATTGGTACTGTAGTTCCATTGTACAAAGGTCTGTAAAGTGTATTCTTTCAAAACGCAGCATTTTCCACACAAGGCTGTCTTGTTCGGCTTGTCTGTGGAAGGGTTGATGCTCGATATCTTTAAAGCCTTTGCACAAACATAGGGGGTGTCTTTTTATTTATTTATTTTTTTTTTATTTTATTTTTATTTATTTTTTTGTGTGTCTTGTACCAGATGCAAGGCACTTATGACAGACCTATACTGTGAGATTATGAAGGTAGCTATTTCTTACCTCATCCTAGAGTAACCATGCAGCTCGGGGTAACCCAAAACAACAAGGAAAGTATAGGGCACTAAAAGAGACCAAAAAGCCCTCCTACTAAAAAACAATGCTTGGTGTGATTTGCCTTATTAAAACAGAAGGTATTTACGATAATTCAGCTTTAAGTAAACATCTGCGGTTGCCTACAATGCACTGCTACTGAATATGCAAATTATCTCTTTATGCCCCCAAAGCCAGGCTTGCACCAGAACCGCTGGTGTATAGCAAGCGTTTAGCTTTAAATTTTATAGAGCCACACCAACCCCACATGCAGACAGCCTGTTTCAGACTTTTGGTCATCAGTGCATGGCAGGGATTGATATTGCTCTATTGGATAGGGCTTGGACCAGTATAAAAGAGTAACCAAGCAGCTCGGGGTGACAAAAACCACAAGGAGAGTATAGTGGACCAAAAGAGACCGAAAAGCCCTCCAACTAAAAAGCAATTTACCTCCTCATAATAAATGCCAATTGCTAGGGGGGTTGTATAATAGGCAGGGCCACCATGAGTTCTGTTCCTGGACCTGCCTTTTGATCCGATATAGTCCCGCAGAGCTCTTGTGCCTCAATAAAGAGCTCTCCCAGTCGGGGCAACAACAAAGCAGCGCTGTTTACACCTGTTGCCACAGTCTTGGACTATTTTCAGCCTAGGCTACAGCAATGCAGAGAAAAGCAGGTGGCATTGGTGGATACTGTAAGCAGTGCTGACATAGAAGCGAACAAGACACTGTCTGGAACATCCTTTGTGTGTTTCAGATAAAACATTTGGGAAAGGTCCAAATGGATGTCATGGCCGTAGCAGTTAATTAAAACAATGAAAGCATGGTTTCCTATGAGAGAAGAATGAATTAATTTGAACAGGTCAACAGGTTACGTGAGGCTAAGTGTGATCCCGGAAAGTGTTACTGTTATCCACAGCTTTCAATGGATTTAAAGAGAGTCTGAAGCGAGAATAAATCTCGCTTCAGACCTCATAGATAGCAGGGGCACGTGTACCCCTGCTAAACCGCCGCTATCCCGCGGCTTAATGGGGGTCCCTTCACCCCCAAATCCCCCTCGATACAGCCGGGGAGCGCTTCCTGGTTGGGGCAGGGCTAACCGCCGCAGCCCTGCCCCACGCGCGTCTGTCAGCGCGAATCTCCGCCTCTCCCCCGCCCCTCTCAGTCTTCCTTCACTGAGAGGGGCTGGGGAGAGGCGGCGATGCGACGCTGATAGACGCGACTGGAGGCAGGGCTGCAGCTGTTAGCCCTGCCTCCAGGAGCGACCAAGTCTGCGACCAAGTGTCGCAGTGGGGGTTTGGGGGTGAAGGGACCCCCGTTTAGCGGCGCTATAGCGGCGGTTTAGCAGGGGCACACGTGCCCCTGCTAACTATGAGCTCTGAAGCGAGATTTATTCTCGCTTCAGAGTCTTATTCTCGCTTCAGAGTCTCTTTAAGTTATTTTTATTTTGCCAGAATCACTAGGGCTCTTGGGAAGCCTAAAAAAAGTGTTAATTTTAAAACGCCACTATACTGAATGTAAGAACAAAACTCTTCGAGTAGCCTAGAATAAACATCCACATAGAATATAACACAAACCCCTGTCTTTCTGAACACCTCAGCTCTATTGTTAAAGTGGATCCAAGATGAACTTTTACTCATTGCATAATTGTGTTCCTTTCCTATTGTTTATAGGGCATTCCTCAAGCCAAATACTTTGTTTATGTTTTAATACTCTAATTCCCTATGAACTAAAGAAGCCACGCCCACAGGTTTTCAGAGAGCCTAGGCACTTTCAGACAGTAGCAAGGGCTCATGGGAGCTCAGTCTGGCCAGGAGGACGGGGAGGTATTACTAGCCAAAGATTTCAGAGGCAGAGGGGAGGAGGAGGAGGGGATTCGTTTTTTTTGCTCGAGATGCAGATTAGCCTGTCTCTGTGTAATATTTACAAACAACATGGCTGCTGTCATTGTATCACAGGAATAATCAATCATATTCTGTTAAAGTTGTTTGCAGCTAGATTTGCTGTGTAAACTATCTAAACTTTAGATAAGATAAATAGACAAGTTACTTGTTATAGTTAGTTTTTTATCTCGGATCCGCTTTAAGAGAATACACAAAACCTATTACCATAATGCCAACAGCAAACATCCATTATAGGTGGGGTTATCCTATTTCTTTGAAACAAGCCTGAAGTGAATATACAGTATAAATACACCCACACTTTAGCTATCTTGGCTGAACGATCTGTTTGTGGCTGTATCGACCAAGAATTGAGCGTGTACTGTATACAGGATTCCCCTGACCTTGTTTAAAGATCCGTCACCCCTAAGCACATGGATGTACTTGTTACCCATCCTGTTGTAGGCTGCACCGTCATACCTCATATGTCTTCACTCTTCTATAGCAAGATACCTATCACTCTGCTGTAGCAGAGCAAGGTGTCTATTCAGTGCTCAACCCACTGAACTGTGGCTCGACGGATCAAGTTCCCATCCGTTCATGTGACAACAGTTTTACATGTGTATGCACCTTTATGTTGTGTTTAAAAGTTAAAAACTTAATATTAACCGATTGATGACCGCAATGGTCTGGCCCTTTAAGTTTTCCTCTTTGATCACTGGCTCCTGACCAACGCATGGAGATCAGTTGTCATTAGGCAGCTGAGTGGAGTGGCTGTGGAATTTTAACCCTTAATGTAAGATCCACATACCTCTGCGCATTGTCCTTTCCTCGATACCGGACCTAGCTCACTGATCCTCGTAATCACTAAAGTCAAATTTTCAGACAGTAAGAGGCAGGCGTCAGTGTTCCTTGCTCTTTTTTGCTCCGTTCACACCTTTACAGATCCCATTATGCAGCATTATGCTGCTATCAAGATGGCCTTTAAAATATGCATGGTCCCCAGTTACCAAAGACCACTCCAATACTTCAATGAAGCACCACACTTTTTGATACATTCAAGTGATGCTGCCCTTGCTCTTATCTGTTTCTGCTGGCAGTCAAGCGAGGCTCACACTTGGCAGAGTGGTAGTCTATCTGTTTATAACCTATACATATTAAAAGGAACATATTCCTTTTTTTTTTCTTTACTAGAAATAGGCTGTATTACCACATAGGAGCAGTAAGGCAAATGACAAACCTGACAGGGTATACTGTAGGACAGCTGATAATCATTTATCTGAGAGCATGTTCTACATTTACTCCCCAGTGTAGCAGAAGCGGCAATGTACCTATTCATACATTTTCCTACAACTGGGTAGTTTCTTTCATAGCTTAAAGGGACACTTAAGGCAACCTAAAAAAATGAGCCCCTTGCAGCTGCCGGTGCCCACGCAGTCTCGCTCCGATGCTCCTGGCCCCGCTGGCAGCCACTTCCGTTTTCGGCGACAGGCCTGAGAGAGCGAGTGATTATTCACGGTCCAGGCCACAATAGTGCCTCTATACTGCTATTGCGGCCAGGAACGTGAAGAATCACTCGCGTTACCAGGCTTGTCGCCGAAAACGGAAATGGCTGCCAGCGGGGGACAGGAGCATCGGAACGAGACTGTGGGTACCGGAAAGCTGCAGGTGGCTGCTGGAAGCCCAAGGTGAGTAAAACGCATTTTTTAGGTTGTCTTAAGGGTCCCTTTAAAGGACACCTGAAATGAGAGGGATATAGAGGCTGCCATATTTATTTCCTTTTTAAAGTGAACCAGAGACAAAGCACCCTCATGTATTTTACCATATATATCATTTTTGAGCATTAGAGAAAACACCTACCCTGCTCTCTGTTTTATTGTTCACTGCTTGGCCTGCTTGTTATCGACCCTAATAAAATCCCAGACTGAGCATTCAGTCTAGCTTTGCTCAGGAATCATTATAGCTGAGTCATTATATCAGAGCCAGAAGGGGGCAGGCTTGTGTTTGAAAAGACATCAGAGAAGACAGACTCAGCTATAAATGATTCCCGAGCAAAGCCAGACTGAATGCTCAGTCGGGGATTTTATCAGGACTGATAACAAGCAAGCTGAGCATTGAAGAATGAAACAGCAGGGTAGGTGTTTTGTCTAATGTTCCCACTGATATATATGGTAAAATACATGAGGGGGCTTTGTCTCTGGTTCACTTTAAAGTGTATCCGAGATAAACTTTTGCTCATTGCATAGTCTGGTTCATTTCATATAGTTTGTAGGGCATTCCTCAAGCCAAATACTTTTTTTCCCCTTGTTTTAATACTCTAATTCCCTATAAACTGAACAAGACTCACCCACAGATCCTTTTGTGCTTTTGCATTCTTAGAGCCATGTAGCAAGGGCTTATGGGAGCTTAGTCTGGGCAGGAGGAGGAGGCGGTTACTAGCCAGAGATTTCAGAGGCAAAGGGGAGGAGGTGAGAGTGAATTTGTCACAGGCTGACCTGAGGGTTGGAGATGCTATTAACTTGCCTGTGTAATGTGACAAGCAAATCATGGCTGCCCTCATTGTATCACAGAAATAAATAATCAAAAACTGTTGAAGCTGTTTGTAGCTAGATTTGCTGCGCAAACTATATAAAGTTTAGATAAGCTATATAGACAAGTTACTGGTTATAGTTAGTTTTTCATCTCGGGTTCGCTGTATTTCCTTTTAGGCAATACTAGGTGCCTGGCTTTCCTGCTGATCCTCAGTCTTTAATACTTTTAGCCATAGACCCTGAATAAGCATGCAGCAGATCAGGGGTTTCTGACAGTGTCAGATCTGACTAGCTGCATGCTAGTTTCTGATGTTATTCAGACAACTATTGCAGCCAAATAGACCAGCAGGGCTGCCAGGCAACTGGTGTTGTTTAAAAGGAAGTATATATTGCAGCCCTCTCACTTCATGTTCCCTTTAAGGGCTGGTTCACAGGGACGTTCGCCCGGCTTCCAGGAGTGTCTCGCGTTCATGCTTTTGGTGGCTTCCCATTGCAATCAACGGTTTTAGTCCTCACAGGGGGACGCTAGATGTGGTGGTTAATCGACCCTGGACGCTACATGTAGCTTCCAGGGTCACCTCAAATGGCGGGGATTCTCGGGAATGGAATGCCGTGTTCGCGCAAACGCCGGTAAAAGCCAGGTACAGATGCTTCCATTCACTTGAATGGGAGCAATTAACGACGAGTCTCGGACGCCGGCGGTAAACCCCTGCAAAGTGTGCGTGTGAACCAGCCCTTAGTGCAGGGGTAGGAAACCTATGGCTCGGGAGCCATATGTGGCTCTTTTGATGGCTACATCTGGCTCACAGACAAATCAGTAGGGGCTGATTCACTAAGCTACATTGCTCAAGCAGTGCAGCTTAGTGTGGCAGCGCAAGTAACATTTTCAAAGTAGGCACACAACTGCTGTAGCATGCACTACTAACAAACTTGCACTCCCCCCAGAACTAACGGCCGCTCCAACTGTCCCACCCTGGATCCTGTCAGGTCCAGTGACTTTGTAGGACGAGATCCCTGCACTTTGATTGGCCACTTGACAGGCAGCCTATTGGGCCAAAGTGCGTGGATTTCGTCCTGCAAAGTAAATTAATCCCCAAGTCAGCTAGCTAATTGTACAAGCTGTTAGTCAGTATTTCTCCTGTCTGTCTCTCGGGGAAACTGCTGATGTTGCTGAAACCCAAGAGAAGCTGAAGATGTGTCTGACACTTCCGCTGCCCGGAGGATCAACTGTATACACGTAACCATGGCAACATGGATGTGAGCCCTCTGCTGTGCATGCACACTGCCAGTTTGAAACATTGTATGGCTCTCACAGAATTACATTTTAAAATATGTGGCTTTTATGGCTCTCTCAACCAAAAAGGTTCCTGACCCCTGCCTTAGTGTGTTGTTGCCATTTATTACAGTTTTCTCCTTATTTCTAAGAGGACGAAGCATGTAAATCTAAATTCTAGTTCAAATGCTCCTCTAGGACTAGCTAGTTTGACAGGCATAATGTACTCGGCAACATATACAATTGCGAGTTTCAAAGATGACATCAAATCAATCAATTTTATGTTCCTCTGAATCATTTTTTATAATGTGCTGAGCTGGAAGGTAATGTTCTTTCTTTAGCACTGGAAGCTCATTATGGTTGTTGGCTGTACCCACATTCTAGTCTCATGGATATCATCATTTAGTTTTCTAATGCTGTACTTTGTCACTGTTAACCACCCTGGCGTTCTGATTAAATCGCCAGGGTGGCTGCGGGAGGGTTTTTTTTAAATAAAAAAAAAACTATTTCATGCAGCCAACTGAAAGTTGGCTGCATGAAAGCCCACTAGAGGGCGCTCCGGAGGCGATCTTCCGATCGCCTCCGGCGCCCAGAATAAACAAGGAAGGCCGCAATGAGCGGCCTTCCTTGTTTTGCTTATATCGTCGCCATAGCGACGAGCGGAGTGACGTCATCGACGTCAGCCGACGTCCTGACGTCAGCCGCCTCCGATCCAGCCCTTAGCGCTGGCCGGAACTTTTTGTTCCGGCTACGCTGGGCTCAGGCGGCTGGGGGGACCCTCTTTCGCCGCTGCTCGCGGCGAATCGCCGCAGAGCGGCGGCGATCAGGCAGCACACGCGGCTGGCAAAGTGCCGGCTGCGTGTGCTGCTTTTTATTTCATTAAAATCGGCCCAGCAGGGCCTGAGCGGCAGCCGCTGGCGGTGTTGGACGAGCTGAGCTCGTCCAGACCGCTCAGCTGGTTAAAAAGGAGGAGGATTACTTTATTTGAGTCTACCGTCCTTTTTTTTTTTTTTTTTTTGATAGGTCGGTTCTAGAATTATACAAACTTTATAACTGCATTTCACTGGTTTCCAGTTTTTAACCACTTGAGGACCGTGGGCTTTACCCCCCTTAAAGGGACACTTAAGTCAAACAAAAAAATATGAGTTTTACTCACCTGGGGCATCCAATAGCCCACTGCAGCTTTCCGGTGTCCTCGCCATCTCCCTCCGATCCTCCTGGCCCCACCAGCAGCCACTTCCTGTTTCGGTGACAGGAGCTGACAGGCTGGGGACGCGAGTGATTCTTCGCGTTCCTGGCCACAATAGTGCCATCTATGCTGCTATAGCATATATCATATACCATATAGCAGCATAGAGGGTGCTAATGTGTCTGGGAACGAGAAGAATCACTCGCGTCCCCAGCCTGTCAGCTCCTGTCACCGAAACAGGAAGTGGCTGCTGGCAGGGCCAGGAGGATCGGAGGGAGACAGCGAGGGCACCAGACAGCTGCAGGGGGCTATTGGAAGCCATAGGTGAGTAAAACTCATTTTTTTTGTTTGACTTAAGTGTCCCTTTAAGGACCAGGCACTTTTTTTCCATTCAGACCACTGCAGCTTTCATGGTTTATTGCTCGCTCATACAACCTACCACCTAAATGAATTTTGACTCCTTTTCTTGTCGCTAATAAAGCTTTCTTTTGGTGCTATTTCATTGCTGCTGCGATTTTTACTTTTTATTATATTTATCAAAAAAGACATGAATTTTGTCAATGATTTTTTTTAACTTTCTGTGCTGACATTTTTCAAATAAAGTAAAATTTCTGTATACATGCAGCACGAAAAATGTGGACAAACATGTTTTTGATAAAAAAAAACCCCATTCAGCCTATATTTATTGGTTTGGGTAAAAGTTATAGCGTTTACAAACTATGGTGCAAAAAGTGAATTTTCCCATTTTCCAGCATCTCTGCCTTTTCTGACCACCTGACATGTTTTATGAGGGGCTAGAATTCCAGGATAGTATAAATACCCCACCCCAAATGACCCCATTTTGGAAAGAAGACATACCAAAGTATTCACTGAGAGGCATAGTGAGTTCATAGAAGATATTTTTTGTCACAAGTAAGCGGAAAATGACAAAAAAAAGGTTTCCATTTCTTCTAACTTGCGACAAAAAAAAAAATGAAATATGCCATGGACTCACTATGCTCCTCTCTGAATACCTTGAAGTGTCTACTTTCCAAAATGGGGTCATTTGTGGGGTGTGTTTACTGTCCTGACATTTTGGGGGGTGCTAAATTGTAAGCACCCCTGTAAAGCCTAAAGGTGCTCATTGGACTTTGGGCCCCTTAGCGCAGTTAGGCTGCAAAAAAGTGCCACACATGTGGTATTGCCGTACTCAGGAGAAGTAGTATAATGTGTTTTGGAGTGTATTTTTACACATACTCATGCTGGGTGGGAGAAATATCTCTGTAAATGACAATTGTTTGATTTTTTTTTTTACACACAATTGTCCATTTACAGAGAGATTTCTCCCACTCAGCATGGGTATGTGTAAAAATACACCCCAAAACACATTATACTACTTCTCCTGAGTACGGCGATACCACATGTGTGGCACTTTTTTGCACCCTAACTGCGCTAAGGGGCCCAAAGTCCAATGAGTACTTTTAGGATTTCACAGGTCGTTTTTGTTTCAAGACTACTCCTCACGGTTTAGGGCCCCTAAAATGCCAGGGCAGTATAGGAACCCCACTAATGACCCCATTTTAAAAAGAAGACCCCCCAAGGTATTCCGTTAGGAGTATGGCGAGTTCATAGAAGATTTTATTTTTTGTCGCAAGTTAGCAGAAATTGGTTTTAATTGTTTTTTTTCACAAAGTGTCATTTTCCGCTAATTTGTGACAAAAAATAAAATCTTCTATGAACTCACCATACTCCTAACGGAATACCTTTGGGTGTGTTCTTTCTAGAATGGGGTCATTTGTGGGGTTCCTATACTGCCCTGGCATTTTAGGGGCCCTAAACCGTGAGGAGTAGTCTTGAAACCAAATGTCACAAAATGACCTGTGAAATCCTAAAGGTACTCATTGGACTTTGGGCCCCTCAGCGCAGTTAGGCTGCAAAAAAGTGCCACACATGTGGTATTACCGTACTCAGGAGAAGTAGTATAATGTGTTTTGGGGTGTATTTTTACACATACCCATGCTGGGTGGGAGAAATATCTCTGTAAATGACAATTGTTTGATTTTTTTTTTTACACACAATTGTCCATTTACAGAGATCTTTCTCCCACCCAGCATGGGTATGTGTAAAAATACACCACAAAACACATTATACTACTTTTCCTGAGTACGGCGGTACCACATGTGTGACACTTTTTTGCAGCCTAGGTGCGCTAAGGGGCCCAACGTCCTATTCACAGGTCATTTTGAGGCGTTTGTTTTCTAGACTACACCTCACAGTTTAGGGTCCCTAAAATGCCAGGGCAGTATAGGAACCCCGCAAGTGACCCCATTTTAGAAAGCAGACACCCCAAGGTATTCCGTTAGGTGTATGGTGAGTTCATAGAAGATTTTATTTTTTGTCACAAGTTAGCGAAAAATGACACTTTGTGAAGAAAAAAAAAATCAATTTTTCACTAACTTTTGACAAAAAAAATCTTCTATGAACTCGTCATACACCTAACAGAATACATTGGGGTGTCTTTTTTCTAAAATGGGGTCACTTTGTGGGGTTCCTATACCGCCCTGGCATTTTACGGGCCCAAAACCGTGAGTAGTCTGGAAACCAAATGTCTCAAAATGACTGTTCAGGGGTATAAGCATCTGCAAATTTTGATGACAGGTGGTCTATGAGGAGGCGAATTTTGTGGAACCGGTCATATGCAGGGTGGCCTTTTAGATGACAGGTTGTATTGGGCCTGATCTGATGGATAGGAGTGCTAGGGGGGTGACAGGAGGTGATTGATGGGTGTCTCAGGGGGTGGTTAGAGGGGAAAATAGATGCAATCAATGCACTGGGGAGGTGATAGGAAGGGGGTCTGAGGGGGATCTGAGGGTTTAGCTGAGTGATCAGGAGCCCACACGGGGCAAATTAGGGCCTGATCTGATGGGTAGGTGTGCTAGGGGGTGACAGGATGTGATTGATTGGTGTCTCAAGGTGTGTTTAGAGGGGGGAATAGATGCAAGCAATGCACTGGCGAGGTGATCAGGGCTGGGGCCTGAGGGCATTCTGAGGGTGTGGGCGTGTGATTGAGTGCCCTAGGGGCAGATAGGGGTCTAATCTGATAGGTAGCAGTGACAGGGGGTGATTGATGGGTAATTAGTGGGTGTTTAGGGTAGAGAACAGATGTAAACACTGCACTTGGTAGGTGATCTGACGTCGGATCTGTGGGCGATCTGTTGGTGTGGGTGGGTGATCAGATTGCCCGCAAGGGGCAGGTTAGGGGCTGATTGATGGGTGGCAGTGACAGGGGGTGATTGACAGGTGATCAGGGGGATAGACGCATACAGTACACAGGGGGGGGGGGGGTCTGGGGGGAATCTGAGGGGTGGGGGGGGGGCAGGGGGGTAAAAAAAATAGCGTTGACAGATAGTGGCAGGGAGTGATTGATGGGTGATTGGGTGCAAACGGGTCTGGGGGGTGGGCAGGGGGCGGGGTCTGAGGGGTGCTGTGGGTGATCTGGGGCAGGGGGGGGGAATCAGCGTGCTTGGGTGCGACATAGGGTGGCTGTAGCCCGCCCTGGTGGTCCCTCGGACATTGGGACCACCAGGGCAGGAGGCAGCCTGTATAATACACTTTGTAAACATTACAAAGTGTATTATACACTTTGTGTGCGGCGATCCGGGTGCTAGTAACCCGTCGGCGCTTCCGAACGGCCGGCGGGTTACAGCGCGAGGTGGGCGGAGCCAGTCCCCGGTGGCCGATTGCGTCACAAATGACTCGATCGCGCCGCCCATGCCCCTACAAGGACCGCTGCCATTTGTCAATACGGCGGTCCTTGCGGGGTCCACTTCCCGGCCGCCAATTGTCTATACGGCGGTCGGGAAGTGGTTAACTGATTTTGGATTGTATTGTCTAAACTATTTCTATGGATGTATGCTGTTTTACTTACATAAAAATTAAGAGGGCTCAGTAAGGCAGGGAACACACTTGTTAGATTTGTGTGTGCTATGCCATGCTTGGCCAAACTTGCATCGATTCACTGGCCATTATAATCAATGGCTCACTCGGTAATTGCATATTGTTCATGTTCTGCATTCGCAATTTCCCTGTGATTTTAAATCGGACGGCTTTCTGCTTTTTTCTGCACGACAAATGTTGCTAATTACAGTGTTTTTGACAGCAATAGGGAAAATTGCAAACAAATGTGTCAAATCACGTACAGAAAATGTGAGCACAGAGCAATAAAAACTCAGAGATTGTGGAAAAAAAGTGTGCTCCTTGCCTAAGATAAAGTTAGTTATACACTTCTGTCTCACAAAATTATTGTTCTTGGTTGTTATGGGTCACAGTCTTGGTGTAAACAAGGAATGGTGTAAAGCAGGAATAAGCAGGCTAGAGCGATATTCAGATTCACGGTTTACTGCTGCTGTGGCAGAAGTGTCAGAAAGATGGAGAGCAGCGTATCCGTGAGAGAACCCCTGCCCACTTACACTTGGGTTAATTTACAGAGAAGGTGAAACTGAAAGCACATCCTTGCTCAACAGATTGCTACTGTATTATGTATTCTGCAGGCTAACCCCTACCGGTCTGCCCCTCCTCCTTACATTTTCTGAAGTTAGATGTAGTACATATGAATGTCCTGTGTAAAGAAGGACCCTTCACCAGTTCATTTCAGTTCTATTTCATCCTTTTAAGCACTAATCATGTACTATTTATTTTATCACGTTGCCATTGTGTTGAGACTCTCTACCAGTGTTATTCTGTTAGTGCACACGTTGTGAATATTTGTCATTTGTAATTCTCTGTTTTGATTGTCTTGGGTGACAGCTCACTCGTCATAACTGTATAGCCTGCTGCTATTCTCTGCTGAGCTGTACACTCTTCAGGGGAGACCAGAGGGAGGATGAACAGGAGAGTTTCTGCTTTCAGCCAATAGTCAGTAAACATAAACACAATTGTCCAGACCTATTCCTCCTTATGGAGTCAGCCAACATCAAGGAACATACTGAACCTGTCATCTAAAACATTCTCATGTAATTGTTTTTCATCAATAGTGTACAGTGTGTACAATACGTAAAGTGTTGTACACTATTGCACCAAAATTATTATGAATGTTTTTTTCATGAATATGTTTTTTTTTTTTTGTGACTTTCTTGTTGGCGCTACTGGACAAATATGGATTAGTGTTTAGTCCATGTATGATATTGAACCGAGGGCAGAGCATAGGCTGTTGCACTGTAGATGTTTGTTTGAATTTGAAACTGTATCTACAGTTAGGTCCATAAATATTTAGACATTTAGACAGTGACCTTTTTTTTTTTTTTTTTGGATTTTGTTCCTGTACATTACCACAATAAGTTTTAAATGAAACAACTCAGATGCAGTTGAAGTGCAGACCTACAACTTTAGTTTAGTGGGGTGAACAAAACGATTGCATACAAATTTGAGACAACTAAAGCATTTTTTTCAACACAATCCCTTTATTTCAGAGGCTTATAAGTAATTGGACAGTTGACTCAAAGGCTATTTCATGGGCAGGTATGGGCAAGTTTGTTGTTATCAATTAAGCATTTTTCTGTGAACAGACAACCTGCAGTCAAAGGAGCTCTCCATGCAGGTGAAAGCCCTCCTTAAAGAGAGCCCGAGGTGGCCTCCGATAATAAAAAAAAAAAACTCTAGGCTACCTGATCTGGGGGGCTGGGTGGTTCCACCATCCACGCCGATCTCCGCTGCTCCTGACGCCTGCACTTCCCCACTCTCACTTTTGTTACCTCTGGGTCACGTAGCTGGAAGGAAAGAGATCTCTCTATCCCAGCGTGCAGGAAGGCAGGGGAGCAGCAGGGGGCGCAGCTAGAGAGAGAGCCAGCGGGTGCAACTAAAACTATGAATTTTAGAAAAGCAAAGTTCAGTCAACTCAGACAGGCACTAAGGCCCATACACACAGGCTACAACTGTTGCTGGAAACACATGGCGCGTGCATGTTGCGGCGACAGGTCCTCCGTGTGTATGAGGCGCGCCCAAGGAACTGTTGCTAATCAGAGCTGTCGCCAGGCGATTGACTTGGCCAATCGCCGGCAACAGCTGTTGCAGGAACAGTCGCTAGTCTCAAGTCGGTGCGGTCGTGTGTATGCTAGTCTCTAGTAACTCTTGTGAGTCCGACAGTTCATTGAACCTGCGACAGAAGTTGCTGAGCAAGTTTCCGCTATGTTGCAGGCAGGTTGTTGCCGCGTGTATACAATCGTCGTTTGTATACAACTGTCGTTGCTGCAGACTTTCAGCTGTTGCTTGTCTCCATGCAACTGCAGACATCCGTGCCTCGTGTGTATGTAGCTTTATTATAGTTTGGTGAACTGGGATAGTGTACTACAAGGGAAGGACACTGAAGGGAAATTGCAAGCTTTCAAAATTATTCTCAATATTGTAGTATATATATACAGTGGAAGAAATAATTATTTGACCCCTCACTGATTTTGTAAGTTTGTCCAATGACAAAGAAATGAAGTCTCAGAACAGTATCATTTCAATGGTAGGTTTATTTTAACAGTGGCAGATAGCACATCAAAAGGAAAATCGAAAAAATAACCTTAAATAAAAGATAGCAACTGATTTGCATTTCATTGAGTGAAATAAGTTTTTGAACCCTCTAACAATAAAAGACTTAAAACTTAGTGGAAAAACCCTTGTTTGCAAGCACAGAGGTCAAACGTTTCTTGTAATTGATGACCAAGTTTGCACACATTTTAGGAGGAATGTTGGTCCACTCCTCTTTGCAGATCATCTCTAAATCCCTAAGGTTTCGAGGCTGTCTCCGTGCAACTCTGAGCTTGAGCTCCCTCCATAGGTTTTCTATTGGATTAAGGTCCGGAGACTGACTAGGCCACTCCATGACCTTAATGTGCTTCTTCTTGAGCCACTCCTTTGTTGCCTTTGCTGTATGTTTTGGATCATTGTCGTGCTGGAACACCCATCCACGACCCATTTTCAGTTTCCTGGCAGAGGGAAGGAGGTTGTCGTTCAGGATTTCACGATACATGGCTCCGTCCATTTTCCCGTTAATGCGATTAAGTTGTCCTGTGCCCTTAGCAGAAAAACACCCCCAAAACAAAATGTTTCCACCCCCATGCTTGATGGTGGGGACGGTGTTTTGGGGGTCATAGGCAGCATTTTTCTTCCTCCAAACACAGCGAGTTGAGTTAATGCCAAAGAGCTCTATTTTGGTCTCATCAGACCACAGCACCTTCTCCCAGTCACTCACAGAATCATTCAGGTGTTCATTGGCAAACTTCAGACGGGCCTGCACATGTGCCTTCTTGAGCAGGGGGACCTTGCGAGCCCTGCAGGATTTTAATCCATCCATCCATCCATTTGAGGTCATTCACTAACTCCTCCCGTGTAGTTCTAGGATGCTTTTTCACCTTTCTCAGAACCATTGACACCCCACGAGGTGAGATCTTGCATGGAGCCCCAGAGCGAGGTCGATTGATGGTCATTTTGTGCTCCTTCCATTTTCGAACAATCGCGCCAACAGTTGTCACCTTCTCTCCCAGCTCCTTGCTAATGGTTTTGTAGCCCATTCCAGCCTTGTGTAGGTCTACAATTTTGTCTCTGACATCCTTGGACAGCTCTTTGGTCTTTCCCATGTTGGAGAGTTTGGAGTCTGCTTGATTGATTGATTCTGTGGACAGGTGTCTTTTATACAGGTGACTAGTTAACCTCTTGCCGACCGCGTCACGCCGGTAGGCGTGGCCGCGGCGGCAGCCCCAGGACCGCCTAACGCCAATTGGCGTAAAGTCCTGGGGCTCTGTTTTGAATGAGATTGCGCGCACGCTGCGCGCGCATCTCATTCTCGGAGGGCGGAGCTCCGCCCCCTCTTCAGTCTCCGAGCGGCTATTGCCGCTCGGGAGACTGATAGACGGCGTGATCGCCGTCTATTTACCCGTACAGCGCTGCGATCGGCAGCAGCGCTGTACTGGGGACAGCCATGTGACACGGCTGTCCCCCTGGGACACTGGAGAGCGATCGGCTCTCATAGGCAGAAGCCTATGACAGCCGATCGCCACAATTGGCTGGCTGTGGGGAAGGAGGGAGGGAGGGAGGGAATAGATTTAAAAGAACACGCTTTTTTTTAATAAAAAAAAGAAACAAAAATATTTGTAAACAAAAAAAAAAACAATCTGGGGGCGATCAGACCCCACCAACAGAGAGCTCTGTTGGTGGGGAGAAAAGGGGGGGGAAATCACGTGTGTGCTGTGTTGTGCAGATCTGCAGCTTAGCCTTAAAGCTGCAGTGGCACATTTTGCTTAAAATGGCCTGGTCACTAGGGGGGTTTAGCACTGCAGTCCTCAAGAGGTTAAGACAGGTGTCCTTAATGAGGGTGACTAATTGAGTAGAAGTGTCTAACCACTCTGTGGGAGCCAGAACTCTTAATGGTTGGTAGGGGTTCAAAAACTTATTTCACTCAATGAAATGCAAATCAGTTGCTATCTTTTATTTAAGGTTATTTTTTCGATTTTTCTTTTTATGTGCTATCTGCCGCTGTTAAAATAAACCTACCATTGAAATTATACTGTTCTGAGACTTCATTTCTTTGTCATTGGACAAACTTACAAAATCAGTGAGGGGTCAAATAATTATTTCCTCCACTGTATATCCTACATGGAAACAAAACATCTAGGAATAAAAAAGGCCTCTATGGATGAATAGAAAGCTTAGAGATGAAATGAAGTGCAAAAAGAATGCCTATAAGGTCCTAAAACAGGAGGGGACCGAGGCTACATTAAGCAATTATAAGGAGTGCAATAAAAGTTGTAAAAAAGAAATTAGACTGGCAAAGATTGAAGCTGAAAATCAAATCGCTAGGGATATCAAATCTAACCCAAAGAAGTTTTACAAGTACATAATCTCTAAAAAAAAAAAAAAAAAAGAAAGAAAGGTTGACTGTATTGGACTCCTAAAGGATGAGGGTGGGAACTCAATAGAGGCTGACCAAGGTAAGGCGGAGTTATAAAATGCTTTCTTTGCTTCAGTCTTCACAAGGGAAACATCATTGTTGCAAATTACAGATGCAGAAGTCTCAATCTTCCAATTGTAATGTTAAATACTTAATGCAGGAAGAAGTGGAGGCAAGACTAAATAAATTAAAAATAGCCAAGGCACCTGGCCCTGATGGCATACATCCTTGGGCCCTAAGGGAATTAAGTTCAGTTATTGATCACCCCTTTATCTTATCTTTTGTGACTCCCTTTCAACTGGCAGAGTTCCTGTAGATTGGCGTACAGCCCACGCTTTCCCATTATTTACCCACGCTTTCCCATTATTTACGCAGGGCAAAAAAATCAGATCCGAAATTGATAGACCTGTAAGCTTAACATCAGTTGTGTGCAAGCTAATCAAGGGGATACTAAGAGACACTATACAAGACTGCATAGTAGAAAATAATCTTATTTCTCAGCATCCGCATGGGTTTACTAAAGACAGGTCCTGTTTGACTAACAAGCTCAGCTTTTATGAGGTAGTGAACGCTAAAGTGGACATTGGTAATGCTGTAGATGTGATATACTTGGACTTTGCAAAGGCCTTTGACACTGCTCCCCACAAAAGTCTGGTGCAAAAGTTGAGGATGCAAGGACTGGGGAAGAGTCTGTGTGCATGGACAGGGAACTGGCTAATGGACAGAAAACAAAGAGTTGTGGTCAATGGATCATACTCAAAATGGGTGACTGTTAGCAGTGGGGTCCCACAGGGGTCAGTACCTGGGTCCAGTGCTCTTAAATTTATTTATTAATGATCTAGTGTTGATCCAGGGATTTTATCTGATTGCCATCTGGAGTCGGAAAGGACTATGCCTTGTAAAGGTTTTTCGCCTTCCTCTGGATGAACAGGGATATGTGAGGGAGCAGGCTGGTTTTTTTCTGGTTGAACTCGATGGACGTATGTGCTAAAGTCCAATCTAGCCTTAAGAATAGAAAGGCTAGATTGGACTTTACTAAAGAACATCTAAAACGTTTCAAACTCTGGCCCGTGGGCCAAATTTGTCCCCCAGCGCCAGAAAACTTTGCCTGCTGCTGCTTATTTAACATTAGTTGTGGCCTGCGGTGCTTTGAAAGCTGGCCCGCAGCCATGCTACCTATTGCCTGGCTTCCTATACTGAGGCACCTACCTATGCCTAGCTTCCTATAGTTGGGCACGTATGCATGGCTACCTATACTGGGGCACCTGCTATGCCTAGCTACCTATTCTGGGGCTCATATGCCTGGCTACCTATACTGGGGGCACATACCTAGCTAACCTATACTGGGGGCAACTGTGCCTGGCAAAGACAAAAAAAACTATTCACTTTAGCTGAAGGTTGGCTGAGAATGTAAGCAAACCTGGCCAGATTTTCTTAGGTACTATGTTTTTGGCAAACTGTTGCAGTAATATCTGTGGCTCATGTCAGACTATAGTGAAGGTGGCTGAAAGGTTAGTTAGCAGTCGTGATTTGATTGCATCCACACAGCAAACTAATTATGCAGAGATATTTAAATATGGGATTCAAATTAAGGTAAGTACAGCAAAGGGAAGTGATGGAGTACTATAGCCATGATCGCAAAGAAGTGGAAGTTAAACTTCCTGTCAGTATAAAGGGGCCCATACACTGGTCGATTTTAGCTATCGATTTGATTCTATAGAATCGATCAATCAGAAATCGACTCTATCAAATTCCCCATTTGATCGATTTGATCTATCTGACAGGATGGAAGATCTAGGTCGATCTGCTGCTGGCAGCAGATCGATGGCCCATAGAGTTGCATTGGATCTAATGGTCCAATAATGCATTTAGATCAATTTCCAATAGATTTCATTCTAGAATCTATTGGAAATCTGTTCCTAGTGTGGGGAACATATGAGATAGTTCCTGTCAGATTCTACTTGACAGGCATCTGACAGAAAACTATCTGCTGTAAATCTATAAGTGTATGGCCACCTTTAGAAAATCGCCAGTAAAAAAAAAATCGCATACCACAACTGCCGCAGAGCCCCGGCGATTCTCAAGATTGCCCACCACAACCACCGGAGAACACAGCCCCTGCTTCCCAAAGCCTGTGCTTCAGTATTATAGATAGGTAGTTACAAAATGACATGAGGCCATTTTTAATTTTTAAAGAAAAGGTTCTGTATAGTCTTTTATAAAAGCAGGAAATGGACAGAGCAGCCTGCTGCAACTATGAAGCTTTGAGTTTATTGAACTCCTGACCAAATAGAAAGATTGATCACATTTCGCACAAAGTCAGAATCAGATTTATTTTGCCAAGTACAACATGAGTTGTACCCGGAATTGGTCTCTGCACAAAAGGACCTATAATGAAAATCTCAAGTACTGTATGTTGGGGGAAGAGATTGATTCAGAACCCATCTGCATTTATTTCAGGTAGTGATTAACACTTGCTTCTGACCCAGTGATTTGCCTCCAACAATGAGAACGGGGGATAAGAATAAACAAATATGGGCATAGCAATACATTTTTTTTACTCTGGTTTCTCTTCAGATCGCATAAATCTTAGCAATACAATTTTTTTCTGTAGTACAGGTAGTCCCCGGTTAACGAACGAGATAGGGACTGCACTTTTGTTCTTAACCTGAATCCGTTCTTAAAGTGGAATATAACCCAGTATTTCTTTATTGCTCTAAAAGAATATTTACAGCATATAATATACTAACACTGTTTATTTTTTTAGTAAAACAGCATTTAAAGGGTTGCATCACAGGACTGACTTTTTCTCCTGCAGGGGCTGCCGCATCCGAACTGGTGATTAGCTTGTCTTCTGTATACATTCTTTACTTGATACAATTAAGTAAACATTCTCTGGCTGTGCAGAAACTTATGCTAATGAGTCCTGGAGTGAACCACAGGTCAGAAATCACTGATGGCTGCATTTAAGGGCTGGTTCACATGGGCTTCTGCCGAGCTTTCGCTTGGCGCCAAGTTCAAACGCCAGCGTTAAAACACTAGCTTTTGGGAAGCGTTCAAGGCTAACAGTTCTGGTATCTGCTATTGTTTCCTGGTGTTTACCGCCTCTGAAAGCCACATGTTGCTTTCGAGACTAGACGCAACACCGGGGTCTACTGCCAGGCTTTCATGAAAGCCTGCAAAAGCCAGCTCTAAACGCTCCCATTCACTTGAATGGAACGGCGGTAGATCCCAAAAACGCCCGTGTGAACCATGCCCTTAAACAGAATTACAACAGTTATGAATAAAATGCACCAGCAGCAAAGTAAATAAACTGAACTTTGGGAAGTTAAAATTTATAAATGAATTATACTACTTGTGCACAAAAGCAAATATAATTGTATGGGTTATAAAAAGTAGGAAAACACATTTGTGTTGAATATTTTGTCAGTTTTAAACTGCTTTAAGTCAAAACACTGTCATCTCTGTCCCCTGTACCTCCTCTGTGCCCCCCTGTGCTTCCAGTGCCCCCCTCTGTGTGACCTCTGCCTTTTGTACCTGTTAATAAAAGTTTAAAAGCCATTTTTTCTTAGATTTTTTTTAAAAATCCATTTTCTCAAAAACTTCAAGACCAATTTGAAAATTTGTTTTTTACTTGTTCCCATGGAAACAGAATCCATGCCGTTCGTATTGGCAGAGCGTTCGTAAGTTGGGGACTACCTGTATTGTACTGTGATGTATCTGTGATGGTTATTAAATGGAAAATGATAGCATACATGTTTTTTTTTAAACCCCCCTTCCCCCATTCCTTCCAAAATAGAAGAAAAATGTGTTTTACTAAAGGAGATCTTCACCTAGCACTGGTGGTGCTGGATAGAGGTGAGTGGGGGGTATACATGTAATGTTCACCAGATCTCGGCCACCAGTAAAAATGTGACCCTTGCACTTCTTCTCCTGTGGCAATTCTTCTCCTGTGGCACTTCTACTTGCTGATGCTTGTAGCCATAAATACACACAGGTGCCATAAACTCTCCTGCAGCCATATCTAATTTAAGAACAGCACAAGAGGACTGTGTGACAGGACCGTTCCCACTGCCGGTGGTATCAGCTGATGGCCGTGTCCTGGTGGACATTAAATACAGGAGACATAATATTTTAAAATGGGGTTAAAGTCAATAACACAGTTATAGTGTATCATTTACTAGGATCTGATTTCAAGACATTTTGAAGTACATTAACAGCAAACCTGAGGTGGCGAACAAACAGAGGCTTCCCACTTTCGACTTGACCCCACCATGGCTGGCAAGACCCTCTCTTAGTTCAGTTATACAGTGCAAGTGTGACAACGACTACGCGGTAGCACAAAGGCTTTGGCTTTGTGCACAGGTGAGGCTATGCTTGCAAATGCGCAGCTGCACTTGTGCATGGCTATAATAATATATTTCACAAGCTTTTATCAGATATGTTTAGAGGATCCGTGCGCTGAAGTGATGGGGTCGAGATTGACACTGGAAGTCTCTGGACTATCCAGAGTCTTCACTGCATCTTAAAGGATACCCGAAGTGACACGATGAGATAGACATGTGTATGTGCAGTGCCTAGCACACAAATAACTATGCTGTGTTCCTTTTTTTCTTTCTCTGCCTGAAAGAGTTAAATATCAGGTATGTTAGTGGCTGACTCAGTCCTGACTCAGACAGGAAGTGACTACAGTGTGACCCTCACTGATAAGAAATTCCAACTATAAAACACTTTCCTAGCAGAAAATGGCTTTTGAGAGCAAGAAAGAGATAAAAAGAGGAATTTCTTCTTAGTTCATCACTATGTGCTTCTTTACAGTAACGAAGCTGGGATTTTCAGATGTTTGTGGAACTGTTGTGCATTTTAAAGCTCTGTTAAGTTAATTTAGTTGTAGTTTAGTTTATTAGTTTAACAATTCTAGGCATTCATGCATTTTCTGATGTGGACCCTCTCTGGTTTGTTTTAGCTTTGAACATATCAGAGTCCAAGAAAGATGCAGGTTTTAACAGTAGGTGGAGTTTTGAAAACGTGGACAACAGTGACAATGATATTTCAAAAGAGTAAGTAAAGTTTTGTGGATTATACCGCTCATTACAGCAATACATATCAGTAAGCATTCACAACATTGCTTTTGCTTTTTTTCACTCAGTACTTGTTCATTTTGCACACTGTACTAAACGCTTTTAAAAGTGCAAGCCTCATGCTGTCATTTTAGCTTCGCTTCTTGCCTCACTGACCTGCACCAAACACTTGTGAGCTACTATGGCGAACGCTATCGCTTTTTAAAGCGCTAGCGCAATATTACCTAAATGGCAGTGATCTCACTGCCACGATTTGCGGTGATCCCCAAACACACCACATGCAGCATTTTCTTGCGATTTTAGAGTAATCGTGATTACAATGCTAAAAAAGCACAAATCACAATTGCTCAGATATCGCAAGAGTGCACAGTGATTTTATTTTGACAAACACAGTAAAATTACAAGTGCTAATAGCTAGCATTTTACGTTTGCAAGTGAGAGTGGGACCTTAGAGCTTGGGCATACTGTCACATTCCTGAGCGAGTTTCGGCAATGTGTATCTGTGTGCGATATGCAGGGACATCTATGCATGGTCTGATGGGCACATTTCTGCAATGCATTCTGACAACATACCGCTGTATGCATATTGTGCACAGCACATAGCTGCCTAAAACCCATGTGCTAAGCACTTTCATAAACCACATGGCCACCTATGTTGCTGAGCAATGCAAGAGTATATACTAACGTAATAGTACAGTGAAGGTTTACTTTATTTCAAACACCAATTCATGTACTGGTATTTTTTTCTTTTTCTGTTAATCCTCTGCACCCGATTGGATGTATGAAGTGAACACAGAAACTAGATCACTCTTAATAGTGGGATAAGGATAAAGATTGCAGCTTGGGAGTTTGCATATATTAAAAGCAAGTCAGTCAGTATTTTCTTCATTTGCCTTTACATTCTGCTTGATTTTAAATAACCATACACATGGACAAATGCATGCTTCATTCAGAATTCATCTGTAAACAGGGCTGTGAAGTCAGTACAAAAATAATTTGACTCCCACTCCTCAGTTTATGAAACCACCGACTCCAGGTACCCCAAACTGCTCTGACTCCTAAGGACTTGCAGGGCTATGGAGTGGGTACAAGAATCATCCATCTCCGATTCCTCCGTTTTTGAAACTTCCGACTCCTCGACTCTGACTCCACAGCCCTGAAAGTAACTCTTGTCACACTAGACTTGAAACAGCGTAGTAAATACAGTATGTAGAGAAATACTGTTGTTATCTACTGCATGTTTAGTATAGGCTGCAACAACATGGGTGACAATTTAGGCTGTCTGCACATGTTTACAGTGTTTGGCTGAAGTAAAGCAGGCCATACACACTGGTTTTCCCTATCAATTTCCAGCAGATTTGATCACTCTGCTGGGAATCTATAGCACAACATCCCACATTGATCATAATTTCAATCTAAATTATCAACTAGATGGAGAATCTTGATCAATCGGGTGCCGCAGAGGTGCAGCGGTAGATCAACGGCCCATAGTGTTGGGCTACATTGGCCAGTGCAGTGCTGTGGTTCGATAGATTTTTAAAAACACTGGTGACATGACAGAAGGGGGCCCTGGGCTCTGCCACCACTCGGGACCTCCAAACCCACATGCAACACCAAGAGGGGGAAGTGCAGGTGAGCTTCAGTACGATAGGTCTTCAATAGTTTTCATGCTGAAATCCATTGAAAATCTGTGTACGGAATATGGATGGATATGATCCCTCACTGATCAGATTCAGGTTAGGGAGGTATCGATCTGTTTGCCACATTGGGTGGCAGTCTGTGTGAGTGTGACCACATTTAATGCATTCCTCTGTAAGCGGTGGCTCTGCTAATCTGTAAGAACCATCTTCACAGTGTACAGTGGAGTAGAAACTAGCCCACATACTTTTTAGTGAAATTCAACACTGCGGATAAAAGCCTTTCCACAGTTAGAGGAATTCTGCAATCTGCACATTCATCAATAAAGTGCACTCCATTTGTATTTCCACTCCAAATACCGTATGCCACTGTTATAGTAGCTGCTATTTAGAGAAAAGTTCAAGTGAACTGCATACAAATGTTTCACTGAAGTTAGTTTATTAACAATGTATTTTCTGCCTCGGTTTCCTTCCCTCCTACATAATATAATATACAGTGATTTGTAGTTCTTAATATGGCTTTCTGCAGCTCTAAACTACTGCTAAGCTGAGCTCACAAAATGTTATTCTAGGAGAATCGGCACTCTTCTCCAGTACTCCAGGGTAGGTTCTGAGAGACACAAATTATTCTGAGTTGATACAAATTATTGTTCTTTGCAAATATATGCTGCTGCTGTGACATTTTAAGCTGCCTCTATTTGCATAAAATTAGCATAACATTTTAGCCTGTCATTGTTTGCATTTCATTGACCATCACTTCTCCAGAGTAACCCCTCTTTTTTTAATTTTGCCTGTTTTTACAATTCGATAATTTCCATCAAATAGCTAGCTACTCGCATGTACAGGAGGTAAGGGGTACTGAAAATTGTTGTAATAAGAATAGCTTTGAGATGTGTTTTTTGAGGCACTGCGCTGATGTGCTCCAATCCAAACCATTGACAGCAGGAATCCTAGTCCAGTTAGAGAAAACTTTCCAACGATAAAGCAATTTGAAAAACACAATTTCAGGCTGTAATAAAAACCATTTGAAATGCTAATCAGACTTGCTATATTAAAAGCAGTGCTGCTCCTTTGCTTTCACTGAAGTTGGGGCTTTAGTCACACTACGACAATTAGAAAAAGAATGTTCTCAAATGCTTGTTGTGTTTTTTGCATTTTTACATGTTGCTTCCTTAGATTTTGCTGGTCACAATACATTTTTATATAAGCTACCTTATGTTTTGTTTTGTTTTGTTTTTTGTACGTGCATTAAGACTATGACATCTAGGTTATTTAAAAATCTGTGTGCTAAAGCAAGTGAAAACCCACACTGTATGTCAGCCTTTCTCAACCTTTCTACCGTGGAGGAACCCTGCAAATAGCTTTTGGATCTCAAGGAACCCCTTCAAACAATTTTTTGATCTCGAGGAACCCCTGCATTTATTTTGCAGGAGGCATAGTATTAAAAAGTAGGTGAGGCTGTTTATTTCACTACCCCTATTATACTCACTCCTGAGCCCCCAATTTAGTGCTTCTTGTTACAGTACCACCTATTATAGTGAGCTCCAATATACATTCCCCACGATGGGGGAAAATGCCAAGGAACCCCTGCAGAGTACTCAAGGAACCCTGGGGTTCCAGGGAACCCTGGTTGAGAAAGCCTGCTGTATGTGAAGATGTGCATTTTCCATAGACTTATTGAGCTCTACAATGCATACAGCTATGCGATAATGCATTGTGCAGCAGCACAGTGCATACGTGTGAATGCTAATATGACCCTATGGATTTGTATTATGTCCTTGCAGATTGCACACCATGTGCTGTAATGGAGTTATAGGAGTTGAAGTCACGACAAATTGTTCTGACTCCGGCTCCTTATAGATTTGAATTATGAAAAAAGTGATCTGTTAAAATGTCATATTTCACAGATATTACTCTTAAAGGGGCACTATGGCGAAAAATTGTAATATTTAAAATATGTGCAAACATAAACAAGAAGTACGTTTTTCCCAGAGTAAAATGAGCCATACATTACTTTTCTCCTATGTTGCTGTCTCTTACAGTAGGTATTAGAAATCTGACATTACCGACAGATTTTGGGTTAGTCCATCTCTCCATATGGGATTCTCAGCATGGCCTTTATTCTTTATAAAGACATTCCCTGATAAAGATTTATACAAATAAATATGCTGGCCAGCCTCCCTGCTCGCTGCACACTTTTGTGGCAGTTGCAACTGCCATTCACTAAATGCTTCTAAAAATAAAGAAAACCCTGAGAACCCCCCACAAGAGGATGGGCTAGTTCAAAATCTGTCGATAATGTTAGATTTCTACTGCTTACTGTAAGTGGCAGCAACATAGATAGGAGAAAAGTAATTTATGGATCATTTTACTTTAGAAAAAACATACTTATTTGTGTCTGCACATATTTTACATTTTACAATTTTTCGCCATAGTGCTCCTTTAACCCCCTTGGCGGTATAAAAAATACCGCCCGGGGGCAGCGCAGCAGTTTTTTTTAATTTTTTTTTTTTTTTAAATCGTGTAGCGAGCCTAGGGCTCGCTACATGATAGCCGCTGCTCAGCGGCATCCCCCCGCCCGCTTCGATCGCCTTCGGCGATCTCCGATCACGAAATCCCGTTCAAAGAACGGGATTTCCTGAAGGGCTTCCCCCGTCGCCATGGCGACGGGGCGGGATGACGTCACCGACGTCGGGACGTCATTGGGACTCCAGATCCAACCCTCGGCGCTGCCTGGCACTGATTGGCCAGGCAGCGCACGGGGTCTGGGGGGGGGAGGGGCGCGCGTTGCACCGGATAGCGGCGATCGGGCGCGCGGCGGCGGCGATCGGGGTGCTGGCGCAGCTAGCAAAGTGCTAGCTGCGTCCAGCAAAAAAAGAATTATTTAAATCGGCCTAGCAGGGCCTGAGCGGCACCCTCCGGCGGCTTACCCCGTGTCACACACGGGGTTACCGCTAAGGAGGTTAATAAAGCAGTTCTCTGCTGTTAGAATAAAGTCCAGTACATACCGTAGTTGTTTGACTAGTGTGAAGTCCACCTGAGCAGTTATGCAACCTGGCATTTGTGTATAATTTCCATCTGGTTTGAAATATATTATAGTATAAAAATGTTTCATTTTATTTGAACTGTAGTGTATCCGAGATGAAAAAACTTAACTAAAACAAGTAACTTGTCTATATATCTTATCTAAAGTTTAGATAGTTTACACAGCAAATCTAGCTTCAAACAGCTTCAATAGTATACAGGAAAATTGATACTTACCTGGTAATTTTCCTTTCCTGGTGCATCTCCATGTCGGCATACTACTGGGGTTAGCTCCGCCCCTCTAACCCCTATAGGACCAATCAAAAAAGGCTATATATATGGTCCCTACCCCTACCACCGTATTCTAATAATTTAAATCTCAGACACGATGGACCAGGGCGGGACGTATGCCGACATGGAGATGCACCAGGAAAGGAAAATTACCAGGTAAGTATCAATTTTCCTGTTTCCCTGGTGCCTCCATGTCGGCATACTACTGGGATTTGCCTAGTAGAAATAAGAGACCAAACGGGTGGGTGCCATCAACAACTGTTTATGTACTGCAGATAAAACACTCCTTCCAAATTTCATAGAGGTTAACAGAGCTGGATTCACTCTAATGATTTATGAATGTGTTAGGCGATGACCAATTGGCTGCCTTGCAGATATTTATCAGGGAAACTCCAGCTGCCGCTGCCCAAGAGGAGGAAATACTCTGTGTCGAATGTGCTGAGGTAGAAGAAGGTGCTTCTGACCCTCTGGCTCTATAAGCTTCCTTGATTAACCGGACCAGCCATGCTGCTACCGTTCTAATGGCAACTTCCTTGCCCTTCCTTGGGCCTGCCGGATTCACCAACAGATGATCAGAAGATCTGAATGAGCTGGTTACCTGAAGATACACTTGTAACCATCTTGCAACATCTAAAGGATGCCCATTGGGAAATCTTTCTTCCGCCGGGAAAGCCGGCAGCGTCCACTCTTGATTTAAATGTTTTACTGACACAACCTTTGGAAGGAAATTAGACATTGGCCTCAAGACCACCCTGTCTTGGAAGAAGTTTAAAAAGGGCTCCTTCCAACCTAGTGCCCTTATCTCCGACACCCTTCTTCCTGATGCTACTGCAATCAAAAAGGACATTTTTAGGGTTATATTCCACAATGAACAGTTCTCTGGGGGTTCAAAGACTTCAGATGACAAATACTCAAGGACCAAGGGAAGGTCCCAGCTAGGACACATTTTCTGTAAAGGAGGTCTCAACTTCATTATGGCTTGAAAAAACTGCTGCACCAATCTGTGTGATGCCAACTGAGAGCCAATCAATGCTGATATTGCTGAAATGTGCACCCTGAGCGTTCTTACAGTCAGACCCATGTCAAACCCTGCTTGAAGAAATTCGAGAATGTGTGGCACTGAGGGAACAAGGTAATCTATTTTCTTTTGAAGAGAGAATTCAATGAACTTCCTCCATACTCTGTAATAGGTATTATTAGTTGAGGATTTTCTTGCCTTTAGTAAAGTTTCTGCGACTGTTTGTGAAAATCCAGCCTTTAATAAATTCTCCCTCTCAATTTCCAAGCAGTTAATGATATTCTCTGAATGTGCTGGTGTCTCAGTTCCCCCTGTGATAAGAGGTCTGGCAACAGAGGAAGTTTCCAATGGGGTGCCACTGACATTTTGAGGAGTAGAGGAAACCATGGTCTCTTCGGCCAGAAAGGAGTCACTACTATTGCCTCCACCTCCTCCCCCTGAAGTCTGTTCAAGAACCTCAGTATAAGCGGTGTCGGGGGAAAGGCATAAACCAGATTTGCCCTCCATGACTGAGTCATTGCGTCCACTCCCTCCGCCTTCTTGGACGGGAATCTGGAGAAGAATCTGGGTAATTGGAAATTCAGATCCGAGGCAAATAAGTCCAGCTGAGGCAGACCCCAACGCTGTACCAACATCTGGAATATCTCCTTCTTTAACATCCACTCGTTGTTTTTGATCAGGTTTATGGACAAAAAGTCTGCCCGAGCATTCTGATTCCCTGGGATGTATACCGCTCTCAGAGCCAAAAGATTCCCCTCTGCCCACTGCATGAGTGGCTCTACTTCCTTCATCAGGGATTTGCTTCTGGTTCCGCCTTGCTTCTGTACATAGGCAACTGCCGCCTTGTTGTCCATTTGTATGCAGACTGCTTGTCCCTTCAATAGATGGGCAAAGGCCTGAGATGCTTTGTAGGCTGCTCTTAACTCCAATATGTTGGAAACCACACCTATTTGGAGACTCTTCCATCTGCCTTGGGCCCAGCTGTCCATGCAATGTGCTCCCCAGCCCATCCTGCTGGCGTCTGACGTAACAGTGATCCAATGATATGGCGACAACTGGTTGGCATTGCACAGGTTGCGCTGTTGTGTCCACCATAAAAGGGACTTGCTGTGATAACCTGATCGACTGTGTCATTGAATGATGATTCCATTGACTCAGGAATAGGTCTTGTAGCGGTCTCATGTGCCATCTGCTCCACTTCACCATCACTATGGCTGATGACATCAATCCTAGCACATGCATGCATGATCTTGCTGTTATCGAATGCTGATGGAAAATCCATTTCACCTTGTGTATCAGATCTTGAGCTTTTGTCTCTGGTAGGGATACTGAATCTCTTACTGTATTGAAAACTGCCCCTAAGTATATGAGAGTTGTGCTTGGCTCGAATTGGCTTTTTCTCCAATTGATGACCCAGCCCAAATCGCTCAGGAAGGTTGCAACCTTTCTTGAATCCCTTATTAGATCTTCCCTGGACCTTGCTACTACCAGGATGTCGTCCAGGTAATGATGGACCTTTATTCCTTGAGTTCTTAATTCGGCTATTGCTGATACTAAGATCTTCGTGAATGTCCGTGGAGAGGTTGAAAGTCCGAAGGGCAGCGAACAGAACTGCAGATGGGTGTCTTCTAAAGAGAATCTCAGGAACTTCTGATATTGATGATGTATGGGTACATGATAATAGGCATCCTGAAGGTCTATGGACATCATCCAGTCGCCCGGGGACACTGCCAATATTATCGATTGTAGTGATTCCATTTTGAACCTGGGTACTTTTATTGATTTGTTCAGATACTTCAGATCTATAATTGGTCTGAATCCCCCTGATTTCTTTTGTACCATAAAGAGAGGGGAGTAGATCCCTTTGAATTTTTCTGAGTCCGGAACCGGTAATACTACTCCTTGAGTTATCAGGGATTGAACATATTGCACTAAAACCTGTTTCCTTCCTGGATCTGCAGGAATCCTTGTAGGAATCCATCTGTCCTGTGGTACTTGACGGAAAGTCCATTTGTGCCCCTTCTTTATTACTGCATACACCCATGGATCTTGGATTCTCTCCGCCCAGACCTTGGCAAAAGAGCTTAGTCTTGATCCCTCTGTCACTGTCTGGGCGGGCGCACCTTCAAAATGGCTGCTTTTGCTGGCCTCCCGGCTTGACTGCTGATTTCAGAGATCTGGCTAAGTTTGACTGAGTGCTTTTTCAGTTTTTTCTGAACGATCTTCCAGGTTTATAACTCTTGGCGTCTGAAAACTTGCTTGTTGGATGCCTTTTTGTATTTGGATAACTCTTCTTTGCTGGCCTATCTTGTGGTAGGAGGCCAGATTTGCCACCCGTTACTCTCGAAATGGCCTTGTCCATTTCCTTGCCAAACAGAGAGGAACCATCAAATGGAATCTTCACCCAGCTTTGCTTCGAGCTAACGTCTGCATTCCAGTGCTTTAGCCACAAGGCCCTCTTGGCTGTCACCGAATTCAACATTACTCTGGCTGTCAGCTGATAGTTTTAGATCATCCAACGCTGAAATGATTTCTGCTGAATCTACGCCTCTTTCAATTGCCTCTTCTATGTTAGCTATCCAAACGTTCACTGCTCTTCCCACTGCCGTCAAGGCTATGGCTGGTTTACAGATCTGTCCTGTCGTGAGATATATCTTCTTTAAATCGTTATCGATTCTCCTGTCCAGGATGTCTTGGAACGTTACCGTATTTTCCATTGGTAGGGTAACGTGCTTCATCAATTTTGAAAGAGAAGCATCAACTATTGGAGGAGACGATAAGAAAGGGGCCTCTTCTTCTTTAATCGGGTAGAGCTTCGAAAACCTATTGTGTAAGGATGTTTTGTTCTCTACCTTCTCCCATTCCTCCAATACGATGTTCTTAATTTCTCTCATTAACGGAAAGGAACAATGCTTCTTAGATAGATGCGTGTAATATTCCTTATTCTGCGGCTGCTCCTCAGGGGGTCTTTCCACTCCAGAGCTTCCTTAACAGCGGAAATAAAGGGAGCCGTGAGAGAGAAATTAAAGAGGCCTGAAGAGAGTTCCTCGTCCGATGCCTCTGGATCTGGCTGCTTCTCTGCCACATTTGCCTCGGTCTGAGAGGTACTTGCTGCTGAAGAAAGCGTATCCACTTCCTCCCTCACCACTCTTCTGATCACCTCCACAAGATCTTCCGTCTTTGTTTCATTTTCTTTTGCTAATTGACCTAGGCATGATGCGCATAGGGTCTTGCCCTGTAAAGCCGTACCAGGACAAGCCCAGCATTGACCTCTGTCAGGCATAGAACGCCTCCTTGGAGATCTAGATCTGGATCTTGAATGGCGTCTATAACCCTGTTTGTCACGATAGGATGAAGCACCATAATGCAATCCTGATCTTGAGTGGTGGCTTCTGTATGATCCGCTTCTGTGCCTTGGTGGTGACCGAGGGCTATTAGCACCTCCTTGTCCCGGTGGTATCACATAAGAGCTGCAAAACATAATTTATATATCCATGAGCTCAGTGATCAGGCACAAGCTTTTTATAAAAAGTTTTTTTGTTTTTTTTAATAACTACTCTCCCCTTACCCAGAGGGTCTATGAAGATCGCCAGCCTCAGCAGAAACGTCCACTGAAAAAACACAAAACGAAAAAGAAACCTTAAGTTTTTTTTGTCCATACAGTCATTGTAAAAAACAAGATGAGGAAAATGGCTTAAATAGCTGCTTACATCCTGATGTATCAGATGCTTCTCCTTCCTCCATCACTGCAAGTCTGAGGATTCATTCAGCCAGCAAGGGGATACCTGACAGCCCTCCAGTGCACACCAGTCTCCTGGTCAGCCTTGCACTGAAAAGCACGTATCCGGCTTTAAATAAGCCGCTCCGACGTCCCCCTGCGTGCCTACGCTGTACCAGGGCAAAGATGCCCTGACCAAAGATGGCCGCCGCACTTCCTGGTCATTCTGTGACCACTTCCGGCGGCTCGCGCATGCTCCGACGCCACTTCCGCCCGCCGGGAACACGCGTCAGAGCCCTCCTGCCGCCATGACAGCTCTTACCTTCTCCCCGGAGAGATACAATTCTGGAACCGGCCATCCGACGGCAATTCATCGCGTCCTGCAGCCTCCATCTTCTCACCTTCCGCTGTGTACGTTTCAACCCTGCATTTAGCAGGAACTGAGCTGGCACCCTCCTAACCCCAGACCAGATACAGGTACAGGGGAAACACTGGACGCATTTAGCAGCCCATATTCACAGGAAGCTTAACCTGTGGTTTGGGCAAGGGGGAGCCTTTATCAAAAGAACAAAATTTAAGAAAAAAAACTTTCCTTAACGAGACTTTGACAGACACAGGTCCTATAGTGTCTGAGGACAGAAAAAAGAATACGGTGGTAGGGGTAGGGACCATATATATATATAGCCTTTTTTGATTAGTCCTATAGGGGTTAGAGGGGCAGAGCTAACCCCAGTAGTATGCCGACATGGAGGCACCAGGGAAATGATTATTTCTTCCTGTGATACAGAGCAGCCATATTCTGATTGTCATCATTACACAGCCAAGCTGCTCTGTATCTCCACCCCTCAGCCTGTGAAAACTCCACCCCTCTCTCCTCCTCCTTGCCTCTGAAATCTCTAGCTGGTAACGCCTCCTTGGGAAAAGCCTCCTCTTCCCAGACTGAGCTCCCATGAGCGCTTGCTACACGGGACTCAAAACGCCTAAGCGCTGGAGGTGCTGTGGGCGAGGCTTGTTTCGGTTATAAGGTATTAGGGTATTAAAACAAACAAAAGTATTTGGCTTGAGGAATGCCCTATAAACTATATGTAATGGGAACAATTATGCAATAAGTAATAGTTTTATCTCGGATCCACTTTAAAGAAATTCGGTAATATTAAAAAAAAAAAACCTCTGGGGGATATTTAACTTCGGAGGGGGAAGCCTCAGGATCCCAATAAGGCTTCCCCCTCCCTGTAACTTCAGGGAATGCAGTGCTGCCTCCCCCAAATCCCCTCCCCCAATCCTCCTCTTCCGCTGTTCCATGTGGTGTCCATCCACATGCCCTCTGTACATGCTTCTACATGGCTGTGTAGCAGCTGTCACTGGGATTGTCCTGGGCATGCGCAGTTCTGATTATTTCTGATTGGCAAATGCTCAGGGTGCTCTCAGCCACATCTACTGTGCACAGTTATTCTGGAACATGCTATACAGGTGAATGAGGAATGGTCACCACATGCTTTGGATTCCAAATAGTCCTTCCCAATCAGAGCTACGAACAGGGCTACAGCATCACTTTAATCTGTTAATTTCGGGGTTTTTTCCCCTCAGGTACACTTTAAAGTCCTCCTAAATGTAAAACTAGGAAAAATATCAAACAGTGCTAGTGCTTACTTGCTTATATATGCCCTACATCTCTACCCTCTGCTGCTATTTTCCGCATCTTAAAGTGGACCCAAATTAAAAATACAAGATTTCAGAAATAAATCTTTTATTCTAAATTATAATAAATAGCAGCCTTTTTTCGGCTGCATGACGACAAATATAAAATATTTTACATTTATTGGAGGAACCCCTCCCTTCCTTTCATATTGCCGGGACAGAATCCGGCAAACTGGTTTAGTAGATGGTCTCCAGCAAAGGAGGAATTGCTAATGGCTGCCACCTGTATAACCCTAGTAATATAAAGAGAAGGGTGAAAAGTATGCAATGAAATGCTCATAGGCTTGAAGGAGTGTTTATTTATCTTTGTATGTGTCAGAGTGCTGCAACTAAATATTTTGAATTAAAAAGTTTGGTTTGGGTCCGCTTTAAGGAATCTGCAGCTTCCTTCCTCTTCCAGATGCTTGTTTTCATATTCAGGCCAGGACAGTTGCCCAGCTAGCTCCTTCCTAATGTTAATTTATGAACACTATGCCCATTTGTTATTCTATGGGGATCTACCAGGCTAAAGATGGATACAGACACTTTCACTGCTTCACTAGTTTGAAAATCCAATCTGTGAGTAAATGTGAACTCTAATTTCACTTATTTTTACCATCACATTATTGGGTGTTATTTGCAGTGTCCACAGGCCTCTGCATGGCTAACCTGCAGATTATTGGCTAGCCATCAGTGCTTATCAGCTTGTTAGCAAACTGAATTAGCAGTTCAATGGCCATCCATACTGTGTTGTCTTCCTACCTCCTCAGCAACACGCTTTAAAATACCAAGCTTTAGAGGGGCTTGTCTGGTCCTGCCCCATTTGGACTGTCTTGACTTAGTCTGACTGCAGTGAACATAACTCTTCCACAGGCACTGCATCCAGTAAGGCTGCATACAGCCTTGTTTTGTAAAATTAATCTGCAGGGTTGTTACTGAGACTTACTTTGCACTTTTAGTATTTTTCTTTCTCCCACATTTCAGGAGACAGTAGTATCCCGCTTGTTGCATTATTTTATCAAGGATCATTAAAACGTAGACCATGAAGGATGAAAATTTCAGTTGAAACTTTAGCCAGAACTGTGTTTTTCTGTCTCTCATGACTTAAAAAATAGAGTGAAGCAGGAATGTTTTGCGCTGTTCTCTAACTTTTTCACTAGTCAGTTTGTTGGTAGTTTTAAACCTTTTTTATTTCGTCCAGGTGGCCGTAGTAGTGCAGATGTTCAGCTTTGCATGCATTGTGTGCAATAAACGTATAACTATTACATTTTATTCTTATTCATAGTAAAGCAAACTTGCTCAGCATAGATGAAAGCGATGGACCCAACTCTGAGCCTGATGAACAAAAGGCAAGTCTGTAGTAGTCATTTTTTTTTATTTTTTTATAAAACTTAATGTTCATTCCAATAATATTGCAGTGCTATGCAGATGAAAATGTGCCACCCCCTCCCCCCACCTTGCGCTATGGTTTTCCCCTTAGGTAGTGGAGTGCTAGCAAATTTGATGGTTGTTTACATACCACACTGGTGTCCCCTCTATCTACTTCATGATTTTTCCACATCTAAACTGAAATGACTAGAGAAACTATTGGTCTTCTGTGCAGCACCATCTTTTGTCTGGAAGAAGCAGTGGTGGGGTAAGTAAGCAAACATGACAACACTAGTGATAAGTCACCCAGTACCTGCAGGCACTGATGGTGTACTTGGCGTTTTAGTGGCATTATAGGGTGGCTGAAAACATCAATTAAGCTAGACTACATTATCCTCCAATGCATTTTAGGTGACATCTGGGCCACTGTCGTTCTGTAGATAACTTGTGTAACTACAAGTGAAAATTTAGATGCAGTATAATGAAATGGCTATATCGGCAATAACCATGAAACTATTTGTCTAAACATTGCTGTAAAATAAATACTTTTATCCTGCACACAGTAGGTGTCCTAAGTCCTAAATGATATGCCAAATTTACAGTTTTTAATCTAAAATTTGTGAAGTGCTTATAAAGCATGTTTTTAAAGAATTCACCATAAATGTATGTTAACTCCTCATTTCAACACATGTACAGGCAGACCCTGGTTAATGAACGAAATAGGGGACTGTAGGTTCGTTCTTGAGCTGAATCTGTCCATAACCCAAAACACTGTGCCATCTATGTCCCCTGTACCTCCTCTGTGCCTCCAGTGTCTCCCTCTGTGTCACATTTCATTGCCCCCCCCCCCTTCTGTGTCACAGTAATTATGGGATAATGCAAAGTTAAGTAAATCTAAAAACGAATTGCGCTTGTTCTGGTGTGAATGATTCTTCCTGGTTGAAAAAAATGCGGTACTGCCTCTGAACCCTTTCCACGTGGTTTGTAGGGATAGAGATGTAACATCGAGAGAGGCCCAAACAGAGCCGGGACAAGGTCCTCCAGCACCCAAGGCTGAGACACCAAAGTGCGCCCCTCCATCCCTCCCACCCCAGCCATCACACACTGATTGCTTTTAGACTATGAAGAGCCACAGGGCCCACAACCTCCCCAATACCTTAATATCTAGTTATATGGCTTGCAGTCACTGCCATGTATCCCCTTTTCTTATTTCTTTCTGCTTCAAACACAATTAGGAGTGACAGCTGAATGAATTCTGCACCTCCTCCTACACTGCGCCCTGAGGCTGGAGCCTCTCCAGCCTATGCCTCGGCCCGGCCCTGGGCCCAAAGATAAATTCCCTCCCTATGGTATTTGGCTAGAATTTCTATCACATGTAAGTAGAAAAAAACAGTCTTGTAAAAGTAATACCTTTTCAATGGCTAACTGATAAAGTTAAATAATGCAAGCTTTCTGGGATCTAGTCCCCTTCAGGCATATTTCCAGATGTTAGCTGAAGTAAAACACTGATGCAGGTTTTACTTCAGCTTACATCTGGAAATATGCCTGAAGGGGACTAGATCCCAGAAAGCTTGCATTATTTAACTTTATCAGTGAGCCATTAAAAGGTATTACTTTTACAAGACTTTGTTTTTTTCTACCTACATAATTTGTTTGGCTAACACGGTGCAGAAACATTTTTACTACTCCATCACATGTAAGGAGTCTCTGGTGTAAGTTGAAATTTGGAGGACGACTGGTTGAAGGAAATAATCCACATATGCAGAGATGTTAGCAACATGTCCTTCCATTCCAGCGACAATGGGTCTGCCTGGGGTTATCGGGAATTTTAATGTATTTTTGGGAATATGATAGAAGTAGGCTACAGTGGGATGAGTGACATTGGGAAATCTGACATTATCATTTAATAAGGGAAGCTTTGTGATCTGTGCTGACCAATATTGCCAACACTTTTTAATATTTTTTTTTTTTTAAATCTATGCTTCGGTCCGGTCATGACTGAGAGCTGGGTAAGTGGCGGTATCTTACAGTAGTTTTATGCTAGGTATACACAATGAGATTTTCTGGCAGATTTACCATCAGATCGATTATTTCAAACAAGTCTGATCTGATTTCCAATCGTTTTCCTACCGATTTTTCATTCGTTTCTGTGGAAAATTGGGAATCAGATCAGACATGTTGAAAATAATCAATCTAACAGTATATCTGACAGAAAATCTCAGCGTGTGTACCTAGCATTAGTCCTTCTTTGATGTAGGCGAATGAACCATGAGTATGATACCTCCACCTTTATCCGCCTTTCTAATAACCAGCTCCTTATTCTCCAGCAACGTTTTAAATGCCTCTAAATCCTGTGTTGTGATGTTATTGAATTTGTTTTTTTCCTGGTGGCATAAGTCTTTATATTGCCTGAGGACAATCTGATAAAGTTTTTATAAATTGGTCTTTTCAATGCATGGCGCAGAATACAGATTTGGGCTTGAAGGGGTTGTGTTTAGTTAGGGTTTCCGGAATGTATTGCAGTCAATCCTCATCCAATGGGAAGTCCTTTTCATTCAGTAATTCGACGAGTGTTCAATAACCTCAGCGTCTGTGGTTGATCCATTTTGATCTGTTCGTTCAAAATATTTTCATTGCACCTGGTAGAGCCATCTGTGCGATTTTTGTTTTGTTTGAGTGTAAAGAACCTTTTCAGGGTGAGGCCTTCTCACCAATCTATGCAGATCTTTAAATTAAAATTTGTTAGATATAGGCTTCAATTCATCAAGCATTACCGCATTCGGTAATGCTGAAAACAGCTGAGTTAACGGAGCACTTAAGAAAATGTTAATTCATCAAAGCTGTTACCGAATGAGAAGCTGAAATCACAGAGCAATGAGATAAATTACCGACTTGTGCTCAACACATGTCAGCAAATGTCAGTAAATGTTAATTCATCAAGGTTACCACATTCGCTAGCACATTCGGTGTTTATCTCCAGCTCTCCCCTGTCGTTACAGGCTTCGAAAGCCTTCTGTGTGAATGTTTTCCTGATTAACAGGAGCAGGCAGCCAATAGAAACAGCCCCTCTTCTCCTGTAAGTGCTGCTGATAGGTCACACAGGCTTCTCCACACAAGCTTCCAGACCTCCCAGGCAGTGAGCAGAGATAACGGGACAAAAGATATCCCCAGATGTCCTTCGGTGGTTTAACCCTTTGAGTCCCTGTTTGAATATACAAAGATGCATGTGGTGAAATCACCAAGCATGGCATTTGTAAAGTCTCCAGGAAGTTTATCTACGTTGTGGCAAATAAGTAAAATGTTAAGAAATACTGATGGACAGATTCAGAGCAGCAGAGGCAGTATAAGTAACAGTAAATATAACACACGTTTACATGTAAAGGGATGTCTGGATGCCTTCTATTGTTATCAGCTTGTAACAACACAGAGACATTCCAAGCTGCTCTGCACCACTCTGCCTTTATCTAACAGCCTTTGATGAACTGAAGCCGTAGTACTTCGGTAACTTAACGAACCTCTACCACACATGGGAAAATATTGATGAATTAGCACAGTGAAGTGTAAAATACCGAATGCGGTATTTTAAGGACTGGGATTTTGTTATCGAACACCCTTTGATGAATTGAAGCCATAGTGGTGGGTGCAATGTTTAGTCCTTTTCTGAGATGGCCACCTTCTATTTGAGAAAGGGGATATGAAGAAAGGTTGAAGATTAGATTCCTTCTCTTCTACATTTTTCTTACCCTTCTCGCAATTTTCTGCCTCCTCTGGTACCTAGCCTAATTTGTCCATGCTCCTTTTGGCTGCTGGGGGAGTCGCAGGAAAGCACTCCACTAAAAAAAAAATGGTCTTGTCTCGGGCCCCTGATGTCCTTTTATCTTTTGGAACCACCTGGGCAGGTTGTGAACTGGTTGATTCACTGGAGTTGAGTAAGCTTGTGGATTCTTTTGTAATTCTTGTCGAGCTACACGCTCGGCCTTGATGCATCTACTCGCAGTATTTAAATTCTGATGACTGTATGGGGCATTTATGGTCTTGGCCATTCAGATAGTGAAGCATGTCCAACTAGATTTGTTGGCAATTTCAAATTGTATTGAACTTTCTGGATCTTGTTGTTCCAGTTTTTATTTTTAATTTTTTTTATATGTCTGCCTTTGTTATTTTAGAGATGGTAAAATAAAGAATGGTTTTATACGCTGAACAAGGACATGTGACTTTCTTTATATTTAATCATACTTGTCTTCAATAAATGCCCATAGACTTTTTCACTGCAATTCCTATAATTAGGGAAGTGGGGCACATATACCCATTAGGCCCTGGACCATTTATACCAGCGCTAGTTACCCTATGAGTCTTTATTTTGGAAAGTCGATTCTTGTGCAAGGACAGCTAATGCCCAATCAGGGATCTCACTTTTTTCTTTTCTTTACTTTTAGTGGGCTGCAATTCCTAGATTTTTTTGGGAAGGTACAATTGTCTTATTTTTAGGGATAGCAAACATGACCACACTTGTGATAAGTCACCCAGTACCTGCAGGCACAGATGACATACTTGGCGTCCCTTAGTGGCATTATAGGGTGACTGAAAACATCAATTAAGATTGGCTACATTATTAGGAAGTCAGTATCCTTATTATCCATTAGGCCCTCCATTGCATGATTATAGATGTTAATCTTCTCAGGCTTTGCAGTGGTTTTTTACCTGATGAACAGTGTTCATATACTGAAGAAATCCAGCGCACTACCACTTTTGAATCTATAAAATAGATGTCCACGAGTGCTGCTCCAGTGCTGTGGGTCAGCTGTATAAATGTGGAAAGGAGTGCACTATCATCTGTTGCCTTTTTTATTTAAAGTGGACCTGAACTCAGAACTCCCTTTCTGCTCTAAAAGATACACAGCATAACCTTTAAAGAAAAACATTTCTTTGTTGCAGCTGATACAAACCCTGCAATAAATGTGCACTGTTCCTGCTTTCGTGGAAGCAGACACGTTTATATCCTGAATTTATCAATTAGCTCTCTGCCGTGGCAGAGGAGATTCCTGATCTGACACAGCTGAGGGATCAAATTATGACTTGTGATTAGTCACAAATAAGGGGTTATTACATACATACAGGGTGCATTTCTATATGTTTTCCTTCAGTACTGTGCAAGAGTTCAGGTCCACTTTAAAATTCCTGAAGGTTAAAAATTGCACTTACAAGATACAAAAGCATGTAAGGCATTGGTTGCACACTAACCACACGACTCTCATCCAGCTGGTCTTTGTTTGTACTAAAGCGCCACACAAAACTCCACCAAGCTGCTGGCCACGGCTACCGACGGATGAAGCACAGGACACTCATGCCAGAGAGGAGAGATCCTTGCAACCAACGTCTTACATGCTTTTGTAGCTAGTAAGTGCAATTTTTAACCTTCTCAAATTTTAAATAAAAAAATGTAACATATGAAAGTGTGCTTGTCGTCCTTTCCAGTTTCTCAAAAATTACAAGGTCTTTTGGGGGGGAAAAATGTTTTGACTTGTTCTAAAAAAAAAATTCACATTTTGGAGCCATTTGAATTAGGTCGTTTGTAAGTCAGTAACTACCTGTATCTTTTCTACAAAACTGCTGTGTATAATGATAAACTATGTAAGTGGGCAATATTATTACTATGCTGAATTTTATTTTTTTAACAGTGTCGACAGCTTAGGTCTGGAACTGGGAGAGCTTCTGGGGATGCTATTAGGACTTACGAGAGAAGAGACAGAGTCATATCCTTACGACCTATAAGGGGCAACCCACTTGGACTGAACATGTTGGGAGGAAGCAAAAAACTGGGGTAAACAGTGATTTTATTTTTATTTTTTTCTCCCTTCTGCTTTATAGGTTTGGGCAGATAAATGGCTCAATCACTTAAAACTGTGCTCATGCGATGAAATTTTGAAATTAAAGGAACAAAAACAAATTCACTTGATCAATACTTTCAACTACTTCACATTTTCGATACATTGAATGATTTACCACTTGAAAAAATTTGTATGTGAAATTGGGAAGCCTCACTATATTTTTAAGAATATCCGATTTGGAAAAAAAAATAAGCTAAGCTTTACTTACCTGGGGCTTCTTCCTGCCCCTAGAAGTCTATCTGGTCCAGCTCTACAGTTCCGTTGCCTACCAGAGTGCCACTGTCTCTTCTGTAAGATCGGCAGCCACAGGTGTGGTTGCGGGCTTTTGCACACCGTCCACCTCTGGCAGGTGGGTTCCCATGGCCGGAAGCATTTTGCGCTTCCGCAGTTCACAAAGGCTTTAACTGCACAAGTGCAGAATGATCCCATGCATGGGAGTGCGAGTGCGGGAAGCCTGTGACCACAGCTGTGGATGGTGATCTTAAATGGGGGGCAGCTCAGATATCCTTTAAGACCATGCCACACATACAGAAATTTATAGCAACAAAATACATCTGATCAATCTCTAGCACACTTGACCTTTTTACAGACTTAAAATAACTTGCCCTTGAAATGATCATCAGTGGACTCTAATGCTGGATACACACCATGAGTTTCCGCGTCCAATGCGTCCGTCGATACGCGTCGATTCGATTATTTCCGAACATTTCCGAACGAATTTCGATGATTTTTAGGTCGATTGCCATGTAAAGTATGGCAAATCGACCTAACGATCCATCGAAGCTTGAATTGGACATGTCGGAAATAATCGTATCGACGGACGCATCGAACGCGGAAACGCATGGTGTGTATCCAGCATAACTTAGGTCTCGAATACGAAGTCTGTCTGTCTGTCTTATGCTTGACATTCCAGGTCTGTAAGCACAGCCAGCTCTAAAGTTGATATTTTGTTTGCAAATGTTCTTACAGAACTAACCACAGATGGGTTCTGTATGAGTAATACAGCTATGACTCAGTCTTTTTTTGCATTGAGGAGAAATCCAATTTGTTTTCACTTTCTGGCCTACCCATCCTTCTGTTAATTAGTGGGTACAAAATGAAGGCCTTCTGATAATAATGCAAGTTATTTTCATTAACTACATAATAAAGGCTTCTATCCTGTGTAGTGGACACAGGAGCCACCAGGAAATCTAGTAGAGCCCAGTTATTAAAAGAAAAACTCGTTATGTACCAACTGTAATTTTTTTAGCCCATCTACTGAAATCTCCCCTTGCCTCCTTAGCAACCCCCAACTGCCCTGTTACAAAACCTTAAAGTATCCCTGATCTGAGAGGGATATGGAGGATGCCATATTTATTTCCTGTTCAACAATCCCGGTTGCTTCCCAGTTCGGCTGATCTTTGGCTGCAGTAAGGCCTGAATCACACACCTGAAATAAGCATATATTGCAGGCTAATCCATTCAAACATCTGCAGACTTGTTTAGAGTCTATGATCTAAGTATTATAGGCAAAGGATCAGCAGGATAGTCAGGCAATTCATTATTTAAAATTAGATAAACATGGCAGTCTCCATTCCCCTCTCAGAAGAAACCGACACACATGGGGAAAAAGTAGAAACTCAGTGCAGATACTGCCCTGGCTGGGATTCAAATTAGGGACCCAATTAACCACAAAATGCACGTCTTTTGTACTCTCCCTCTTTCTTTTTCTTTCTTTGTTTTCTCTTCTCCTACTCTTATCTATCTATCTATCTATCCTATTCACTGAATAATTTATAACTCTGATTCAAATAATGTCTAAAGGTGGCCATACATTGGTCGATTTGCCATCAGATTCGACCAACAGATAGATCCCTCTCTGATCGAATCTGATCAGAGAGGGATCGTATGGCTACCTTTACAGCAAACAGATTGTGAACCGATTTCAGCCTGAAACCGTTCACAATCTGTTGTGGTGGTGCTGCTGCTGCTGCCCCCGCCTGCCCGCATACATTACCTGCTCCGCCGGCGCGACTCCAGTCCCCCGGTCACCGCTGCTCTGTCTGCGCTCTGGTCTCCAGGTCCGGCATGCCTCACTTCTTCTAGCCCGGCAGGAAGTTTTAACAGTAGAGGGCGCTCTACTGTTTAAACTTCCTGCCGGGCTAGAAGAAGTGAGGCATGCCGGACCTGGAGACCAGAGCGCAGACGGAGCAGCGGTGACCGGGAGACTGGAGTCGCGCCGGCGGAGCAGGTAATGTATGCGGGCTCTATTGCGTCGGTCGTCAGGCACTCGAACGCCGCTAGCGATGCGCTCTTTACCCGCGGGCGATCGACGGTTATTTTCTGCACGGCGCGATCGACGGGATCGGACAAAATGGATCAAAATTCGGCGTGTAGCGTGAACGATTGGCAGCAGATTCGATCCCAGTGATCGAATCTGCTGTCGAAACGGGCGCAAATCGGGCCAGTGTATGGCCAGCTTAATAGTCTAATGATGACTGTGATGCAGATGGCATTATATCAGACTGGCATGATCTGTGGTGACACATTGGCTGCATAGCTAGCACTCTTGCCTTGTAGTGTAATTATTCCAGGTCCGATCCCCAACTAGGACATTGCATGAAGTTTGTATGTTTGCCCTGTATTGATGTGGGTCTGTTTTGAGCACTCCGGTTTTCTCCCACATACTAAACAACATACTGGTAAGCTCATTGTGTGCTCTTCTGAATGATGGTGACATGACTTGTTCGATGTAGCCTGTAAAGTACAGCGGAAAATATTCGTGCTTAAATGCATAATAATCTCTGCTGAAACATAATCTAATATCAAGTGGTGCAAAGTGGTAAATGATCAGGTAGATAAAGTTGTTTACCAAATCTGATTGTATATGCCAACGCTGTTGACCTGTCTTATGCTGGATCCACACGGTGCGTTCGCACGCTCGATTCCCGTCGATTTGTTTATTTCCAACATGTCCGATTTGGATTTCGATGGATCGTTAGGTCGATTCGCATGCAAAGTATGCCAAATCGACCTAACGATCCATCGAAATCCAAATCGGACATGTTGGAAATAAACGAATCGAGGGGGAAATCGAGTGCGCGAACGCACCGTGTGGATCCAGCATTACTCTTGTTGTGTAATGCTGGGAATACACGGCTCGATTTTGAGCCATTAAGATGGCTCGATAATTTCCGACATGTCCGATCTCCCGCCTGATCGTTTCACCGCTCGATTCCGGATTGAAGTGAATGGAAAATGATAAGAAAACGAGCAAAAGATAAGAGAATTGACTGCAGAATCAAAGGTGCGTACACACGCACTACGGGCGTCAATGACTGGTCCGTCAGACCCTCCTGCTGGGTGGACTTTCAGGCGACAGTAGCGTGTGTGTGTACGCACCGCCGGCGGACTGATATGGCTGTTTCTGAACGATCCGCCGGGCGGATCGCTCAGAAACAGCCTTATCAGTCCGCTGACAGTGCGTACACACGCACTACTGTCGCCTGAAAGTCCGCCCAGCAGGAGGGTCTGACGGACCCGTCGTTGGCGGCCGTAGTGCGTGTGTACGCACTTTAAAGGTGGCCATACACTGGTCGATATGCCATCAGATTCGACCAACAGATAGATCCCTCTCTGATCGAATCTGATCAGAGAGGGATTGTATGGCTGCCTTTACTGCAAACAGATTGTGAATCGATTTCAGCATGAAACCGATCACATTACCTGCTCCGCCGGCACGTGTCACCGCTGTCTTCTTCTCCGCTGGGCTCCGGGTTCCTGCTGGCTTCACTTCTTTCTGTCCGGGGGAAGTTTAAACAGTAGAGGGCGCTCTACTGTTTAAACTTCCTGCCGGGACAGGAAAGAGTAAAGCCTGCTGGACTCGGAGCCCAGCGCGGAGACGGAGCAGTGGGGATACGCGCCGGCCAGATCAGGTAATGTATTGCCGCTGTATTGCGTCGGTCGTCGGGCATTCGAACGCCCGTATCGCCACACTCCCGACCTGCCGGCGATCAAGAAAAATCTTACAGGCGGCTTAATGGGAATGATTGATTTCAGACGGAAATCAATCGTTTGCGCAACGATTTCACAGCAGATTCGATCACAGTGATCAAATCTGCTGTATATCAGCGGGAAAATCGTTAGGTGTTTGGACCCCTTAAAGTGACTCCGAGCTCATAAAAAAAATGAAAGTTGTACTCACCTGGGGCTTTCTCCAGCCCAGTGCTGGTCGGGAGGTCCCACAACGGCGTCCTGGCTCTTCTCCTTCTCCCCGCTTCGGAATGGCTGACAGGCTGCAGCCCGGGCGACACTCGCCCGAGTGTCGGGCCGCTGCTTCCGCGTATGACGCGGATTACGTCACACGCCGGCTGCCTCGCGTCATCACGGCGGCCGGCGTGAAAGTACTGTGCATGCGCGATTAAAGCGCGCATGCGCCATACTGCCACGCCAGCCGTCGTGATGACGCGAGGCGGCCGGCGTGTGACGTAATCCGCGTCATACGCGGAAGGAGCAGCCCGACACTCGGGCGAGTGTCGCCCGGGCTGCGGCCTGTCAGCCATTCCGGAGCGGGGAGAAGGAGAAGAGCCAGGACGCCGTCGTGGGACCTCCCGACCAGCACTGGGCTGGAGAAAGCCCCAGGTGAGTACAACTTTCATTTTTTTTTATGAGCTCGGAGTCACTTTAACGGTGAAACGATCGAGCAGGAAAATCGAGCCATGTATGCCCAGCATTACAGGCTACTTTAGGGCTTGTTCAAACTACAAGAGCATTTCTAAGTGCTTTGTGATTTTAAAAGCTCTTATAAATGTTATTCTATGTGTGTGTTCCCACTTGAGCGATGTGATTTTGTAAAATTCCCCCATAGCATTGCATTAGCAAGAACCTTTCAAATTCACTAGCGCTTAAAAAGCTCTTGTAGTGTGAACCAGCCCTTACACCTTTGACTTTGTTTTTGTGGTGGGGATATAGCTGTTTTTAGCAGAACCTGAAGCCAGAGGTACATGGAGGCTTCCATATTTATTTCCTTTTAAACCATACCAGTTGCCTGGCTATCCTGCTGATATCAGTAGTGTCTGAATCGCACACCTGAAAAAAAGCATGCAGCTAATCTTGTCCAAAATATCTGATCTGCATGCTTGTTCGGGGTCCATAAATATAAAAGGCAGAGACTCAGCAAGACTGCCGGGCAACGGATATTGCTTAAAATTAAATTTAATATGTCAGCCTCCATATCCCTCTCACTTCAGGGTCCCTTTCATATAGGGCTATTTGCTACAAATATGAAACACTACAATTTTTAGTTAATTTTAATATGCTTGAAGTCTGTTTTTGTGGCTTTAGCTTTTGTAGACTGATGCAGTAAAAAGTTTCCTCTTGTCAGTGATAGAGACGGTGTCCAAAGTATGCCACCTTCTGGAGCTGTGCTTCAGGGAAGGGTCTTCCATCATACTAACATGACTCGATCATTCGTCAAAACAGCTGCACAGAGGTAGGTTAAGAGTTGTTGTTTTTTGTTTTGTTTTGTTTTTTCCACCTACTGACAATCAGTTTGTGACCTCTCTTCCCAGAATATTTTCCTCCTATTTTTAAAAGACAGCATTTATTCTAGTAGCTGTACAAAAAACAAGTACGGTGGATACTATTATGCTAGGTACACACAATGCAATTTTCTGACAGATTTACTGTCTGATCGATTATTTCCAATATGTCTAATTTTTTTGAATGATTTTTTTTTTTCAGAGGTGAACGGAAAAATCAATCGGAAATCAGATTGGACATGTTGGAAATAATCAATCAATCTGACAGTGAATCTGTCAGAAATTTGCATTGTCCTAGAATTAGATTGCATTCATGGGGCAGCACAGTGGTGTAGTGGTGAGCACTCTCGCCTTGCAGCGCAAATGCAAATCCCAGCCAGGTCAACATCTCCAAGGAGTTTGTATGTTCTCCCCGTGTCTGTGTGGGCTTCCTCCGGGCACTCCGGTTTCCTCCCACACCCCAAAAACATACAGATAAGTTAATTGGCTCCCCCCTAAATTGGCCCTAGACTACAATACATTCACTACACAATGCAGACATATGACTATGGTAGGGATTAGATTGTAAGCTCCTTTGTGGGACAGGGACAAGACAATATATACTCTGTACAGCGCTGCGTAAGATGTCGGCGCTATATAAATACTAAATAATAATAATTCTATGTCTGGTCTATTGCTATATTATCAATGCTGCTTTTGTTTTATGTTGGTAATACACCATGCAATTTCTACGTCAGATAGATGGGTCGATAAGGTAATTTCCTATCTGATTTCCGATCAGAGCAAAATCAGAACGGATCTGTCGGAAATTATCTATCGACCCATCTATCTGACGTGAAATTGCATGGTGCATTCCCAGCATTATAGCACAGTTCTGTTCCACTAGTTCAGTGCTATGAGGGTTTTCCAGAAAGTAACGGCCATTTTCAATTACTCAGTTAAGGAATAATTTTATTAACCGTGTACCTCCTTTATTTAAGCAAAGCTTTTTACAAGCTTTTCAATTCCTTTGTTGTTGTAGTGTCACCCGCCACACATATATGGGTTGGAGGAATTTGTTTATGCTGCTGAACAAACCATTTCTGAAGTTCTGCAGTCATGTGACAAGTGGTGCGGGGAGTGAAAAGATTAACATGACAGATTCAAGTTAGGGCCTGTACACACTGCTGCATTTGCGCTGCATTATTAAAATTGCATGCCTTTTTTTTTTTAATTGCAGGGTCTTTTAAAAAAATAATAATGAAAATTGTAATGACCTGTACACACTGGTGCGATGCGATTTTTCTATTGTCATGAAGGCTTTGTGATTAAAAATCGCATGCGAAAATGCAGCAGTGTGTACAGACCCTTAAAGTGGACCTGAACTCTTGCACAGGACAGAAGGAAAATCTAGAGACATGCACCCTGTATGTATTTAGACAGTTTAGCCTGTCTAATTTCCCCCCCCCCCCCATTTGCGTCTAATCACAAGTTGTAATTTGATCTCTCCCCTGTGTCACCTGACTGCCACAGCAGATAAGCTCATTTGGAAGCACAGGAGGTAAACAATATGTCTTTTCCCGTGAAAGCCGGAAGTAGAAACCGTGCAAATTTATTTTAGTATTTGTATCAGCTGTAACAAAGAAATATTTTTCTTTAAAGGTTATTATGCTGTTTTTTTTCCTTGCGTATCTTTTAGAGCAGAGAGGAAGTTCTGAGTTCAGGTCCGCTTTAAATTATGCAGAATACCTTGCATGGCATATAAAATCAAATGGCTTGCTACTTTACGGATGACCCTTGTAATGTACAAGTGTGTGTGCATAATGCAGAGGCAGTGCAAACCTCTATTATGCATTCATGTTCATGACTACATATTCGTGACTGTTGTCAGTAGGGAGGGATTGAGTCTAATCTTTCAGGTGACAGAATGGGGCTGAGTGTTGGCTCTTTTACACTGCATGCAATCCGAATTCCTATTTTGATGCAATGTTACATGCAATTCCGATTCCAATTTTTGCTGCAATAAAAAAAAAAAAAAAGGTTCTGCGTGTTGCGTTTTTTTCTGCATTTTTCTTCGTGTTGCTAGCGTTTAGTTAAAATCGGAATCGCAAATCAGTGTCGGAAATAGAATTTGCAGCGTAAAATAAGCCTTATAGAGACATGTTGCTAGGCTACAGCCAAGATAAACATTCTGTTGCTATAGGGGAGAAAAGGGTACCACAGTGGGGCACATGATGGAGCGACTTATGGGGGTGCAGGTTAAGTAGGGAAACTGTGCTTGCCCAAGATGATCTGGACCTCCAGATCTTTTGGTACACGTTGGTTGGCTGTACACATGCTAGGTTCTCGGCAGAGACAACCCTTACCGACTTCCTCTGCTGAGTTTAAATGAATGTGTACATGGATTTACTGCTATGCAGAAATGCAACAGTGACTAATACAGAAGGTGTCTGCTAAAACATACAGCAATTACTGGAAACAATAGACTAGAAAATTCCTGCTCTTAGAAGCTTGCAAATTGTGAAGAATGAGGCAAATTAAGAGAAGGCTCTTGAAACGGATTTCCTTTGTAACTCTTTGCAGGAAGCAGTACCTGGTCTGTGGCTAAAGGCATTGTCCTAGTTTATATTCATGCATGGGAAGGAGCTTTTCAAGACTACTAAGGGCTCGTTCACACTAGTTAGTGAGTTGAAATGCATTAAAGTAAGTCTGAAGTCCTATAGAGCCTTCCCGTTCTCCTCACGGTGCCCCCATTAGCAGCCTCAGACCAACAGGTACGAGACTGCTCACCTCGGCCACTGTGGGAGTTTTTGGCAATCTTGAGGGGCCGACTGCTTCCAAAGACGGCCGCTCCATACTGCGCATGCTCTCCTACCCATTCAATTCTCTCATTTTTTTAATACATTACATTTTATTAAATAAAAAAATGAGACACCCTTGTTAAATGTTTGTTCTATTGATTGCTTGAACATGGATTACAAAAGTCCTTTCTTTGAGACTGAGGTGGAGGGGAGATGGCCTACGGGCAGGAGAGAAATGCGAACAAATGGCATAAAGCTTGTGGCTGCAGCAAGAAGATGGAGGTCAGAATACATCTCTGCTGAGTTCAGACCTAGTATCTAACTGGGCACTGTGGTGAGGTGAAGGAAGATCTCTCTTCCAGCATCACAAGAAGGGTTTATCACAGAGCTTGCGTTACTCGCTACCCACAGGAGAGCTCTGCTACATACCAGGGTGTAAATCTGCTGCATATGAGCTACTGTGATTGCACACTATGGCTTTGTGGCTTTTAAATAAAAAAAAAATAATAATCACCTGATAGTCATCCCTGGTACAAATGGCACAGGCATGTTTGCATTGTATTTTTGCATAGGTCAAGTGATGGGAAGATATAAAAAATAAAATAAAACTAATATTTTACAAACTGCAGGCTGAACAGAGAGTTCTTTCAAGGATAATACTAGTGCTAAATACAAAACAAAAATATAAATATATATGTATTTGTGCAAGAGTCTTAACTATCAGCGGAGGCTGAAATCGGTGTATTGCCAATGAGCGAAGTCTTCCAAAGCTGCCCGTGTAGAAAGTATTGTTCTCAATGAGCACAGGTTGTTTAACACAAAATTTAGAAATGAACGTTAAACTGTCTGCATTCATCTAGGTGGAAGGAGAACTCCTGTTATCCCTCTTTACTGGTTTAATGGGGTATATTACGCTTACCTGACAGATTTGTGACAGCAACATAGAAAAAAAAAATGTGTAGCGTATTTTACTCTGGGGCTAATGTACATTTTATATTTATAATTCGCATGTATTTTAAATTAAATGTTTTGGGCAATAATGGTCCTTTTGTAATTATTTATGCGTGCAATCCATGCCTGGTTGCATGCATGAAATGTGAATATAATGAACGTTAATGTGAATGGTGTGCGCCACACTTTTTTAATCTGTACGAGGAAATGCATTGGATGTGAACAAGCCCCTTTAAATAACATGGGCTGTTACACACACCATGCAATCTTGGTTGTACAGATTTACCAAATTAATGTACGGTAGTATAAGGGCCACAGATTGAAAATACTTTCAAAAGGATTGTTTTGATATGGTACAATTTTCCATCAGATCGACTGGTGATCGGATAAGAATTTGTATAGTGTGTAGACGTCTACATTGTATCTGATTAATTTTGCTATCATTTTTGCGTTAAGTACCCAAAATCGATCGCAGTATGATCGGACCGGTCGGAAATTATCTAATCGATCTGTCGATGTGATGGAAAATTTGTACCATGTGTACCCAGCTTTATACTACCATGGTGTGTGGTGAGCCTAATGCCTAGTACACACGATGAGATTTTCAGGCAGATCTCCCGCCGGATCGATTATTTTCAATATGTCCAATCTGATTCTGAACGATTTTCCATAGAAGTGAACGGAAAATCAATCGGATAGGTTGAAAATAATCGATCTGGCAGGAAATCCGCCTGAAAATCTCATCATGTGTACTAGGCATTAGTTCTAATGCGTTTCCACATTGCAGTGGAACACAAAAAAATTGACATACTGTGGTTGTTCCCTGAACATCTTTGTTTATGAGATAACTACCCATGGATGTCTGATGTTGTGTAGGTTGTTGCAGGATCTTTTTCTTATTATTCAACCGTGATTTGCAACAAATATATACCCTTTTATAAGTATTTATTGCCATTTCAGAAACATCCTCTTTTTATTTGGCCTATGACTTGATGCAGGCTAGAGTTCTACCAAATTCTCTTAAGGCATTTTCTATGTGTAAAATCAAAGTTTAAGCTGAACTTTTTTCTGAACTCAGAACATACATCAAGGTTTTTGCCCAGGGTCTGTCTCTTATACTGTTTTTCTTTTTCACATTTAAGCGGACTGGATAGGAGGGAACGGTAAGTTTATAGTTTTAACGCATGAAATATCTTTTCCCCGTATTATTGAACAAGCATAGTGCTTTGTTTTTGAGATTGTACGGCTTGTATTTCCAGCAAGTGTTTTGAAAAGTGCATCTTTTTTATTTGAAGTTGTCAGTTTGGATATTGTGAATGTATTTAATGTTCCTTTACCTATTTATGTTACAAAGGAAAGAATATCCATCACATGTCCAGAAGGTAGAAGCTGACAACAATAGGGTACTTTCAAGACTGGGTGAGTGAATGTGTTTGCATATGATTTTATTAATTGTGCATATAAAAAGGAATTTTTAAAAGGTAGGTGTTGAGGGGTCATTTAACTCCTTAGAGAACTGAGAACTGCTTTTGTCAAAATATTTAAAACCAACACCCCTCTAAAGCCCCATCTACACCATGGGACATTGTAGCGATCCGGCGGCTCGATTAGCCGCCGGATCGCCTCTTCCGCGTGCCCGCCGCGTCCCCGCTCGCCGCGCGTGCGCCGTATTCGATTCCCCGCTCGTCCCCGCCGGCACCGCTTATCTCCCGCACGATTCCCTGCCATTGTCCCCTCGCGGGGATCGAGCAGGGAAACGGCGGTGCGGAGATCCGTCCTGTCGGATCTTATCAATCGAGCCGCATCAGCGGCTCGATTGATAAGGAGCATCGCGGCCGTATCTACGCGTGTAGATGCGGCTTAAGGGACACAAATTGATTTGCCTACCCACGGGGGGCTGCTCCGTAGCCCCCCCCCACCCCCCATCATTACGAGTGTATCCATCATTTTGCTGTTATGGCTGCAGACCTGGAGTTTTGAACTGATTGCTAGTGCATGCTGGGAGATGTAGTATCCCCAACCACTAGTGCATGCTGGCAGATGTATTCATTATTGAGATGTAAACAAGACAATGAGAAGTAAACAAAACAATAACTACATCTCCCGGCATGCATTAGTGGCCGGGGATGCTACATATCCCAGAATGCACTAGCAGCCGAGGACGCACTCGACATCCTGCTTAAAGAGACAATTTAGTCAAATAATGATTTTACCTTACCTTGGGCTCCTTGCAGCCCCCTGGAGTCCTCCTGTGCCCACAACGCTGGTCCAAGTCCCTCCGCCCAGCAGCGAAAAAATCCTGCAAAGCTGGCCTGTCTGTCAGTTGGCAGCTACTGCGAGCCGTGCTCACCTTGACCGCATTCCTGCAGTAGAGAGGTTTATGTACTGCGCATGTGCAGAATGCTCCCTGCCCGCGGGAGTGCAATGAAAAGGCGTGTAGCCGGCCAGCTTGGCAGGGGGTCGCCGCTGGAGGCACTTAGAACGACATTGTGGGCACAGGTAGACTCCAATAGGCTGCAAGAAGCCCCAGGTAAGTTAAAATCATTTTTTTCAACTTAACCCTTCTGGCGGTAACCCCGAGCTGAGCTCAGGGTAAGCCGCCGCGGAGGATATCTCAGCCCCATTTAAAGTGCTGTACGCGCAGCTAGCACTTTGCTAGCCACGCGAACAGCTTGATCGCCCTCTGCTGCACGGCGATCGCCCGCACGCAGCGGTGGAAGAGGCCCCCGCCAGAGCCCTGTGCTGCCCGGACCAATGACTTCCGGGCAGCGCTAAGGGCTGGATCGGAGGTGTCTGACGTCAGGACGTCGCCTGACGTCCATGACATCATTCCGATCATCGCCATGGTGATAGGAAAAGCCAAACGGGTACGCGTTATATACGCTTTCCCCTGTTTGCTATTGATGCCGGCGACGATCGCACTAGAGGGACACATGCACCCTCTAGTGTTGTTTCATGTAGCTACCACTCTGGTAGCTTTACATGAAACAAAAAAATAATAATAAAAAAAAAATATTTCTGCCTATTTGGCAGAATTAATTAACCGCCAGGAGGAATACCTTTACCACTGCCCTCCACAAAGCGCACATCATTTACGAATCTCCCTTAGGGCTGGTTCAGACGGACGTTTGGAGGCATTGCGTTTGCTGGCGTCGCGTTCAGCAGCGTTCGTGTGCGTTTGGATGCGGTCGCGTTTTTTCTTCCCCTAGGGGGACATTAGCCGTCGCGGTTAACCTCCCCTGGAAGCTACATGTAGCTTCCAGGGGCTCCTTGAACGCCAGAGAAAATCGGGACCCAAACGCCGCGTTTGTGTAAACGCGCTTGAAAGCTTGGTACAAACGCTCCCATTCACTTGAATGGGAGCGTTTAACACCAAGCCCTGAACGCTGGCTGTAAACGCTCTGCAAACGTCCGTCTGAACCAGCCCTTAAGGTGGCCATACATGGTACACTTTTTCATTTTTTTCGATTAGATAATTTAGTTCGATTATTCACTCAGATCGAATATAAAGATTTTTCCAGCATGTCCGATCAGATTTTTCAAAAAAAAAAACAAAAAAAACAAAAAAAAAAAAACTGGATAATCGTTCAAATTTCTTGAACGGAAAAAAAAATATTTTTAACTTTCATTCGATTCGATCATGTAGATCGAATAAATAGGAAAATCGAACATTTTTATTGAATCGTGTATGGGCACCATTAGCGGGAGGTTTCTTTTAAATATTTTGACACAAAAAGTGCTCAGCACTGTTTGACAATATTGGCATTTCAGCTGTGTCCCTATTGATAAATCAATAACTATTTCATTATTTAAAGGGGTTAATATTTTGTTTTTTTAAGGGTAATATAGACTTTTTTTTCCTAAATGTTTTATTTTATATTGATTTTTCGGGGAAACATTAGGTGTAAATGCACATATGCCTTGGAACAGTAGAGATATTTTGACTGTGGTTTCACTTAAAGTGAAATTACAAATTTGTGTTATAATCACAACATTAGACTGTCATGTAATATCTTTTGCCTAAATTAACACGACCATTTTAACCGTGCACAAATATTCCACTATATCAGTGATCTGCAAACTTTGCTCTCCAGCTGTTAAGGAACTACAAGTTCCACAATGCATTGCAGGAGTCTGACAGCCACAGTAATTCATAAAGGCAAATGCATTGTGGGACTTGTAGTTCCTTGACAGCTGGAGGGCCAAGTTTGCAGATCACTGCACTATATGAACACTGATCTGGTAACAGAGGGCACTGACTGTCAGATACAGTCAGTTCCCTGCATGGGGGCTGTGTTTATTTAGTTTAGATGCAAAGTTCCTTTAAAACCAGTTCCAGGACGCCGCATGTTAAAACTATGCCGCTCTTGTGGCTGCCTAAGCCTGTAGAAAGAAAGCTGAGTTCTGTTCATCGGCCAGGAGCCTGTTTCTTTGGCTCCTGACCTTCTGATCACCGTGAGCCAATCGCAGTGATCAGGAAGTACTGATTTGAAAAAAATAATGCTTTGGTCCATAAAGGAGCTAGAACCTGCTGTCCCAAAGTAGTGAAAGGAAACCTGAGATCTGGCAGAAGAAATAAATTATTCATACCTGGATCTTTCTCCATCCCCCTTCAGGCTGATCAGTCCCTCGCCGGCTTTCCCCTCCGCCTGGACTTTTCGCTAGGCGGCCCGGTAATTGCGCTGGCTGGGGTATACTGCACATATGCAGCACAGCTACGTGTGTCCTCCCCTCTCCATTGCGCTACCATCGCCGAGAGGGTTCAACTGGCGGAATTACCGGTCCACCTTAACTGATTTCCATGTAGAATTAATTTAAATAAAGGCCTGTTTTATAGGAAAGTGTAAGTAATTCTTAAAGAGAAAATGTACTAAAAATATTGTATTGAATAAAATTGCTTATTTTTTTTTACGATATTCAGCTATAAATTATTTAGTGTTTGCACATTGTAAAAGCTTTCCTCTCGTGGGCTTAGATTTCAAAATGTATTACAGTTGGCAAAATCTTTACTGCTGTCGGGTGCATTGCTGCGGAATGATTGTTTACTTTGTTCCCAAGCCAGTAGAAATATAACATGGTCTTCCAGAATGCTCTGGGGAGAATTCAACATAGCTAAACAGCTATAGATACAGGAAGTGTTTCTGATGATAAAACTGGGAAAATGTCCATTAAAGTGGGTGTGCTGAATAATGTAGTGCATTCCACTGTATGTCACTACAGTGCCTCTTTAAATTTCATTAAAGGCATACCAGATACAAGATTGGATACAGATGAGGAACCAAATGTTCAGGCAAAGAGAAAAGTTCAACAGTCACGGCGTAACAGCTTACCTGGCTGTGATTTGCCTGCAACTCCTACTGCTCAGTTGCGAACAACACAGATACAGGTGTGTTATGCTCCACTAATATTATGTCTTGGTATAGTGTATGTATGTGGTCTTTATGTTTAGGCTAGAAAATGTTCAGCAACTTGAAACACCATATCATAGTTTGAAGTTTTGCATTGAAATATCTGAGAGATTTATTTTTTATATTTTGCTGTCTCTAAGATTTTTTTTTTCCTATTCCGGTTCACAATGAACAGGAAGTGAGGGGGTAGAGAAGTAAAAGCATAGAAGTCGGCATGTTGGTTTTCATTACAAATATGTGGATGCTGACTTTGAATTTGTAAACTTGCTAAGTGTCTTTCCCAAACAGTTAAGCCATGCCAATATGAAGTTTAAACCTACCACTGACCTTAAAGGGAACATAAACAATACCAGTTGCCTGGCTATCCTGTGGATCTCTGTGGCTGCAATAGAGTCTGGATCTCACACCTGAAACAAGCATGCAGCTAATCCAGTCAGACTTCAGTCAGAGTACCTGATCTGTATTCAGGGTTAAAAGGATCAGCAGGACAGCCAGGCAATATGCATTGTTTAAGAGGAAATAAATATGGCAGTCTCTATATCCCTTTCACTTTAGGGTTCCTTTGCTCTTGCAATGTCTGTCAGTCCTTGAGAAGTCCTTGAGAACACTTATCTAAGTCACCTTCCCAGTTTTCCTAAGATAATCTGTTCATACCTGCAATACTGATCTAACGCGATAATCAGACTTGCCATTAATTATATCAACACCTGCATAAATCTGACGCATGCCATACCACACCACTGATGTAGCATGCTTACCAGGAGTGCAAGAATTGGAATAATTGTGCCAAAATAACATTCAAGGATCAGCTACCACTTGTTTTGTTTTTTTCTTTTGTTTTAGTGGTGTTGCTTTGTGCCTTTGAGCATGCACTCTTGTGCTCCTGCTAGATCACCCCTGGCCTTCAGATGTATTGTGCAAAAACAAAACAAAGCATGTAGTTTATACTGATTATGTTATATAAAATAGTTCTGATGCCCTATGGTTTGAAGAAATTGCTATTCCTGTTTTCTCCGTTAAATTTTCTTTTCTTGATAGATCATGGAGCAGAATGAACCTTTTCAATGCTGTACGTCATGTAAAGACAATAAATGCAAAACAAAATGCCAAAGCTGTGGTGGTTCACAGAGACTTTACCGACAAGATGCCTCCTTATCTGAATCGCCTTCTTCACTTGCTCGGCCTTCAATTCATCACCTAGAAATATCTGCCAGCAAAGGATTAAGTGCTAAGAACTTCTATGGTCCTTCCTGTAGCAAGGGTTCTTTAGACTCAAGCTTGCAAAATGAAGCATTGGCATGGAAGCATTGTATGCCAAATGGAAAGCTTGGACTTTCTGCTGAAGCTAATTTGGCCAAGATTTTGAAAAACTCAAGACAAAGGAGCACTAGATCAGAACCAAATGACACAAGTAAGTCGTACTCTTATGTTTTTCCTCCTGGAGTCTTAGCATAACACATTTAAAGGACAACTGTAGGGAGAGGATGTGGAGGCTGCCATATTTATTTCCTTTTTAACCAGGTCTGTGGAGTCGAGGAGTCAAAGTCGGAGCAGTTTTGGGTATGTTTAGTCGGAGTTGGAGTCTGTGGTTTCATAAACTGAAAAGTTGAAGTCGGATGATTTTTGAACCAAATCCACAGCCCTGGTAAGTATTTGATTAAGCAGTCGGAGTTATTTTGGTTACCTGGAGTTTGAGTCGGTAGTTTCAGAAACTGAGGAGTTGGAATCGGATGATTTTTACACCAACTCCACAGCCCTTTTTAACAATACCAGTTGCCTGGCAGCCCTGCTGATATATTTGGCTGCAGTAGTGTCTTAATCACACCAGAAACAAGCATGCAGCTAATGTTGTCAGATCTGACAATAATGTCAGAAACACCTGATCTGCTGCATGCTTGTTCAGAGTCTATGGGTAAATATAATAGAGGCAGATGATCAGCAGAATACCAGGCAACTGATATTGTTTGAAAGGAAATAAATATGGCAGCCTCGACATACCTCTCACTACAGTTGTCCTTTAATCGAACAGCCTGAAGTGGTAGTAGCCATGATATTCTGCTTGAATTACGTAATATGGCTTCTCAGTTAAATAGAACCAGGCTGAAGCTCTTATGGAAAGTTAAGTGACACTATTTTTAAGCTTTGATGGAGTGTGTAGAGCAGGGGTCTCAAACTCGCAGACCCGCGGGCCATTTGCGGCCCTCGATACAATATTTTGTGGCCCCTCGCCGGCAAAAGCTTCCTTATAGTTTGCTTCAGTGCTCTCAAGTAATCCGCCGCATCCCTGCCGCTAAACGAGGGCTGCAGGGCCCCCAAATCGCCCGGGGGGCAATCCGCCGGCATTTCCTGGAAGGGGCAGAGCTTTCAGCTTCAGCTCTGCCCCTCCTGACGTCAATCGCGGCGCATCGCCGCCTCTACCCGCCCCTCTCACTCTACCTTCACAGACAGGGGCGGGGAGAGGCGGCGATCCGTGCGGCGATTGACGTCAGAAGGGGCAGAGCTGAAGCTGAAAGCTCTGCTCCTTCCAGGAAATGCCGGCGGATTGCCCCCTGGGCGATTTGGGGGTTCTGCAGCCTTCGTTTTGCGGCGGGGACACGGCGGATTACTTGTAATGGGAGCACTGAAGCGAACTATAAGGTAAAAAGGCAAAATAGTTTGCTTCAGTGTGAATTTGATTTTGAAATAAAAATCAATACAGGGGGGGGGGGGGGGGGGGGGGGGTTTAGTCGGGCGGGAACTGCTGATTGACTTTTTTTGTGAAATCTCTCATGCGGCCCAGCCTCATCCTGACTTTGCCTCCTGCGGCCCCCAGGAAAATTGAGTTTGAGACCCCTGGTGTAGAGTCAGCATTTTCTGCTTTGCAGGGAAAAGTGCTCAAGTCAAGATATGTCTATTTCTCTCAGTGGGCCAAGGCAGAGGCTCTAGAGCTTTGTCTGCTGCAGTGAGAGGGGCCTTCGGGGAGCACAGTTTTTTAGTCACTGACCAGGGATAGGACATTCATGCACCTCCACTGTAGTAAGCATGCTATCATGCACATTCCAGTCACAGTAACTAGCAGCTGCCTGGCGGCAGTGCTTACTGTCAGAGTGGTTTGGGCTAATGTGGTGGTGTCTGTACTGCCACCTGAAAGCTCTAGTATATGTGCTTAGATCAGGCTTGTGCTGGGTCTCCTCCCTCCTCTTATAGCACTGCCTGAAGCCCCATGATCAGCACAACAGAGGACATTCCTGCAACTCCTCCTCCTTCTCCCCCAGGTTGTTTTAACTCTGCAGATGTAGAGAACACATGTGGTGATGCACAGATGGCAGTTCAGGAGGGATACAGTGAATACTGCATAGAGGGGAGACTGTTCACATGCAATGTGTATATGTATAGATTGTGTGTGTACATGCATGTCATGTTTCTAGCGTGTAATGCATTCTGGCATTGTGTGCATATATGGATTAAATGTTGTGATGGGCTATCAGCATTCTCCGTCCTTCCCCCCCCCCCACACCTAAAATAGCTGCCCACTAATTCTCTATAGTTTACTGCAGCTTGCCCTCATGGTGCAGAATACTACTTGTCCACACTTAAAATATAACTTCCTATTTACAGAATTACTAAATATTATTTCTTATTCCCCTATAGTACCCCCAGACCTTATGTGTGCTTAACTGTGCCTACTGGTAAATCTATCAATATATAAACTTGACACAAGCATTGCCCCTTTCCAAGTGCTATTACCTTCCAAACCTTCCAAACTTCCCTCTCGTGTCAAATACATTTCCCCACCAAAATACCTTAAAATGTTTTATTCTGAATCGGCACTAAACCTCCTAAAAATAACTTAAAATGTCCAGCATGCTAGCTGGGGAGATTGCTGTGCTACCAAGATGATCAGAACTAACATTACACAGCTGTATGTATTATGTTAATGCAAATAGCTGGGCAATGTGTATGGTTCAGCCCTGCTTACGTCTGGCTTCTGTGTCTTTTCGGTGAGAGATGCAAAAACTGACCATTTGAACAGAGACTTCCTTGTGTTAAAAAGACAAACAGGATTGTGTCATAGCTTGCATGCATTGTGTCTCTGTGTTGCGTGTTCATAAAGCTGCAAATACACCTTGATTGATGTTTCTCAAGACCGTTGTCCCAAGACAGTAGCTTAAGATCTTTTTGGATGAAAATCTGGTGTTAGTACAGTAACCTTCAATGTACAAAATTCACTATTAACCACTTGAGGACCTAGGGCTTTCTACCCCTTAAGGACCGGCCACTTTTTTTCCATTCAGACCACTGCAGCTTTCACGGTTTATTGCTCGCTCATACAACCTACCACCTAAATGAATTTTGGCTCCTTTTCTTGTCACTAATAAAGCTTTCTTTTGGTGCTATTTGATTGCTCCTGCGATTTTTACTTTTTATTATATTCAGCAAAAAAGACATGAATTTTGGCAAAAAAATGATTTTTTTAACTTTCTGTGCTGACAGTTTTCAAATAAAGTAAAATTTCTGTATACATGCAGCGCGAAAAATGTGGACAAACATGTTTTTGATAAAAAAAAAACCATTCAGTGTATATTTATTGGTTTGGGTAAAAGTTATAGCGTTTACAAACTATGGTGCAAAAAGTGAATTTTCCCATTTTCAAGCATCTCTGACTTTTCTGACCCCCTGTCATGTTTCATGAGGGGCTAGAATTCCAGGATAGTATAAATACCCCCCAAATGACCCCATTTTGGAAAGAAGACATACCAAAGTATTCACTGAGAGGCATAGTGAGTTCATAGAAGATATTATTTTTTGTCACAAGTAAGCGGAAAATGACACTTTGTGAGAGAAAAAAAAAAAAAAAAAGTTTCCATTTCTTCTAACTTGCGACAAAAAAAAATGAAATCTGCCACGGACTCACCATGCCCCTCTCTGAATACCTTGAAGGGTCTACTTTCCAAAATGGGATCATTTGTGGGGTGTGTTTACTGTCCTGACATTTTGGGGGGTGCTAAATTGTAAGCACCCCTGTAAAGCCTAAAGGTGCTCATTGGACTTTGGACCCCTTAGCGCAGTTAGGCTGCAAAAAAGTGCCACACATGTGGTATTGCCGTACTCAGGAGAAGTAGTATAATGTGTTTTGGGGTGTATTTTTACACATACCCATGCTGGGTGGGAGAAATATCTCTGTAAATGACAATTTGTTAATTTTTTTTACACACAATTGTCCATTTACAGAGATATTTCTCCCACTCAGCATGGGTATGTGTAAAAATACACCACAAAACACATTATACTACTTCTCCTGAGTACGGCGATACCACATGTGTGGCCCTTTTTTGCACCCTAACTGCGCTAAAGGGCCCAAAGTCCAATGAGTACCTTTAGGATTTCACAGGTCATTTTGAGAAATTTCGTTTCAAGACTACTCCTCACGGTTTAGGGCCCCTAAAATGCCAGGGCAGTATAGGAACCCCACAAATGACCCCATTTTAGAAAGAAGACACCCCAAGGTATTCCGTTAGGAGTATGGCGAGTTTATAGAAGATTTTATTTTTTGTCACAAGTTAGCGGAAAATGACACTTTGTGAAAAAACACAATTAAAATCAATTTCCGCTAACTTTTGACAAAAAATAAAATCTTCTATGAACTCACCATACTCCTAACGGAATACCTTGGGGTGTCTTCTTTCTAAAATGGGGTCATTTGTGGGGTTCCTATACTGCCCTGGCATTTTAGGGGCCCTAAACCGTGAGGAGTAGTCTTGAAACCAAATGTCGCAAAATGACCTGTGAAATCCTAAAGGTACTCATTGGACTTTGGGCCCTTTAGCGCAGTTAGGGTGCAAAAAAGTGCCACACATGTGGTATCGCCATACTCGGGAGAAGTAGTACAATGTGTTTTGGGGTGTATTTTTACACATACCCATGCTGGGTGGGAGAAATACCTCTGTAAATGGACAATTGTGTGTAAAAAAATCAAGATTGTCATTTACAGAGGTATTTCTCCCACCCAGCATGGGTATGTGTAAAAATACACCCCAAAACACATTGTACTACTTCTCCCGAGTACGGCGATACCACATGTGTGGCACTTTTTTGCACCCTAACTGCACTAAGGGGCCCAAAGTCCAATGAGTACCTTTAGGATTTCACAGGTCATTTTTGTTTCAAGACTACTCCTCACGGTTTAGGGCCCCTAAAATGCCAGGGCAGTATAGGAACCCCACTAATGACCCCATTTTAGAAAGAAGACACCCCAAGGTATTCCGTTAGGAGTATGGTGAGTTCATAGAAGTTTTTATTTTTTTGTCACAAGTTAGCGGAAATTGATTTTAATAGTTTTTTTTCACAAAGTGTCATTTTCCGCTAACTTGTGACAAAAAATAAAATCTTCTATGAACTCACCATACTCCGTACGGAATACCTTTCGGTGTCTTCTTTCTAGAATGGGATCATTTGTGGGGTTCCTATACTGCCCTGGCATTTTAGGGGCCCTAAACCGTGAGGAGTAGTCTTGAAACCAAATGTCGCAAAATGACCTGTGAAATCCTAAAGGTACTCATTGGACTTTGGGCCCCTTAGCGTACTTAGGGTGTAAAAAAGTGCCACACATGTGGTACCGCTGTACTCAGGAGAAGTAGTATAATGCGTTTTGGGGTGTATTTTTACACATACCCATGCTAAGTGGGAGAAATATCTCTGTAAATGACAATTGTTTGATTTTTTTACACACAATTGTCCATTTACATAGAAATGTCTCCCACCCAGCATGGGTATGTGTAAAAATACACCCCAAAACACATTATACTACTTTTCCTGAGTACGGCGGTACCACATGTGTGACACTTTTTTGCAGCCTAGGTGCGCTAAGGGGCCCAACGTCCTATTCACAGGTCATTTTGAAGCATTTGTTTTCTAGACTACTCCTCGCGGTTTAGGACCCCTAAAATGCCAGGGCAGTATAGGAACCCCACAAGTGACCCCATTTTAGAAAGAAGACACCCCAAGGTATTCCGTTAGGTGTATGGCGAGTTCATAGAAGATTTTATTTTTTGTCACAAGTTAGTGAAAAATGACACTTTGTGAAAAAAAACCCAATAAAAATTAATTTCCGCTAACTTTTGACAAAAAATAAAATCTTCTATGAACTCGTCATACACCTAACATAATACCTTGGGGTGTCTTTTTTTTCTAAAATGGGGTCACTTGTGGGGTTCCTATACCGCCCTGGCATTTTACAGGCCCAAAACCGTGAGTAGTCTGGAAACCAAATGTCTCAAAATGACTGTTCAGGGGTATAAGCATCTGCAAATTTTGATGACAGGTGGTCTATGAGGGGGCGAATTTTGTGGAACCGGTCATAAGCAGGGTGGCCTTTTAGATGACAGGTTGTATTGGGCCTGATCTGATGGATAGGAGTGCTAGGGGGGTGACAGGAGGTGATTGATGGGTGTCTCAGGGGGTGGTTAGAGGGGAAAATAGATGCAATCCATGCACTGGGGAGGTGATCGGAAGGGGGTATGAGGGTTTGGCCGAGTGATCAGGAGCCCACACGGGGCAAATTGGGGCCTGATCTGATGGGTAGGTGTGCTAGGGGGTGACAGGAGGTGATTGATGGGTGTCTCAAGGTGTGATTAGAGGGGGGAATAGATGCAAGCAATGCACTGGCGAGGTGATCAGGGCTGGGGTCTGAGGGCATTCTGAGGGTGTGGGCGGGTGATTGAGTGCCCTAGGAGCAGATAGGGGTCTAATCTGATAGGTAGCAGTGACAGGGGGTGATTGATGGGTAATTAGTGGGTGTTTAGGGTAGAGAATAGATGGAAACACTGCGCCTGGGTGGTGATCTGATGTCGGATCTGCGGGCGATCTATTGGTGTGGGTGGGTGATCAGTTTGCCCGCAAGGGGCAGGTTAGGGGCTGATTGATGGGTGGCAGTGACAGCGGGTGATTGATGGGTGGCAGTGACAGGGGGTGATTGATGGGTGGCAGTGACAGGGGGTGATTGATGGGTGATTGATAGGTGATTGACAGGTAATCAGTGGGTTATTACAGGGGAGAACAGATGTGAATATTGCACTGGCGAATTGATAAGGGGGGGTCTGAGGGCAATCTGAGCGTGTAGGCGGGCGATTGGGTGCCCGCAAGGGGCAGATTAGGGTCTGATCTGATAGGTAACAGTGACAGGTGGTGATAGGGAGTGATTGATGGGTGATTGATGGGTAATTAGTGGGTGTTTAGAGGAGAGAATAGATGGAAACACTGCGCTTGGGTGGTGATCTGATGTCGGATCTGCGGGCGATCTATTGGTGTGGGTGGGTGATCAGATTGCCCGCAAGGGGCAGGTTAGGGGCTGATTGATGGGTGGCAGTGACAGGGGGTGACTGATGGGTGATAGGTGATTGGCAGGTGATTGACAGGTGATCAGTGGGTTATTACAGGGAAGAACAGATGTAATTAATGCACTGGTGAATTGATAAGGGGGGGGGGTCAGAGGGCAATCTGAGCGTGTGGGCGGGTGATTGGGTGCCCGCAAGGGGCAGATTAGGGTCTGATCTGATAGGTAAAAGTGACAGGTGGTGATAGGGGGTGATTGATGGGTGATTGATGGGTAATTAGTGGGTGTTTAGAGGAGAGAATAGATGTAAACACTGCGCTTGGGTGGTGATCTGATGTCGGATCTGCGGGCGATCTATTGGTGTGGTCTGGGGGGGGTCTGGGGAGAATCTGAGGGGTGGGGGGTGATCAGGAGGGGACAGGGAGCAGGGGGGGGGGGATAAAAAAAAAATAGCGTTGACAGATAGTGACAGGGAGTGATTGATGGGTGATTAGGGGGTTGATTGGGTGCAAACAGGGGTCTGGGGGGTGGGCAGGGGGGGGGTCTGATGGGTGCTGTGGGCGATCTGGGGCAGGGGGGGGAGAAATCAGTGTGCTTGGGTGCAGACTAGGGTGGCTGCAGCCTGCCCTGGTGGTCCCTCGGACACTGGGACCACCAGGGCAGGAGGCAGCCTGTATAATACACTTTGTAAACATTACAAAGTGTATTATACACTTTGTATGCGGCGATCGCGGGGTTAACATCCCGCCGGCGCTTCCGTATAGCCGGCGGGATGTTGCGGCGAGCGAGCGGTGACAGGCGCCGGCGGAGGATCGCGTCACGGATGACGCGATCGCTCCGCCCATGCCCTTAAATGGACCGCCGCCTCTGTGGGTGAGGCCGTCCTGAAGGGCTCCACTTCCCCGCCGCCCCTGTGTAGTGGGCGGTCGGGAAGTGGTTAAGTTACTATTATTATGGTTTCAGTGTTGTAAAGTTACCATGAAGAGACCTATAGCATGATGTGATAAACACAAGTAGCAATGCTACTTTAGGCTTGTTTGTTTTTTGTTTCATTTTTCGTTTCTTTTGTTTTCCACGGTAAGGGAAAGTAATCCATGGCTCTGAGGCCTCTATCAAATGTGAGGCTGAACTGCGCGCTTGCTGAGGAGTTCAGTCTCCCTTCTGCTGCCCGCCAGTGCAATTCAGGTGCACTTTAAAGTAAACATGATGCGTTTTTAAAATAATTTTAAAAAAAAAAACATATTTACCTAAGGAGTGGGGAAGGCTCTGGGGCCTATAGAGCCTTTTCCCTGGTCCCCTCATTCCAGCGCCTTCACCCCCGTTAGCAGTCTGCGACTGCTCTCTTCTGTTGCGGGAGGCTTTGAAAGTCTTTGGTAGCCTGGGTGCTCTCAAACACGGGTGGCTCCATAGTGCGCATGTGCAAGCTCGTACACGTGTGCATGCACAGTACGGAGCCGCCCATCTTGGGAAGCACTCAGGCTCCTGAAGACTTCAAAAGCCTCCCGTGGCAGGAGATTTGAACGGAGGAGACAGAGCTGAAACTAGGGGACAGTGAGAGGAATTGGAATGCTCAGTAGGACCCAGAGCCTTCCCCCTCCTTAGGTAAGTACCGTATTTGCTGCCATATAAGATGCACTTAGGTTTAGAGGCCATAACCCAGGGAAAAAAAATACACACACTCACTCGCTCACACACTCACGCTCTGCTCAGGCATTTTCCTATGCAGCCGCTACTCTAAGGAACTCGCTTCCACAGTGTGAGAGGCTCATTCTCTGGACAGCTTTAAGAATGGGCTAAAACCCACCTCTTTTCCCGAGCCATTGAGACTGCATAATGCAGGTCACAGTGCTTTGAGTTCCCAGGCACAAAAGCGCTATAAAAATATTGTTATGTATATATATATATATATATATATATATATATATATATATATATATATATATATATATATATATATATATATATATATATATATATATATATATATATATATATATATATATATATATATATATATATATACACACGCCCATAATTATTCATACCCCTGGCAAATATTGACTTACCGTATTTTTCGGACTATAAGACGCACTTTTTCTCCCCCAAAATTAGTCCGAATATCAATCAAGGCATCTTATCCATCCGCCCGCATTGTCGGGGCCAGTTGCTGTGCCTCTGTGTGCTGTAATTAGTGGCAGCAGCCGCTTGTATTGCTCACTATTGCTTCTGTGTCTGCCCGCTTTATGACCACCCGCATTGTGTCAGGGCCCCGTAGTGTGCCATGTGCATGCTGTAATTACCCGCATTAGCATCACTCACTGGCCTCTGTGTCCGCTGCTGACTCCTTTTGTCCGCTCGCATTGTCGGGTCCCCGTTGCTGCGCTGCGTCACTCACAATACCGAGCATGCTAGCGATGAACAACGGCTCCTCTCTTATCACTTACTCCTTCCCCCTGGAGCCGCACTTCTTGGTTGCGTCATTATGCACATGACCGGCTCTAGGAAGGAGTGAGTAAAAGAGGAGCCGCTGCTCGTCGTGGGCAAGCTCGGTATATTGAGTGACGCAGCGGGGACCCGACAATACGAGCGGACAAAAGGAGGCAGCGGCAGACACAGAGGCCAGTGAGTGATTTTAATGCGCCTAATTACTGCACGCACAGCACAACTAGTGAGCACATTGGGGGACAGGAAAAGGACACTGGGGGACAGTAAGAAGACTGGGGGAACAGCATGAGAACACTGGGAAGACAGGAGGAGGACACCAGGGGACAGGAGCAGGATACCGACGGCAACAGGAGGAAGACACAAGTAGGACACAGAGGGGGACAGCATTAGGACGCTGGTGTACAGTATGATGACATTGGGGGGACAGGAGGAAAACACAAGGACACTGAGGGGGTCAGCATTAGGACACTGGTGGACAGGAGGAAACTGGGAAGACGGGGGAAGACAGGAGGAAGAAACTGGGGGGACAGGAGGAAGACATTGGGGGGGACAGCAGGAGGACACAAGAGGAACTGGAGCAGGACACCAAAGGGAACACAAGCAGGACAGCATTATGACACTGGGGGGGACAGGAGGAAGACACAAGGAGGACACTGAGGGGGGACAGGAGGAGGACAATAATTGGGGGAGAACATCTACAAGACGCTCCTCGACCATGGATGCACCAGGTTTAGTATATATTTAGTATGTATATTTTTTCCCTGGTTTTTACCCTCTGAACCTAGGTGCATCTTATAGTCCGGAGCGCCTTATAATCCTAAAAATACGGTAGTTACTTTTATTCAACCAGCAAGTAATTTTTTGACGGGAAATGACATGGGTGTCTTCCAAAAGATAATAGGATGCTGTACATGGGGCATTATTGTTGAAAAAGACATTTCTCAGCTTTTATTAACATTTGAGCAAAAAGTCACCCTTAAGGATCAGAGACCACTGGTACAAGAAACCGCCGGATACCGATGAATCACCGCACATACCCGCTGCAACCGCCACCCGTGCCACATGCTGGAACCTCAGGCTACCCACTCTGTAGTCTCTTATGATGGCAGAGCTCTGAGAGCCGGTCAGGAGCCGCTTTTATTGGCCTCTGGCCATGTGATCAATGTAAGCCAATGGGAGTTGTTTTCATTGATCGACAGGGTCAGGTGCCAATGAAATCTGCTCCTGACCTGCTCCCAGGGGGTCTGCTGTCAGAGAGACTGCAGGACGAGTGAGCTACCATGATAAAACACGAGTGGACCCACTTCTACCAACCACACACATGCCAGAGGGAGTCAGGAATCCAGAGAACTCGTATAACTGCAAAAGGAAAGAGGATTCTGCTACACTGGTGGCTGGGTGAAAAAAAGTCTCCGTTTATTGTCACATCAGTGGATACACAACGTTAAAAAGCTCACGCGTATCGGAGCTCATGGCTCCTTAATCATAGCTTGAGCTCCGATACGCGTGAGCGTTTTAACGTTGTGTATCCACTGATGTGACAATAAGTGGAGACTTTTTTCACCCAGCCACCGGTGTAGCGGAATCCTCTTTCCTTTTGAGCTACCGTGAGCAGAGAGCGATGAGATCTTCGGAAGCGGCAAGAACATGCGGCGGTAAAGTGAAATCTATGCTCTGGCAGGTATTAGGGGATCAAAACAGGGCGTAGATTTCAATCACTGCCGTCCGTAAGCGGTTGAAGGTAGTAAGGATTTTTAAAACAAAACAATTGAAGAGATAGCACACACTTGGTTCCATCTGAAACTAGTCCTGTACTTCCTGACAAAATCCAGTCCAGCAGTTTGCTATACCCTTTGTGTGCTGTCTCTTCAATTGTTGTATCCCTGCAGAGACCTGTGCATTTGGGGGTACATAATGGGTACACACCATAGCTTCCACACACTGAATGACTTCTCCCAGGAGTGCTTGGAAATCTACTACAGTAGCCACAGCATCCATTCATGAAACTGTATTCATCAGTCTTTGGTTGTGTTTTAATGGCTGAAACTACCCGCTTGCATGGGACGCCGCGCCGCCCCGCTCTCCACCCAGGCATCACGCTGAGACCCTGGCCATCGGTCTCTCCCAGCTGCACCGCTTGCCATCTTGCACAGGCAGCAGGAGACCTCTGGGGTACTTCCAGCACTTGCAGGAGACACTCAGGACATGCATTGTGGCCTCTGAGGATAGACCTGGTCCAGCACCTTTTTCCCAGAAGCATGGTGAGATGAACTATATCTGCTGAAAACATCCTATGAAGGAATGATGTGATGGCAACTAGGAATCCATGCAGCTGCTGTTGGTAGATGTGGGTGAGATCAAGTTGATTCTAAGGTTGTGATGCATTTATGATATGTAAGTCATCCCATACGACATACACCACTATTCACCTTTGAAACCGTTGCTTTGGCATGAACTGCTGGATTGTTTTCCTTATTTTTCTGCTATGCTCTGTGCTACATTGTGCTCTCAATGGTGAACTGCTTGCTGCATGGCAATTGCAACATTAATATCCAAGCTTCTGCCTATTCTGCTGGAGTGCATAGCCACTTATGTCATTTAGTCTTAGATGCCGGCGTGTGCATGCTGAGGTGAATGATGGTTGAGGTGGTTATAGCGTGACGGGGTGGCCATCCCATGTGTTTTTAAATATATTATTATACATAGAAATATGTTTTGGAATAATACAATTTGATACGATTTTCATAATTGATAGTAATTTCTTGTGATTGTTTGGGAGTGTACACCCTACCTGAAAGAAAAACATTTTCTGCCACTGCCACATTTTTTGAATAGCGTGCTTGGAAATCTACTACAGTAGCCACAGCATCCATTCATGAAACTGTATTCATCAGTCTTTGGTTCTGTTTTAATGGCTGAATTGTAAAAATGTGTGAAATGTTTTTTGTTCCAGCAACCAGATACTCTAGTGATCAATGAAGTAGAAAATGAGATTGGTCGCTATGGGCATTACAGCTCTAGTTCATTAAGAACCTTTAACTAGAGACCTACTATAAGTGAATAGTAGGATATACTGTACCAAAGAACTAAAGTTGCTCCAGCAAGCATAGATTCTTTTTGATATGACATTGGGAAAGGTTTTATTCATGCCAATCTGACAGGTGATGCAGAAACTCCAACAAGTGCTGAATCATGACCTAGCCACTGACGTTTCTCAGCTGAAACAAGGTCTGTAGTGTGCTATTGCAGTGTTTTGGGTTTAGCCTTCAGGTGACAGGCCAGCTGTAAGTGTTTGATGACCTAACGTCTGCAAACTTAAAGTATACTTAACTGTATCTGCGTGGTCTTCCTCCGGGCACTCCGGTTTCCTCCCACATCTCAAAAACCTATTTAAAAGTTCATTGGTTTCCCTCTAAAATTTGCCCTAGACTACGATGGACATATGACTTTGATAGGAATTAGATTGTGATCCCCTCTAAAGGAACAGCTAGTGAAATGACGACATAATCTGTACAGCCCTTCAGAAGATGTTGTTGCTATATAAATACAAATTCGTAATAATGCCTAACAATAAACAATGTTTAGGTTTACCTGAAGCAGAGATTGGGCGGTTGGTTCTCCTTGCAACTACTAATAGTACTGCTCCCAGCATGCCACATGCCCAGCATGCCACATGTCTACAGCAAAGTCATGTGATCCTGTTTCCACTTGGAGACATTTATTTTTTTTTCCACCACCAAAGAGGAAAAGATGGTATTAGTATATAAAAAGCTATCTTTTTGCAGACTGTTGTCTGCTAATGTATGTATAGCTGCACCCATAGCTTTTTATTGATAGTTTATTTGTTGGTGACAGGTGATTTCACGCAAAATGATCCTTGGCAATGATTCTAGCAAGCAGAGAAATTACATAATTAGTGTTATGGTATTTTTAACCTACATAGACCTCTGAATAACACACAATTATTTGAAAATGTTTTCTGTACCTCTAGTCATTCTATCAAGTGACGATGAAGACAATGCTAGCACTGGAAGTACGAGTAGAATAGAAAGCATCTCTCCTCGGCCTGCTGATTCTGCTTGCTCTTCTCCTGTTCCGTCGTCTGGAAAAGTAGAAGCTGCTCTCAGAGAAAATAGTTTTACGGATACCAAGTTTAGTAATACAGCTGACACTGACATTGTAATCCCCAGAAAAGCACGGATGAAGGATCAGGTAATATCTTTGGTTACATATTTTATTTGTGTTTTTTTCTTTGTTTTTCTACTAAGTGTACCTTAGCTGATGTGACGTGATGATATAAATATGGGTACATGTAGTACCTATCCTACTTAAAGCTTGCTTTTACATTGCAAGAACTTAAAAAGTGTTAACTATGCAAATAAAGCAGTCAAATGCAATGCTGCTATCCTGAAAAGTTAACAAAAGCCAAAATACTTTTGCCTGTCTCCACAAAGACTCATGATAAGGGCAGAGTGCTGAAAACTTTAAATGGTAATTCTATCTTTCTCCTGGGACCCAGATTCTACCTCAAACTGTCATGGCTGCTATTTACACTTCACATTACAATTACAACTCTTAAGCTGAAAATAACAGTGGGAGACTGCAGGAAATGGGATTTATGTGGGAACACACTGTTGTTCATAGATTGTCATGAATATAGAAAGTTCTTACATGATCGTTTATAAAGATAGTGTCATCATCAGACAGCCTTCCTTCTTTCATAGTTTATAAGACAGATTTGCCTTGTTTGTGTCAGTCGGCTAGGGCAGTGATGTGCAAACTTGGCTCTCCAGCTGTTAAGTAACTACAAGTCCCACATTGCATTGCAGGAGTCTGACAGCTACAATCATGATTCATAAAGGCAAATGCATTGTGGGACTTGTAGTTCCTTAACAGCTGGAGAGCCAAGTTTGCAGATCACTGGGCTGGGGATCAGAACTGTTCTTATCTTCTGGAGGACACTGCAGATTTCCCCTCAGAGAACTGAATCTTTTAAGAAGCTTAAAGACCTCATTGTTAATTTTTCTGGTCCCGCAAAATACGAATTGCGTCCCTTCCTTCTCTGGCCTGAAGGTTGAAGTAGGCCAAAAATGAAAGCATCAAGATCCCTTAAAAATGTTAATTCTCATTCAGTAACAGAAGTTTCTACTTAGCAGCCAAAAATGTTGGTTGCATCAGTAGTCCAGATTTGCATGGAGTTATTCTATTTTTTGTCAAAGATTTATCATTTAGATAAATGATTATCAATTAGATTGTCACAATAAGAAGCATAGTTAATGCTCATTACCAAGCAGCACCTAGTTTATAAATGGCTGCAGAAAAAGCCTCTCGGCAGACTTGAAGGCACAGCATGTGCACTTGCATTTGCAGTACCAGAAATAGCAAGGGACGAAACCAACTACACTATCTCCTCCTCTCACTAAGAGACTGTTTACATAAAAATGCTTATGTGTTACCCACAGGAAAGGGGAGCGGAAAAGGCAGAGCCCCAAGCAAGCTCACTGCCAAAAAACGCCACCTGCAATTGAGGGGAGCAGTACAGACCACCCCCCCCCCCCCCGACCCTCCCCACTTGGGTGTTGTGATGTTGTATAGGGTATAGCAGCCATTTTGTTTATCTTGTGGGAGCCTCCATTTTTTGTAGTTCATTTGGAAAGAGGGCAGACTCTTCTCCAATGCGAAGGGGTAAGCGTTTGCACACCCTCTGAAGTCTACATATAATGACTTGTAAATATCCCACACAGCCAGCAGCTGACATTCAGGAGCACACTTGTCTGAAAAGACCTGGCCTGTAGGCATTGTTAAACTAAGGTCAATGCAAATACCTTATTGTCACATGTAAAAACCTTGACTGTTTTGGGTGTCTCACAGACTATAGAAAGAGGATGTCGGGAATCTCTTCCAGGTTTGCATAATCTACCTTGTAAAGTTAGATCTATTGGTAGATGGGGGGAAATGCGGAATATCAATTTAAAACCATTTTCCTCAAGGGGTATGTCCAAGCATAAAAGCCCTGTGCTGAGACACAAAGTGTCTTTTCCTGAAGGTAGCCTGTGAGCTACAGAAGTCCACTGATCGAATCAGAACCTGTGTCCTTCCACACCAAAGTTGGACCTTTACGCTGGTAAAGTTCAATTTCTGTTTTTATTTCCTTTTTATTTTTGATAAGCATATTGCCTGGTCGGGTGTCTTTGTACTTTTTACTTTTGTTTTTGTAAATATCGTTCTATATCTTTCCTTCTGCACTGTTCTATTTTTTGGGAATATTACATCTTTATTTAATAAGCTAGTCATTTGAGTACTAAGCAGAGCTTTACATCTCCTAGAGAGAGGCTGCAGGGTAATTGTGTTACAAGTTCAGTGCCTGATTGTATGCTCGGATTGTTCATTGCTACCGTGTGAGGTTGCGTTATGTTTGTGGCATTCTCGTACTCTGGTCTAAAGCCTGGTGCTAACCTAAAGTACGTAAAACGCCAGTCTGAATGCAAGCAGCTCGACAGCAGTGTATGAGATACTGAGTGTCTAGCAGTATAATTCCGGGCGACTGCTAGTGATGGCAGAGTGTAGTTGAGGGGCGACAGCCTTGTGTTAGCTTGAATAAGGCGGCTCCCCCTCTCGATTTGGGTTGAAAGCCCCGTCAGAAACTCTGCAGGCTTGCCGTGACTGAGGCCGGTTCCTGACAGGCCCTACATTGCCAGGAAGGAGAAGCAGCACAGGCTGCGCCCTAAGCACTTGGGAGTGCCATCTGCAATTGTACCCCAGGAGTAGTTTTAAAAAAAAAATTTTTTTACAGAATTGGGGAGAGACAAATTGGATCAAACTTTTTTTAATAGGAGTAGAAATGGCATTTGAACATAGATCTTCAGTGAGCAACCATCTTAAATCCCTTTTATATTATAAACTCAGAAATAAGTTGTCCCAAGTTGGCTTTGTATGATAGTGGGAAGTGTAGCCATATGGTTTAGAAAACACTTAAATGTTTTGTGTTCTTATGCAAGCGGAATGTAGCAGGGATTCCCAGAAGAAGAACTTTGAAATTCTGGTTACAGATGTCTGCAGGCCCTTCATAAGATTCACTTACCCATAACTATAAACTGCACCCATGTATAGGTATTGAGTGCAAGCAAAATTGTGACTTCATTTTTCAGATTTTCCTATAAAAAAAACAAAACTAAAATATAGAAAGTGTAGAGTTCAACTTCATGACCAGAGGTGATGTTTTCTACTCATAGCAGGGTGTATATTACTGTACTGATGAAATTCTACTTTTCATGCATTTTCTTTTTTAACCTCCTTAGCGGTAACCCCGTGCTGGACACGGGGTAAGCCGCCGGAGGGTGCCGCTCAGGCCCTGCTGGGCCGATTTTCATAATTTTTTTTTTGCTGGACGCAGCTAGCACTTTGCTAGCTGCGCCAGCACTCTGATCGCCGCCGGCCCCCGCCCGATCGCCGCTATTTGCTGCGGCGCGCGCCCCCCCCCCCAGACCCCAGCGCTGCCTGGCCAATCAGTGCCAGGCAGCGCCGAGGGGTGGCCCGGGACTCCCAATGTCGTCCCGACGTCAGTGACGTCATCCCGCCCCGTCGCCATGGCGACGGGGTAAGCCCTCCAGGAAATCCCGTTCTATGAACGGGATTTCCTGATCGGAGATCGCCGAAGGCGATCGAAGCGGGCGGGGGGATGCCGCTCAGCAGCGGCTATCATGTAGCGAGCCCTCGGCTCGCTACATGATTAAAAAAAAAAAAATTTTTAAAAAAACTGCTGCGCTCCCTCCTGGCGGTATTTTTCATACCGCCAAGGAGGTTAATAAGCGTTCTGAAAGTGATTTGTAGCTACTATTTCAGAGCCTAGCCCAAAATAACACATAGCCTTGCAATGTTGTGAATGTAATTGTTGCTCCTTTTCTTTTCTCAGTTTGGCAATTCTGTTCCCAGTACTCCAGTTAAACGCCGTAAAGTTGCACAATCAGATGTCCCTAGTGAATCTCCACCAGCATCTTATTCAGAATGTGAAAGTCTTATTTCGTCTTGTCGGAATATACGTGTAGGAACTTGCTGTAGAGCTATAGTAGCACCTGTTGTGGTGAGTATAAATCATTTTTTTCCCAGATGTGTTCATATGGGTTAGGTCCACAGATGATAGCTGGCAATGATAGGGTCAGTTTATCACATCGGGTGGGCATTTCATGGTCAGTGTAGTTCTTGCACAGTGAAAGTACCTTTTCATTTTAGAATACTAGCTGATGACCCGGCGTTGCCCAGTTTATGTATTTGGTGGTTATCTCCGCCTACTTTTTTTACCTTGACAGTCATTAAGCCAAGTTTGTAAATTTTGGGGTCTTTATAGAAAATGCATCAAACTGTTTACAGAAGAGGATATTTTCAAAATCTTTATCTCTCTGAAGAACTTCATATTGATATTCTGTAACTTTGCGTTTGCTTATTTTCTAATTGGTAACACAGTTTTTTCCTTGGCGCAATGGAAATAACAGCAGCCAGGGATACAGAGCCAGTTCCAAGGCTCAAACAGGGCATGTCAATACAAAGATTGATCGATCCCGGCCTTAACCCTCTGGGCGATACAATTATATCGGCCAGGAGGTGGCGCAGCACTATTTTTTTTATTTTTTTTTATTTTTTAAATCATGTAGCGAGCCCAGGGCTCGCTACATGATAGCCGCAGCGCAGCGGCATCCCCCCACCCACTCTGATCGCCTTCGGCGATCAGAGTAAACAGGAAATCCCGTTCAGAACGGGATTTCCTGCTGGGCTTCCCCGGTCGCCATGGCGACGGGGCGGGATGACGTCACGGACGTCACCGACGCCATGGACGTCGTGACGTCAGAGGGAGTTCCGATCCACCCCTCAGCGCTGCCTGGCACTGATTGGCCAGGCTGCGCAAGGGGGAGGGGGGGGGGGGCTGCACGGCGGATCGGCAGCGAGCGGAAGTTACATGCAGCTAGCAAAGTGCTAGCTGCGTGTAACAAAAAAAAAATTATGCAAATCAGCCCACCAGGGCCTGAGAACTCCTCCTGCGCGACATACCCCGAGCTCAGCTCGGGATTATCGCTCAGGAGGTTAAAGGACTTAAGAGGCCAATATGGTAAAAAAAAGTTAAATACCTCTTCAGTTTTATGATCGTTAGGGGACTCCATACGCATTCCCCCTTCCATTCCGCCGCGCTTGTAAATCAATTCCTAGACTCGTGGGTGTCCCGACCCGATCCCTCGGGTCGTCCTCAGCTGCCCCAACGAAGATGGACGCCAGGTAGGGCCACGGCTGCGCAGTTCTCACAGCCGCAAGTGCGGCTGCGCAGCTCTAAGTCCTCCTCCAGCTCCGACCTCATTACGGCAGTCTCGCGTGCTTTATGTACGCGAGACTGACGGTAATGAGGTTGGAGCTGGAGGTGGACTTAGAGCTGTGCAGCCACACTTGCGGCTGTGAGAACTGCGCGGCCGGACCTGGCAGCCATCTTCAGTGGGGCAGCTGAGGACGACCCGAGGGATGAGGACGACCCGAGGAATCGGGTCGGGACCCCCACGGGTCTGGGAATTGATTTACAAGCGCGGCAGAATGGAAGGGGGGATGCGGATGGAGTCCCCTAACGATCATAAAACTGAATAGGTATTTAACATTTTTACTATATTGGCCTCGTAAGTCCTTTAAGTCCGCAAGCAGACCCGTCTCTCTTACCACCCTCAGGCAAACGGGGCAAATGGGCAAGCGGGTCAGTCCAATCAGTGTACAGCAGTACACTGCACAGTAGCAAGCCACTGCTCTGCTCACAGTGGCAGCGGGTCAGTGGCTCTCGTAGATCCAAGCAGTTCACTCTATACTTCCGCCTATGTCATCAGCTGGGCGGGCCAGCCACGCATACTGCGTGCAGAGGGAGATGAGCGAGAAATCTACTGCAGACTATGCCTGCAGTTGAACACACACACTACGTACTGCACTTACTTATATAAGTTTGGTTTTTTGCACATCAAAAAACAATCCTGTTCCAGGGTTTCGGCAAAGCTTTCATCAGAGGAACCTTGTGTTGACGTATTTTCTAATTGTTTACTGTCATAAGGCACAGCATGACTATGGTACCCAGGAACATTTTGTGCAAACATTTGCCAGTAATATAATTGACTTTTTAGGACAGTTCCAGCAAATAAAACAAATGTACGCAATGGGTAATTCATCAATAAACTATACAGTATAATCCCTTTATAGTACTGGCCTACTAGTTTACTATATTAGAAGTTTACCATCAGGATTGGTCATACATTGTATAATCATAACCGTGCATGGTTGGGACCTGTGGACTGAGTTTACTATATCAGAATTTACTATAACAAGATTTTACTGTATCAAGTTTAGAAAGATGCATGAATTTTATGTAAAGTCACATGAACAACGTATAACTATACCGTGTGGCCATATGTGAGTTGTTAACGCTTCTTCAGTGCCCCATAAGCTTATTGGCCTATCTGCTTTGCCAACCACCTATCCATTAGGAAGGAAGAAAGTATTGGGGGGGGGGGGGGGGGGGGGTTGAGAATCAAAATTCCAGACAAAAGTACCATCACAATTTACCTCAATTCTGATGGCCTCACTCACATGATGTACAAATTGACAAGGTAATAAATCAAATAAATGTGAGTAAGTCAGAGTGGTGTCACAAACTGGTCAGAAATGCAAAACTGACTCTAAGTATCAAGTGATCAGGCTTAAAGGGGAACTGAAGTGAGAGGTATACGGAGGCTGCCATATTTATTTCCTTTTAATCAATACCAGTTGCCTGGCAGCCCTGCTGTTCTATTTCTCTGCAGTAGTATCTGAATAACACCAGAAACAAGCATGCAGCTAGTCATGTCAGATCTGACATTAATGTCAGAAACACCTGATCTGCTGCATGCTTGTTCAGGGGCTATGGCTAATAAGTATTAGAGGCAGAGGATCAGCATGGCTGCCAGGCAACTAGTATTGCTTAAAAGGAAATAAACATGACAGCCTCCATATACCTCTCTCTTCAGTTCCCCTTTAAGTTCAGGCATAAAAGTAGTTTAGGATTGAAGTTATAGGTCAAGGTTGGCAGCACACTGGACATCATCATTAACCAATCAAGATAGGCTTGAGCCTGGGAACAGGAGCCTGGAGCTGTGTTGCTTGGGCAACTGGTTGGTAATTGCCATAATTTTTTAAAATAAATAAACCCCTGTGAGTAGTTTCCAAGCTTGCCAACAGTCACCTAGTCTAGTCACCTGGGGTTTCTCTTTGTTTCATTTTCACATTTCAATAGCCAAATTCAAAAGCCGCAATTGTATCTGGTGAAAATTAATTCAGCAATGCAGAGATAATTTTATCTTTTACTCAAAATAAGATTCAGTGACTCATTGAGGCTCTAACCTTTCTTCTCATTGTCGGGAAAAAAAATTGTCTGAGCTGGACTTTGAACATGATTTGCCTAGCAGTCATTGCAAAATGCTAATAATGATGTTGCAGTGTTTTGTGGTTTATTTTAAGTATGTTTTTATTCTCTTCTACAGTTCTGTTCAGACATCATAAAGATAGAGGTGGAAGGTGAGGACAAATTTGTGTTTCTTGCGTAAGGATTTTGTGAAAGATGGTTAAATCCTTTTCTACACGCAAAGTTATGCATCCAGGGATGTGGAGGTTGCCATATTTATTCCCTTGCAATACCAGTTACCTGGGCATCCTGCTGATCCTCTGCCTCTAATACTTTTTAGCAACAGACCCTGAACAAGCACGCAGCAGACCAGGTGTTTGTCATTCTTGTCAGATCCGACAAGGTTAGCTGTTTGCACCTTTCTGGTGTGATTAGGACACTACTGCAACCAAATAGATCAGCCGGGCTGCCAGACAACTAGTATTGCTTAAAAAGAAATAAATATGGCAGCCTCCACATTCTTCTCACTTCATTTGTCCTTTAAATGTTACCCTGCTTTTCTTTATAATGCCAGTATATTAAAGGGAAGGTCCGAGGTGGTTAAAAAGCAAAAATATACTTACCGGGGGCTTCCTTCAGCCCCTTGCAGCCGTCCTGTGCCCTCGCCACAGCTCCACTCCACGCCGGTGGCCCAGGTTCCCCTCCGGTACAAAATGTCTCTTGCACGTCAGCGTGCGGCACACAGAGTTGCGCTGATGTCACCCGAACTGTACTGCGCAGGCGTACTGCAGTAGTTCTGCGCCTGCACAGTATAGTCCGGATGACTTTAGTGTGACTCCGTGGGTCGCACGGTGAAACGCAAGTAGATGCCGACCTGGCGAGGTCGGCATCTGCGCCGGAGGGGACCGGGAGCCACCAGAGCTGCGGTGAGGTCACAGGACGGCTGCCAGGGGCTGGAGGAATTTTGCTTTTTAATCATCTCGGACCTGTCCTTTAAATACATGGAGGGCAGTCTGATTCTTTTCCAAACTACATAATACTTTACGGTATCTGACAGCTTTGGATGAGCTTTCTTTGCATTTTTTATGCAATAACTAATAATAATCAATAGACTACTGTCTTCCCAGTTGTACAATGTTTACTTCAGGCGGGGATTTAATCTAAGAGGAATCTTACAAGAAACACAGGACTTGCTGTGTCTTTTAGAACTAGATTTTCAAAATCCAGAGATGTGCCATTTAGCTGCACATAGCCCCTTTTTATTTTTCATCCCTGTTCTGCCCAGTCTAGTTTTGTGCTTAGTTAACCCCTTCAATACCAGCACACTCTGGCCACATTATGGACCAGAGACTGCTGGTACCAGAAACTGCACTGAATCATTGCTACCACCGTTCATGCTACACACCTTTTGCCTCAGGCCACCCACTCTGCCCTTTCTATGACGGCAGAGCTCTGTAAGCTAGTCAGGAGTCCATTTCATTGGCATTGGCTCACATTGATGACAGGGTCAGGAGCCAATGAAATCAGATGACCGGCTCACGGAGCTCTGCTGTCATACTGACAGCAGGGTGAGTGAGCGGTGGCAGGGAGAGAGGGCAGCAGTGAGTGAAATCTACGCCCTGACAGGAATAACAGCATCCAAACAGGGTGTAGATTTTAATCACTGTCGTCCAAAAGCACCTAGAGATTTCTTTGCAGAGGCTGCAAATGGCTTTTTGTTGGCTAGTAAAGGTGCGTACACACGCACTACTGTAAGGAACGGCGGGTCCTAAGACGTCAATCCAACAGTTGGAATGACTTCTTATCAGTCTTATTAGATTTTTGGACAATAGCAAAAGTTTTTTTCCTGTTGTTTCAACTAGTTCCACAATAAAAGTTGTTTGACAATTGCGCTGCATAAAAGACCGCTGTTGAGCGTGTGTATGGGGCTTTTGTTGTTTCACCTTGTTTCACAACAAAAGTTGTGAAAGCATAAAAGACCGCTGTTGAGTGTAGGAATGAAGCCCGGTATTCTGGGTTATGTGCTTATCACTTCAGAGATAAAACTGGGGATGATACATAATGTAATGCCTGGTATACACCATGCAATTTTCCCTCAGATCAGTTACTGATCAAGAAAAGGATCTATTTTGTGCAGTACTGATCTCAAAATCAATCCCTTTCTTGATCGGAAGCAGATCAGACATGCTGGGATTTGATTGACCTGAAATTGTATGGTGCATACCCAGCGTAAAGCTACACACAATGCAATTTCCCATCAGATAGATGAGTCGAATTGATGATTTTTGACAGGTCAGATCTGATTTCCTATTGTTTTTCTGATCGATTTGCATAGTAATCAGAAAATCAATCAGAAAAACGTTCAGAAATCCGGTCGGATCTGTTGGAAATTATCTATCGACCCATCTATCTGATGGGAAATTGCTTGGTGTGTACCAGGCTTAAGGCTAGGAACCCACTAGGGTTATTTTGGCACCTTCTGGGATCGCCAGCGATTTACAAAATTACTTTGCGAATGTAGGTGAGTGGGGGGTGAACCCATTAGTATGATTGTGATTAGGGGTAATCGCAAGATCTGTAGCATTTTGAGCGATCAATGCAAAGTATATAAGTGCTGCAGAAATCGCTTATCGAAGCAATTTTTTGGCGCTTTGGGGAGCTGAGCGATTAAGCTTTTAAAAAAAAGGGGTCTCTGTATTTCCTTTTCCATCTGTAGCTCCACCCTTAAAGGAAGAGTTAACAAGCGCTTCTCTGATTAGTCATAGAGAAGCACGTATGACCTCATTTTTTAGGGGCATGATGCAGATGGAAGCCGGACGCCTGGTAAGTATAATAAAGTTTTATGCAAAAAAATTACATGAATCTCTAATCAGAAGCACTGTACAGCGCTTCCAAGCATCAGGTAAACGCGAGCACAATCGTCCTAGGAAACGCTGAACACAGCGATGCAGCAATTTAAATTTTTGATTCCTAGTGGGTTCCTATCCGAAGAGTCCTTCGTGCCTCAACCTAGAAGAAAAGAAATGTACGGTTTTCCACTTTTTATCCACTTTGAAAATGGAGAATTGACTGAACTAATTTATCTCCATTTTTTGGCAACATTTTCTGTTTCCAACTTTATAAATATGGTGATAATCACAAAATAGCTATAAATTATGTAGTTCTGGTAATATAGCAATATTGTTAAAAAACTGAGACATTTTCTGCTTATCTCTACTTTTCTAAAAACTGAGATAGGCAAAATATCATAAAAACTGCTTTTTAATCATTTTCACAGTTTTTCATATCACCACAATTATAAATAGGCCAAATAGTATTAAAGTGCGTATGTAAAGACATGATAGATGCTTCAGTTACTGCTCCGTATTAAATATTCCATTCCTGGTTTGTTTAATACTATGTAGTAATTTACTTAACCGTATATGGGTGCAGTCCTTCATGCATAAAACAAACATATGGATTTGTGTCTAGGGCCTGAAGATGCAAAAAGTGAACACCAAGAATTGGCATTAAACACATCAGAGCTTACGAAGTGTGAATGGTGCTGTGCGCGAAAACTTCCGGTGGTGTTTTTCCAAAGTACACCTTCGCAATGTCAGAAACTGCGATCACTATTCAAGATGACCAAGCAGAATAATGTTGGATGGTATGATTCCAAGGCTCCAAGTAAGTGCACACAAGAACATAGGAAATAAGAGCACATCTACATGCCAAATGGCAAGTTGCTAGTAATGTGTTTAAAGGACACCTGAAGTGAGTGGGAAATGAAGGCTTTTTTTAGATTTTGTTCCTTTTTAGTCCAGGGGTCCCCAACCCCTGGGCCGCTGCCCACTACTGGGCCTCAGGCTGTTCTGAGCTGGGCCGTGCTGTCATCACAGTGCAGAGAGAAGTGTCACTGAAGTTTGCTGGAAGCCTTAGAGAAGAGCCATCTGCAGCCATTGTTACTGCTGCCACCTAGTGTCTGTACAGACAGAAACCATGCTGCATTACAAATAAGACACCAGGTGGCAGCAGCGAGGATGACTGGGACGCTTCGGTCTCTTGCCAGCCACAGAGTTCAGTCCGCAGGAGGTCAGCAGCTGATGCTGGAAGTGAGTGTGGGAAGAAGGGAAGTGAGTGTGGGGAGAAGGGAAGTGTGTGTGGGGAGAAGGAAAGTGTGTGTGGGGAGAAGGGAAGTGTGTGTGGGGAGAAGGGAAGTGTGTGTGTGTGTGTGTGTGTGTGTGTGTGTGTGTGTGTGTGTGTGTGTGTGTGTGTGTGTGTGTGTGTGTGTGTGTGTGTGTGTGTGTGTGTGTGTGTGTGTGTGTGTGTGTGTGTGTGTGTGTGTGTGTGTAAGAGGGTAAAGGGGCTGTAGGAAGGGTAAAAGTTAGGGGAGGCAGATGAGGGGAGGAAATTATTGTGTCAATAGATAAGGAATCCCAGGCACTACCCCCCTTCACACCACCTGTCACACCAAATGTACCTTATGTTGGTGGCTTATGCAGCTGCCCCAGTGCAGTGCAAAGACATCTTGCACCCACCCAGTCCTTGGAATAATTGCCTAATGCTGAAGCGGTCCTTGGGTCAAAAAAGGTTGGGGACCACTGTTTTAGTCAATGCGAATTGCCCGGCTATCCTGCTGATCCTTTGCCTCCAATACTTTTTAAGCCTTATGCTGGGAATACACCATGAGTTGTTTTTTTTTTTTTGGGCAAATGGGTGGCTCGATAGATCATTTCTGACAGGTCCAAACTGATTTTGGCATTTTTCTGATCACTATTCTCATAGAAGTGAATGGAAATCAATTGGGAAGATGACCAGAAAATTGATTGGCCAGAAAATTTGCTGAAAAACTCATTGTGTATTCCCAGCATTAGACCATAAACAAGCATGCAGACCAGCTGTTTGTCTGGATTTGCTGCATGAAGAAAGATCAGCAGGGCGCCGGGCAACTGGTATTGTTTTAAGGTAATAAATATGTCATCCTTCATATTCCTCTCACTTCAGTTGTCCTTTAAATGCACAGGGCAGCCAACACTGCCGATCACATCAGAGGGGTTGCAGGATTATCAGCAGTCAGGCCTGGCTTTTGGCTGGCTAGCACATAAGCTTACCATAATTCAATACATTTGCACTAGGGATGATCAACGAGATGCAAATCATGCTCAGTTAATGCCGGATTATTCAAATATGTATGCAAAAGTCTTCAGCTTCAAAATCCCAAGCAGCTTTGTCCGATTGATCCATTTTTAAGTTTATTTGAAACTTGAAACTGATGCTGGTGTAACATATAACCTTACACCATCCAAATAAATGTACTGAGAAAAATTGAAGGCATCGGCGTCAGTAGGGTTACAAGCATGCACATCATGATGTTAGAACCCCTGAAGTGTAGGTACAGTCTCTTAAAGAGAAACTCCAACCAAGAATTGAATTTTATTCCAATCAGTAGCTGATACCTCCATTTACATGAGAAATCTATTCCTTTTCTCAAACAGACCATCAGGGGCGCTGTATGGCTGATATTGTGGTGAAACCCCTCCCACAAGAAGCTCTGAGTACCGAGGTACTTCTGGCAGTTTCCTGACTGTGAACCTTGTTGCCTTGTGGGAAATGGCTGTTTACAGCTGTTTCCAAGTGCCAATAAAAGCAAGCAGCAGCTAAATCACCTGCCCACAGTAAAAATGTCACCATGTGATAAATGTCAGAATGTAAATCAGGGATTTAAAAGATTTTACAATGGGCAAACACTGACTAAATCATTTATACATCATAATTGTAAAAAATTAAGCACTTTTTTATTACATTATTTTAATTGGAGTTCCTCTTTAAAGAGAAACTCCAACCAAGAATTGAACTTTATCCCAATCCGTAGCTGATACACCCTTTTACATGAGAAATAGAATGATTTTCACAAACAGACCATCAGGGGGCGCTGTGTGACTAATTTTGTGCTGAAACCCCTCCCACAAGAGGCTCTGAATACCGCGGTACTCTGGGCAAACTGCCACAATGTAACAATGTTCACAGACAGGAAATGGCTGTTTAAAGCTGTCTGTAACAGCCAGAGCAGCTAGAAACAGCTACATAACTTGCCCACAGTAACAATGTCACCCTGTAATACATGTCAGAATGTGAATCTGGGAGAGGAAAGATTTTACAATGAGCAAACACTGACTAAATCATTTATACATAATAATTGTGAAAATGAAGCACTTTTTTTAATTAAATTATTTTCACTGGAGTTCCTCTAAGTCACAGAGCTGGTGGTAAAATCAGAGGATAAAAACAGCACAGAAGTAAATAAACATTTTGTAAAGGAAGTCTACGGTAGCACTTCTATATTCATCTCACGTCAGCCATGGCACAGCGGGAAAAGGATTTAACTTGTGTAATAATAGAACTTGACAACATTTATTCAATATTTCAAGAATATTTAGGAGTTCTGCTTCACCTTGGAAACTAGTTCAGATTCTGTATTGCATCTGCTCAAGAATAAAATATGACTTCTTGAGTGGTGCTGACAGAGCAGAGTTAAGTAGTGAAGCTTTTAGGTCTGAACATCTGGCACACTTTAATGTAAAGCTGCCTTTCTTCAGTTTGGTATTAGGAACCCATTCATGCCTGTCAGGGTGGGTGAAGTGTAACTGCTCCTCTACAAAACCTATTCAAACATATTTCTTACCACTGTTTGAAGTCTACATTGTGTAACTCTATAGGGTCTTTTCCCCTTCTGTTTAACCCCAGAAATGTGAACTGGCTTTCAAATAATAAGAGACATTTATTACATAAATTAGACCCAAAGTAAATTGTAAGTCTTCATCTTTTGTGGAGCTTCTAAATTGATTTTCCACAGCACATTGGTGTATTGCTGCAGTACTACTGATGCAATGGTGTGCAGCCGCCTGTTGCGACTATCCCTTCCCTCCTGGAAGTGCCACAACATTATCCCAACTGCCCAGTACTCCCACAGTTTCACATTTGAACATTGTTTGCAGCTGCAGGTAGTTCTCTTTACATCTTGTCTTCTTCTGCTGTCAGTTGACCTAGAGCAAAAGCAGAGGTGTGCAAGCCTGCTCTCCCTGGTAGATAAACGTGCCACCATCAGTGTTTACAGTGCCCCCCTTCAAATGCCTACAGTCTTCCCCTGTTAGTCACAGACAGCTCCCACTCGTATTAACAGGTTCCCCTGCAACACTCACATTCTGCTTCCAGAAATCACAGCCCTAGACGTTACAGGCAGCCCCCAGCATTCATAGGAACCCCATAAAGACATGCAGCTAACCAAACATCACATACATAGATTGCTCCTTTCTCCCAGCAGTCTAATGCATCCTTCAGCAGGCACAAGTGGCTCATTACGGCAGTCGCAGTGCTCCCCTATTTTTAATCTCAATGAGCTCGCTCACGTGGCTCCTTATCTCTGTCTCATAATGTCCTATCCCCTCCCTCCCCCCAAATCCTTGTGAGCCCCACCATTCAATTTTAATACAAGTGTCTGATAGGATGAAGGAACTCAGAACATTTTAAAAGATTAGGAGGTACATAGTTTTGACAGCTCTCCCCCTCATTCCTAGACCACAGTGCTGCTTTGCCCTTACTTGCAGATAGTATAGCGGTCAATTAATTTGTTAAATATATTGTATGACCTTATAAATGTTATCCAAATTTCTCATATCACTAGAATGTCTTTTCTTCCCTTTCCTAGATTTAATAGAACAGTTCATTGTTATAATCTTTGAGAAACCTCTCACTGTGGAAGAAAATGCTTTTTTTGAAAATATTTTAAGTGAAATCGGTAACAGAAATGGAAACCCAACCTTTTTTTCAAAAATTGTCTTTGATGAAGCCAACCGAAGACTTGTTGCATTTACTCAACATTTAGAAGAAAATTCGCCTCGCAGTTCAACTCCGAAGGACCACGCAACAAAAAATGTAATGTATATTTATAACAAGGATTTGCACTCTCAATTTGCATTGTGTTTTTAAACTGAAATTAAATCTGAAAATGACTGCGTGGTGTACAGTTAATTTGAAATATCCACTGGCAATTTTAACCTTCTTATTGTATGCTGCGGGTAGTTTCTACAGCATCAGATTACTGATACTTGTGTGCTTGTAATGCAGGTTGTATCAGAAACACGAATGAAGCTACGGAATTCTACAGCTCAGATGCAGTTTTTTGATGATAACGAAGGTGATGACACACACAGTGTCTTTGTTGGTCCCATTGAAAAGTAAGTCTTGTAATTGTTTAATATTTAGTAGTCGTGTGGACACCCTCTGTGTTGTGCCCAAGCCAAACACATTTCAAGAAAAACATACTTACCAAACCAGAGGGAAGCCTCTGGATACAGTAGAGACTTCCCACATCCACCTGCTGCTCACTGGAACCCTCAGAACGATAGGGCTGTGCTTTTCTTCTGGCACGAGTGCAGCCACGTTGCACCATACTTGCACAGTTGCAATAGAGCCGTGTTCGTGCCAGAAGAGGACCGTGGCTTCGATCTTCATTCCGAATAAGCTGTTCTATGGGAAATCCACGCTTGGCAACAGAGGATGGCATGGGAACGCCTCTATAGGCTCTAGTGGCTTCCCTCTACTTAGGTATGTACAGTTTGTGTAATTGTACTCAATTTCCACCTTGGGTACCCTTTGATAAACACTCCTGGATTGTTAGGGTAACACGGCGAGCGCAGTACAGACACATGCCTTGCCTATAGTCCCCTCATGAAACAGCTTTAACATGTGAATTTGAAAATAGTGTTGGCCTTCACTTCACATTCAGGTCCAGCACCCGTTAATTCCGCTAAGCTGAAAAGACGAGAATATTGCTGGCAGTTTCTGCTTTCAAGTGGCTTTTTAGCCATCCATTGTTGTCCATTCTCATTTGTTGAGATCTGTGTTTCAGTGTGAATATTTCCATTTTAACAGAATCCTGGAAATCCAATGGAAAACCAGTGTAAGGCTCCCTGCACACTGCAAATCCGATTTTGATTTTTCCTCAATGCTATCAACAGAAAAACGCATAAAAAAACGCAGCATGCGTAACAATCGGAAATCGGCATTGCATGTAAAACTTTTAAAAATTGGAATCGCGTGCGGGGGGCCTAACATGGACACCAGTTGAACTCCCTTGAGCACTTCAATGGAATTTGAATTCAGCTTCCAAATTAAAACATTGGTACTAATTAATCCTAATTGTAGCTGAAAATGCTTGTCAGATCAGTCCACTGTTCTCCCTATGCAGGTTTACACCACGTTTCCTGACTTCACATCCCTAGCTCATGCCTCTTTTCTTGTTGTAATAATTGCATTAGTTTAAAGCAGAAGCATGGTGTTGTCAAGGCAATGCTGGGCATGTCTTAAAGGGAATATCCAGGCAAAAAAAAAAAAGTTTCACTTACCTGGGGCTTCTACCAGCCCCATGCAGCCATCCTGTGCCCTTGTAGTCACTCATTGCTGCTCCAGTCCCCTGCCGCCAGCTAGTTTCGTTTTTGCCGACCTCTGGGTCGGCAGGCCGCATTGCTTACATTTTTTGGCATTCCCGCTGGTGCAGGAACATTAACGCATACATTTTTTGGCGTTAGTGATGCAACGCTAACAAATTTTTGCGTTACACCGCTAACGCAAAAAAATGTATGCGTTAATGTTCCTGCACCAGCGGGAATGCTAAAAAATGTAAGCAATGCGGCCTGTCGGCAAAAATGAAAATAGCTGGCGGCGGGGGACTGTAGCAACAGTGAGTGACTGCGAGGGCACAGGATGGCTGCATGGGGCTGGTAGAAGCCTTGGGTAAGCGATTCTTTTTTTTTTTTTTTTTTTTTGCCTGGTAATTCCTTTAAAGGGAACCAGAGAGGAACGTTCCTAAAAAACAGAAAAAGCTTTTATACATACCTGGGGCTTCTTCCAGCCCCATAAGCCTGGATCGCTCCCACGCCGCCATCCTCCGCTTCCTGTATCGGCGGTACCGGGTCCCGTCACTTCCGGCGGACGCGGCCAATTGTCCGCATCACAGGGGCTCCCTCCATACATGTACATACACATGCGGCTGCGCAGTAGGCAGCCTCACGCGTACGTGTAATGGAGGGAGCCCCGTGTGATGCGGACAATTGGCCGCGTCTGCCGGCTGACAGGCGGTAATGACGTGGGTGCGATCCATTCGTATGGGGCTGGAGGAAGCCCCAGGTATGTATAAAAGCTTTCCCCCAACGTCTCTGGTTCCCTTTAAGAAAGAATACTAAAGGAAGTAATGGGTGTCATCTTTTGCTAATTACAAAAAAAGGTGGTGACATAATGAAGAATATGAAAAATCATATTCTCTTTGTGGCTGTTCTCCATATTTCCTTTTTTTATGCAACCTAGTTGAGATCTGTCTAAAGCTCCTTACTTCCATGGTTTTGGTGCTTCCTTTCCTTAAACCAGTGGTAGCCATCTTTGGGCCAGGGGCCATGTCACTGATCTTGAGATAACTAGGGGGGTGAACTAGAAAAATTAGAACACAATTTTTTAACAGGAAATAAAATGTATATGTGTGTTGCAGTCAGCATTTCCCATTCAGTCTACAATCAAGTCCAGGCCCATGCCTCTGTTCTTCCTCTTCTTCCATTGGGGCTAATGTGGCTATTCTTTGTAGTCCCATGGTAATCACTATAGAACTACACAAAATGGCTGAAATTTTCCAGTGTACCGAGTATACACTTCGGTCGGCCATTTCTTTGTAGTTCTATGCTAATTCCTATGGGACTATGGTCCTTTTAACCGCTTAAGCCCAACTGGACGAGATTTCTCGTCCAGTTGGGCTGCGCGCACTCCCGCGGGTCGCGCGCGCGCCCGCGGGCTCCCCCGTGCGCGCCCCCGCTGCTGGCCGCTAGCCCACCGATCAGTGAAAGGGATTATAAATCCCTTTCGCTGATCGGACCCCCCCGGAGAAAAGCCGACAGCGTCTCTTCAGACGCTGCGGCTTTTCTGAGCTCTGGTCTCCTTTCTTCTGCCTGGGAGCGAGATCGATCGCTCCCAGGACTTTTTGATTCTGGCCATCTTGTGGCCAAATAGCAAATTACACCTTAAAAAAAAAAGTTTTAAGAATAAACCTATAAATATATTTAAAAAAAAAACCCTGTTTACCTCCCACACCAAAAAATACCCACATACAAGTTTAAATTAACTAAAAAAAAAAAAAAAATTACAATAAAAAAAAAAAAAAAACATAAATAGTTACCTAAGGGTCTGAACTTTTTAAATATTCATGTCAAAGGAGTATATCAATATGATTTAATAAATTATGGGCTTCTAAACAGTGATGGACGCAAAACGGAAAAAATGCACCTTTATTTCCAAATAAAATATTGTCGCCATACATTGTGATAGGGACATAATTGTAACGGTGAAATACCCGGGGCATATGGGCAAATACAATACGTGAGTTTTATTTATGGAGGCATGTATTCTTTTAAAACTATAATGGCTGAAAACTGAGAAATAATGAATTTTTTCCATTTTTTTCTTATTCTTCCTGTTAAAATGCATTTACAGTAAAGTGGCTCTTAGCAAAATATACCACCCACAGAAAGCCTAATTGGTGGCGGAAAAAACAAGATATAGATCAATTAATTGTGATGAGTAGTGATAAAGTTATTGGCAAATGAATGGGGGGTGAAAGTTGCTCGGATGTAAAAAAAATTTCAACCCTTCGGGCTTAAGTGGTTAATGACCATAGGCTTTTTTTTTTTTTACTTACCGATCACTGTGATTGACTCACAGTGATCAGGAGGTCAGAAGCCAGTGAAAACTGCTCCTGACCAATAGGAGGAAGCTCGGCTGTCACATGACAGTTGTTTACTTCCTCCTGAAGCAGCAATTGGCTCAGGACCACGGTAAGGTGCAGAGAATCTACACCACATCAGAGTTAGAGAGCTGCAGATGAAGCATAGATTTTACTTACTGAGGTCCCGAACCAGTTTTAAGCTCAGTATTTTGTAGGAATGTGTTACTGCTGATTTGTACAGAACCATTATCTTCATTGGCACATAAATGCATGATTTCTGTGTCAATGAAGATGTACCTAAAACTTATTCCTTAAAGGATACCCGAACTGACATGTGACATGAGATAGAGATGTGTATGCACAGTGCCAAGCACACAAATAACTATGCTGTGTTCCTTTTTTTTCTTTCTCTGCCTGAAAGAGTTAAACATCAGGTATGCAAGTGGCTGACTCAGTCCTGACTCAGACAGGAAGTGACTACACTGATAAGACATTCCAACTATAAAACACATTCCTAGCAGAAAATGGCTTCTAAGAGCAAGAAAGAGATAAAAAGGGGAATTTCTTATCAGTGAGGGTCACACTGTAGTCACTTCCTGTCTGAGTCAGGACTGAGTCAGCCACTTACATACCTGATATTTAACTCTTTCAAGCAGAGAAAGAAAAAAAGGCACAGCATAGTTATTTGTGTGCTAGGTACTGTACATACCCATGTCCATCTCATCATGTCACATATCTCGAGTATCATTTAAGGTAAAGCAGATTCTTACAGCAAGGGCAGAATCTAATTTAGGTCTTCTATCCTGCCATCAAATGTAATTACTATTATCAGATATGCAGTTATGCAGTTCTGATTTATGTTTAATGAAAAGTATTTCCCTAATTTACTAGTTTTGGAAGTTTATGTAGACATGTTGTATTTGACTCTTTTATTCTTTCTTTCCAGGTTAATTGTATATCCTCCACCTCCTGCAAAAGGTGGGATCTCAGTCACCAATGAGGATCTCCATTGCCTCAACGAAGGGGAATTTTTAAATGATGTGATCATTGATTTCTACTTAAAGTGAGTTATTTCATGTTCATTTTTTTATCCATAAGGATTTCATAAAGCAAATCGTTTTAGCAGTATTAGGCAGTTCAGGTCCCTTAAAGTGTTCTTGAGATGGCAGATACAGCAGTATTTATTCACACTTGGGACTTCCACCAGCCCCATGTGGCCCGTGAACTCCATTGCTGTCCTCTCTGGCCGCTCTGTTCTCCCATGGTCACCCCCATCACTATTTTGATCAGTTGTGCTCTTCTGTGCATTCCTGTACACATGCCCACCCTCTGTCGCTCTCCTCCAGCCGGGGGCATCCCCAGGTGTGGGAACATCGGGGGGGGGGGGGGGGGGGAATGGAGCTGCCGGGGGAGGACTGCGAGGCAGCCCATGGACCAGGGCTGTGGAGTCAGTACAAAAATCATCCGACTCGACTCCTCAGTTTATCTTTTTGGCACCACCGACTCCAGGTATTCAAAATGGCTCCAACTCCTCGACTCAGACTCCTTAGTCTAATACTTACCCGGGCTGTGGATTTGGTACAAAAATCACTCCTCAGTTTATGAAACCACTGACTCCTGCCGCCGGCAGTGCAGAGAATAGATTGGAACGGCAGCGCTTGGATCCATTAGTAGGCGAGTCTGTGGCTGCTGCATTTATTCCTCCCCGCTGTGCACAGAATCAGTGTGGGGAGGAGGGGGATGCTGGGGGGAAGATCTAGCCAGAGAACACCAGATGGCCCCTGCCAGTAACAGGAGTCTCTTAATTTACAAGTTTACAATATAAAAATCGCAGAAATCAAATCGTGGACACTACAATACATCTGTTATGTAAGTACAGCAGGTATTTATCTACTTACATATGTGTTTTTTTTTTGGGGGGGGGGGAGGGGGGGGGCATTTTATACTAAATTGGACTAAATGAGCGGTACTGTAATTGGGGGTAGAGAAATAAACAGCCTCTTACTTTTAAAGACCATGCTTCCTGCAAAATAAATGCAGGGGTTCCTCAAGATAACAACATTGTTTGCAGGGGTTCCTTGAGATCTAATTTGCAGTGTTCCTCTAGGGTACAAAGGTTGAGAAAGGCTGCTGTAGATACTTGGGGAGCATACCGTGAACTGGTACAGCAAACATTTTTGATGGTTGAAATCTTTATGCCTTTGCTTATTTAGCAGTAAGTGAGGTTCATTTAATGTTACACTGGTTGCCGTTGATGCACTGCTTGATTAATGCTTGACCAAAAATAATTTGGGCATAGTATTGGCCATTTTTCAGATGACTTTGGATGACACATGCTAGTGTAACAGTGAATATAGTTGCCGCACACTGACCCCCGGACATAACTGGCAGATGTCAGATATGTTACATAACCGCACTCCTCTCCATGCACGAGCACGGCCGCGCCTGTGCAGTAAGCTGTACAAAGCTTGTCAAGCAGTTCATCTGTTCTCACAAGTCTCGAGTTCTCAGCCACAAAAAGCGTTTCATTACCTATAACTACTGATCAATGAGAGTTCCCACTGAAGTTTGTCTGCAGAATCTTTTAGAGCCGTTTGTTAGCTGTTGGGATTTATTATTGGTTTTATATAGTGCCAACATATTACACAGTGCTGGACAATAAAGTTACAGAAAATAACGGGTGACCATGGACAATACAACACAAGCAATAAGCAGTAAGATAAATGCCAGATCGCGCACTGTAGTAGTCCCAATTCAAGTTCTGTGGACAGGATGCACGATCAGTAGGATACACAGGGAGGGAGGGCCCTGCCAAAGTAGCTGAATAACCATTATCATTCACCTGAGACAGTCAAAACTTTATACCAGGATGTGTAACCTTTTAAACCAAAATAAGGAACTGGGAATGTAGAAAAGTGCTCTTTACAATTAGAGCTATATACATGATTGTTTAACTCTGATTAGTAATGCCCCAGAGTGACATTTGCTAATCAGTGGTGATGTTTATAAAGACATTTACAGTGTTCCGGTTCTCATATCTGTGGATTTTAGGATTGTCCACTGAATGTGGCTGTGGTGCTGGAGTGATAAAAGTCTAAGTGTGCAGGCACTGTATACTATCTCATCACAACCTCAGAGTTTTATTATAAAATGCATATACTTTTTTTCCTGTGTCTGAAACATTATTTGCAGTTACTTGCTCTTCTATTCAAGTATATACTTAAAACAGAATGGAAAAAGCAGTCAGCTTTTTTCCCTGGCGCTGTAGTGTATTTTAACTACTATACCAAAGCTTAGATACTTGGAGGCAGGTTTCTTGTCATATGGATAAAGAAAACAAGAAACTACATTTTCTGTTTACTCCAAGTGAAAAATAGCTGAGCATTGAATTGTTCAGTGACCATTATACAGTGCATGTCCTGTGTGCTTGAATGTTGCGTGCTCTGCACTGCCACCTAGTGAAAACAAAGGGTGGTGCCGTTTACAAAGTGAAATGATTTATTGGGAAACAATTGTTCCTTCTTATTAATACATGTTCTGGCTTTAAATATATAAGATTTTTGCTACACTCACTCTCACTCTCACACTCACTCACTCTCACACTCTCTCTCTCTCTCTCTCTCTCTCTCTCTCTCTCTCTCTCTCTCTCTCTCTCTCTCTCTCTCTCTCTCTCTCTATTTGTATTGCCCATCAGGATCGAGTTTGATCCTGTGGGTGACCCTGCAGGTAATGAGCGCTGTACATATGGATCTCTCTGGTATACCAGAGCAATACATAACTCAGTTGCCCCAGTAAGGGGAGAAGGGCTGTCATTTAAAGATCCAAGTAGAAGAACATGTTACCCTGTTCTAGCATTCCACCCAGTCATCCGAACATTTAGCCACCACAAAGACCGTATCCTATTTACGGACATAAGTACAGGCGGTTCATGGGTTACGGACATCTGACTTACGGGCAGTGTCGTCATTGCAAATGGTGAATGGCTGAGCAGCTGACCCGAGCAGAGACCTCACAAGGTGCCAGTCAAAAGTGTTAAGGGAACAAGACATCGCTAAGCAATAGAGAAGCTGAAAAAAGCCACTATGCAGCTTCGAGCTACGAGGGGCATTTCTTCAGTAAGTAGTATTACTTACTGAACTATTGTACATTCTAAAAGTTGGCAGAAGGCTCCACTGGCATAAATAGGGCACATTTAGCTCATGGGGCACAACATGGCAGAGAAATGCACAGGAATCCTTTCGCATTGAGAAATATGTAAAAGAAAATTCTTGACTCTAACCTGGTTGCTTATGCAATGATTAATATTTTTTTTTTAACTCCTCTGCTCAAGCAGACTTATTTGATCCCTACTTGTACACTTTTCTTCCCCATAAGTAAAAAAGATTTTTTTTATTGCTGTCCCTGAGTGTGGATAAGAATTGCTTCCACGCTGTTGTTGGTTTCATGTTTTCTTACAGTGACATTCGGGCTGAAATTAGTACATCAAAGCCCTGATATCATTATTATAGGGAATTAAGGCATTTCTTTCTCACAGGGAACACAGAGGGCAGTAACAGAAGTCCCAATTACTACGCTAAAGGATTTAAACCCTAATTTAAAATCACAAAGTCAGGTTTACGGATTGTTTGTTCATGGTAAAAGATAAAATAAAAACTTTAGGAATATATGCAATGAAAATGTTATTGTATAACACTAAATACAATCTGTGTTGTGTGACCTCTCTCGTTCCTTTTTTCCCAATCCAGGTACTTGGTGCTTGAGAAACTTCGCCAGCATGCTGATAGAATCCATATCTTTAGTTCGTTTTTCTACAAAAGACTCAATCAGAGAGAGAGGAGGAACTTGCAGGACACTGCCAATTTGACGTAAGTGTAAATCGAGCACCATCATTGGTTGATTTTGCTACTTGCAGAAAACTCCTGTGCAGTGTGTCGTATGGTATATTCCAAGATCTTTTATGACACATTTTCATTTAGAAAGCTGAAATGCAGTTTTCCAAGGAACACACTCAAATTACCAATGCACAGAGCTGCATGCCTTAGTGCAGGGCTTTCCAATCCTGTCCTCAAGTACCACCACCAGTGCACGTTTTGTGGAAATCCACACAAGCAGTTTATCAGCTCTGCTGAGACACAAATTCCCTCCCCTGGGAATGTTTCTGGTTTCCTGCAAAACATGCACTGTTAGTGGTACGTGGACAGGGTTGGGAAGCCCTGCTTTAGTGCAGCCAGGTACATTCTGGTCTCTGATGACTAATGGGAATAAATGGGCTTGCAGGATGGGCTGTATCAGGCTGAAAAAAGTGTAGTTTTAGAGCAGCATTCCACATTTATTCCAGTGTAGGCAGTGGGAACAAATTAAGTCTAAGATGCCTTTACAGTCTGTAGAAGAACCCCAAAAAATTGTAAAAACTATACTTTCAGTTGGCAAGTAGTAACATAATCTGATCATTTTTTTTGCTTGCAACTTCAGTCTTATCAGTTAGGCCCGGTTCACGCTGGACGGTTGAAAAACAAATCCGTGTAATTTATTTGACATCCGTTTTTGCTCTGTTCAGTTAGTGTGCGGTCACTGTGACGCATCAGTCACTCTGGGACTATCATAGTCTCCCTAAATTTGCAGTCCATTTGGCAGAACGTGTCAAACGGATTTGTTTTAATTAAGTAATGTGAACTGATCGTATTGATAAACATAGGATCCGTTCACCTCAATTAGGATCCGGGCCATTTACACCGTTTTCTTGTGCTACTGTGAAATGGGCCTTAGCATCCAAGTGAACTGGGACTTTGTGTTATTAACCCTTCCAGTAACGTTATATCATTTTTTTATGCTAGAATTCCTTATGCTGTGTTTAATCTTTTAGAGCAGAGATGCAATTTGGCATTTGATAACACTTTGTCTTTTTGTTGCTATGGAAAAAAAAGTAAAAATAAGTGTGTTTATGGCTTTTATTTCTCCCCAGGCTGCAGCAAAGGCGCCATGGAAGGGTTAAAACCTGGACTCGGCACGTCGATATCTTTCAAAAAGACTTCATTTTTGTTCCGCTTAATGAAGCGTATGTAAAATCTTACAAAGTAAATCACAAACTACATTGCTTGCTCATTTAAATGTAATGAAATCCTGCGAGATTAAATATATATTGTCAGCTATAAAGCAACTGCTTAGTGTTCTGATACCCGCTCACGTGACTTCATAACACTGCTCAAGGCTGGAGATGCCATGCATATTTAACCTTCATTGTTTCTTTGTACATTAAGCAAAGAAGGATGATGCAAGAAAGTAATGATTTTATTCTAAGTTGGGGTTTAATTGCAGTGGTAACTGAAAGATTTCTTTGCACTCTGTATTATACTCTAATATACACACACACACACACACACACACACACACACACACACACACACACACACACACACACACACACACACACACACACACACACACACACACACACACAGCCCTTAATGTGGTGAAGGACGCTTGGGGAAGTCAGGAGTGCTATGTGAGGGGAGCAGCCTGCCGTCTACCGGTGGCGCTCGCTTAGCTCCGCAGCAGTCCCAGATCTCCGCAGTGTGTCCTGAAGAGAGTGTAGAGAGAGAGAAGGGATAGCTAAGAGAGTGTAGAAGAAAGAGAGAGAGCCAAGGCAGGGAGAGAGACAGAGACAGAGGCAGAGTATTTTTGGGGTGCAGATTACAGTTAGTCCGAATAGAGAACATCCCTGTGGGAAATCGCCAGGTGGGCCACCCCACGCGGATCTTCAGGGCTGGGTGGTAGTGCAGGCTGACCTGGTCCGCGGCAGTGGCAGGGGTAGACCCTGGGTGGCCGAGCAGGCTGGGGGGCTGCGGCTGGTGGAGGCTGTGGCTGGTGAAGACCCTCTCTGGATTCCACGTGGGAGGCCCAGCAGGAAGCGGTGGTGGTCAGGCCTCCAGCATGTGGGGAGTCCCACATGCTCCGGACTGGCTTCCTGGACTCATAGGCCCCATCGCAGTGGCCCAAGTGGTGGAGGGGGATCCTGTAGCCATCTCAATCCCTGGCTGTGGAGGAAGGCTGCTCGTGCGGTACTAGTGGAGTCCTGGTCACGCTGGGTAGCGGGTTACCGTGGTCGGCAGCTCTCTGCCGTAGCGGTGGCTGGGCCGGGGCAGCAATCGGGCAGCACAAAGATGCCAGTGCAGGAGCGCTGATCCACTTGAACAGCTGGTCTGCTGAGTGAAGCGCCCCGCACCCGACCAGCAGAGTAGCCCGGCGCACAGGCATCCTCCTCCATAGCTGGAACGTGCGGAGGACGGGTGCCTCTCCCCTGGGAGCCCTCAGTTCCGTGGTGGTGTCAGCGCGGGTGGTGTTGCTGATGGTCCGGGGGCAGTGTCGGCAGGTCGGCAGAGCTCCGTGCTGCCTCTCCATGCCTGCGCACTGCACGTGGGTCCCCGAGCAGATGATCCGAGCAGCTGATCCTCTTGCCGCGATCTGTGGCTGCTAGAGAGCCGGACCGGCAGTGCCCATGTCCTCTGCCTCCTACCTCAGCGAGAGGTGAAGCCAGAGGTGAGTGGAGGAGGGATAGCCCTCTAAAAAAGTAGAGAAGGCCGGAGCCCTGTGACCGAGGCGTCCGAGTCCGGCGCCATCTTGTTGTAATTTCTTCCACCCACTGGGAAGTTTGCTTTCCCCAGCCTGGCAGGGTAAGCAGAGCGGGCGGCATGGAGCTTTCATAGTTACAGCCCAGAGAGCTAGATTGGGTTCTACTCTCTCTCCCCCCCCCCCCCCCCCTCAGGCAGTTATGTAATCCAGACATGTCTTCTTGATTCCGCTCGCATGATATGACAGGATCGGGATCCAGGAGACCGTGTCAGCATTACCCGGTGGTGTAAATTCCATCACCCCTCTTTTACCACTGGGTGGTGTCATGTAATCAGGACCCAGAAGACCTGTTGAAAGTTCAGATCCTCTGGTGGACAAAGAGAAGTCAACCGGAACAGGTAAATATAATGCACTAGGCATCCAAATAAGATATGCCGACAGAGGCTTAGAATGCACCAGCAGCTTTCAAGCAAAAAATTTACTTTGAATTTGCTAATGGGTTAAACACACTAGAAGTGTGAGAAACCCTATGCAATGTTAGAAACTGCCATTAAATAAGCTATAGTCTTTAGATTCTAAGGTAAGAGGTTAACTTTAGATTTTTACACCAATGACAATAATGTCATTGAAGCTAAATTTTTGCATCTCTGTAAAAAGTAAATGGTTGTAATAACACACAATTTCTAATTTTGCATTTTAAGTGCTGTGAAAGAACAAGACAATATTCTATGCACGATTAATACCCTTCTCACAGGGCTTCACTAATAAAAAGCTTGTAGGAAGTTGTATCCGATTTTTCTGCTATTAGTGCTAATGTAGAATTGACCTTACCTCTACCCATTGTCTGTCCACTTGACCATAAAAACACCAGCGTCTGTGTTGGTGATTGGATGGTAGAGGAGTGTAGAGAAATGGAAGCCCTACGCTAGACTGTAAGCCCCTCTGAGGGACAGTTAGTGACAAGACTACATAATCTGTACAGAGCTGCAGAAGATGTCAGTGCTATATAAATACTTTATAATAATGCATAAAAGTTTGTGCACTGCTAAGGTGAATGAACAAAAAGAAGGGATGTTGGACTAGGGCTTTAAACTGAAATGGTGCAGAGAAGGAATAACATACCTTGTCTTTCTTTTCTAGTGCCCATTGGTTTTTAGCTGTAATCTGTTTTCCTGGCCTAGAAGAACCAGTGTATAGTCCAAATCCATACTACCAAGCTGGGACTTTGCCAGGAACAGCACAAGTAGAGGACAGCCGGACCACTGCCACTCAAGGCAATTCACAGCCATCTGTGCAATCCTCTTCTAAAACGCCTCAAAAGAAAACACCCCACAAAAAACATAACCTTGCTGCAAACGACACAAGCTCTGGGACTGATGAAAGTGATTCACCTATAAACAGAAGTCGTCATGTAGGAAGGCAAAGTTTTAGAAGAAATGATAATGAACAGCAGGACACAAATGTGACTCTTAAATCTCCCTTTCCACAAATGGACACAAGTCGTGAAGATATTAATGGTGTAACTGATGAATGTAAAACCTCATTAAAGCATCTTGGTAAGTAGGGCTGTCATAAGGCAAAGTATCTTTGTGAGATGAGAAGCCTAATGTGAAACCTACTACAGTAGAGTCTCACTTATCCGGGGATTAGCTCATGCCAGATTAATATGTTTTCTGGATGCTTGAGACTCAATGTTAAAAATAGGCCTGGCTAATACAGCACTATACCCCACAATGGGCTTTGTTCACAAAACTGCTCATACAGGACTTATTTATTACTTAAAGAGACTCTGTAACATCAGAAACATCGCCCGGGGGGTACTCACCTCGGGTGGGGGAAGCCTCCGGATCCTAATGAGGCTTCCCACGCCGTCCTCTGTCCCGCGGAGGTCTCACTGCAGCCCTCCGAACAGCCGGCGACAGACCCGACTGTGAAATCAATATTTACCTTTGCTGGCTCCAGCGGTGGCGCTGTGGCTGCTTTCGGCTCAGAAATAGACGGAAATACCCGATCTCAGTCGGGTCCGCTCTACTGCTCAGGCGCCGGAGACTTGCGCCTGCGCAGTAGAGCAGACCCGACGGCGATCGGGTATTTCCGCCTGCTTCGGAGCCGACAGCCACCAGAGCGCCTGCGCAGGAGCCGGGAAGGTAAATATTTACGTCGCCGCTGTACGGAGGGCTGCAGCGAGACCCCTGAGGGACGGAGGACGGTGTGGGAAGCCTCATTAGGATCCGGAGGCTTCCCCCACCCGAGGTGAGTACCCCCCAGGGGACGTTTTGACAACTCCTCTTTAAGAGAGAAAAATAACCTTTTAGCACATTTACAAGCAAAATAATCACTCAAAGTAAGTTGTTCCTGATTAACTTCATTTGAATATTACTTTTCTTACCTTAGTTATATTATATTTTTGCTCTTTGAGAGCTTAAAGGGAACCTTAACTGAACGGGGGGTAAAGAGTTTTACTTACCTGGGGCTATTACCAGCCCCCTGCAGCAGTCCTGTGCCCTCGGCGCCGCTCTGGAATCCTCTGGTCCCCCGCTGTCACTTAGTTTAGTTTTTGAGACTCACCAGTCGCCTGCCGCCATGCGTATTATTGGTCGCATTCACCAATGCAATTAGCGCTATTGCGGACCGCAACGCGTACAAAAATACGCGTTGCCGCATTCCGCACGCGTAGATATGCGGCAACGCGTATTTTTGTACGCATTGCGGTCCGCAATAGCGCTAATTGCATTGGTGAATGCGTCCAATAATACGCATGGCGGCCGGCGACTGGTGAGTCGTCAAAAACGAAACTAAGTGACAGCGGGGGACCAGAGGATTCCAGAGCGGCGCCGAGGGCACAGGACTGCTGCAGGGGGCTGGTAATAGCCCCAGGTAAGTAAAGCTCTTTACCCCCCGTTCAGTCAAGGTTCCCTTTAAAGTAACACAATCGCGAAAATCGTAAAATTTAAAATACATGTGAACACACAAATAAGAAGAATATTTCTTCCAGAGTAAAATGAACCATAAATTACTTTTCTCCTATGTTGCTCTCACTTACAGTAGGTAGTAGAAATCTGACAGAACTGACAGGTTTTGGACTAGCCTATCTCCTCATGAGGGATTTTTAAAGTTTTCTTCACTTAGTGATTGTCAGTTGCTCCGTCCAACTGTCAAAGTGTGCAGCGAGCAGGGAGGCTGGCCAGTATCGTATCGATCCTTTTTATGGAGTGGCTTTGTAAAGAACAAAGGCCATGCAGAGAATCCCCCGTGAATATATGGACTAATCCAAAACCTGTCGGATCTGTCGGATCTGTCCGATTTCTATGAACTACTGTAAGTGACAGCAACACAGGAGAAAATACATTTGTGGCTCATTTTACTCTGAAAGAAACACTTCTTCTTTGAATGCGTACACATGTATTTTAAAATTTTGCAATTTTTCGTGATAGTGGTCCTTTAAAAAAGTAATAAGTGTAGATAAGGTGAAAACGGGTGAAAAAGCTTTGTGAATCATTCTCATTACATACATACCAAGAACTCTATTAAATGTTCAGATACAGTGTTACTTCCCAAGCTGTACTATGAGTGGTATTTCTATAGACCTATTATGCATCCTAGAAGTAAGAAACAGGCCGCTTTCATCACATTTATTTGAAATCTAAACTCTAGACTAAAGCTATGTACACACGCTGCTTTGCTCGGCCAGGGCAGATGATAACGAACACCTTGGCCAAGAATCTTGAGTCAATCCAGCGTGTGTGTACAGTGGCTGCACAACGTCTGCTAAAGATTCAGCATGCCGGATCTTTAAAGAGAACCCGAGGTGGGGTTCTGACAATGCTAGCTGCACACAGAGACTGGGTCTGCCTATACTGCCCAGCCTCTGTTGCTATCCCAATCCTCCCTAAGCCCCCCCTGCGCTCTGCTATCCCCCATAAATCACAGCCGCGCTGTTGACACGCAGCGTGTCGCAGCGGGCCGTGTTTACCTCTATAGTGTCAGTCTGCTGCTCCCTCTGCCTCCTGCATAGCTCCGGTCCCCACCCGCGTCCCTTCCCCCCCGCTGATTGGAGGGAAGGGACGCAGGCGGGGACCGGAGCTATGCAGGAGGCGGAGGTAACAGCAGACTGACAGTACAGATGTAAACACAGCCCGCACAGCGCGGCTGTGATTTATGGGGGATAGCAGAGCGCAGGGGGAACTTAGGGGGATCTGGATAGCAACAGAGGCTAAGCTGTATAGGCAGACCCAGCCTCTGTGTGCAGATAGCATTGTCAGAACCCCACCTCGGGTTCTCTTTAATGATCCCTGACGCCAAGCACCGCCTAATTGTTACATAGTTACATAGTAATTTTGCTTGAAAAAAGACATACGTCCATCAAGTTCAACCAGTACAAAGTACAACTCCAGCCTGCTCCCTCACATATCCCTGTTGATCCAGAGGAAGGCGAAAAAACCCTTACAAGGCATGGTCCAATTAGCCCCAAAAGGGAAAAATTCCTTCCCGACTTCAGATGGCAATCAGATAAAATCCCTGGATCAACATCATTAGGCATTACCTAGTAATTGTAGCCATGGATGTCTTTCAACGCAAGGAAAGCATCTAAGCCCCCTTTAAATGCAGGTATAGAGTTTGCCATAACGACTTCCTGTGGCCATGCAGTCCACATCTTAATCACTCTTACTGTAAAGAACCCTTTCCTAAATAAATGGCTAAAACATTTTTCCTCTATTATATTGCCCTCTGATGTATTTATACATGTTAATTAGATCTCCTCTAAGGCGTCTTTTCTCTAGACTTAATAAACCCAGTTTATCTAACCTTTCTTGGTAAGCGAGACCTTCCATCCCACGTATCAATTTTGTTGCTCGTCTCTGCACCTGCTCTAAAACTGCAATATCTTTTTTGTAATGTGGTGCCCATAACTGAATTCCATATTCCAGATGTGGCCTTACTAGAGAGTTAAACAGGGGCAATATTATGCTGGCATCTCGAGTTTTTATTTCCCTTTTAATGCATCCCAAAATTTTGTTAGCTTTAGCTGCAGCGGCTTGGCATTGAGTATGATTATTTAACTTGTTGTCGATGAGTACTCCTAAGTCCTTCTCCAAGTTTGATGTCCCCAACTGTATCCCATTTATTTTGTATGGTGCTAGACCATTGGTACGACCAAAATGCATGACTTTACATTTTTCAACATTGAATTTCATCTGCCATGTATGTGCCCATATAGCCATCCTATCCAGATCCTGTTGCAATATGACACTATCTTCCTGAGAGTTGATGATTCTGCACAATTTTGTATCATCTGCAAAAATAGCAACATTGCTCACTACTGCATCTACTAGGTCATTAATAAATAAATTGAAGAGCACTGGACCCAGTACAGACCCCTGTGGGACCCCACTGCTAACAGTTTCCCATTTTGAGTACGATCCATTGACCGCAACTCTTTGTTTTCTGTCCATTAGCCAGTTCCCTATCCATGCACACAGACTCTTCCCCAGTCCTTGCATCCTCAACTACCCCTTTTGTGGGAATCTGCTTCATTGTGCGCTGCTCGTTCTCCCTTCGTAGCAACAGATGTGTGGCTAGCCTGCAAGCTGATAATGCGTCTGTACGGCATTGAAAGCCCCTGGAGTGTGCAGGGCTTTAAAGCTTAATACAACATGTTTGTAGACAATCGTGTCGGGGGCCCGCGGAGGGCAGGTGGTGAAATCTACGTCGATTGTGTGGGTGGTGCCAAGGGCCCAGTAATCCAGGTGTATGAAACCTGTGAAGTTGGTTGGTGCCTGGTCTCGACTGGATTGCTCACACGGTCCCGGGTGAAACCTTGCAAAGAAAGAGACGGCACACTACTGGCTGCAAAAACGTCGCTGTGTATTGTGGAACAGAAGCACTACATGTTACGGACCATAGTTCTTCATCAGGTGCATAACGGTGTCTGAATACACAAACCACACATATATAGCCAAAACAGTGGTCGACCCCACCCAAACTTCCTGTCTGATCTGCCCAGCATACAATTAACCTTAAGTGCCCAATGGCACAAAGTGCATCAAACCGATTTCATAATGAAATAGTGAAATCTACACTCTGGCAGAGATAACCGCACCAAAACAGGGTGTGGATATCAATCACTGTAATCATTATCATTTTTATCATTTTAGTTTTACTTAGTGTAACACAACCTTATTAATATTTTTCTATTATACTATGCATGGTATGTGATCTTCTGGAACAGTGTAGATTTTGACTGGCCACACTCATTTACTGGCACTTGTATAGCAGCGCTCTTTTATACTATTGATACAATTGCATTAGACATGCCTACAGATGCTAATATACCAGTCTCCCCATAATTGGGTTAATTGGACACCGATTTTAGGGTGTATTCATTTAGCTACAGCAAATCTTTAGCTACCTTAATAGAACAGATGGCAGTGACTATGCATAATTTTCATCAGTATCTGTATTAAATTTATAAATGAATGAGTGTGATCTTTGTGCAGTAAAATAGATCCCTTCTTCTGGACTATAGTGTGGCTTATGAATGAGTGATTATGAATGAGTGCTTCAATAAAGATCTATGATTAGCTCATCAACCTGGAATATTCATAATGTTCTATGTTTACGGTTTGGTTGTGGCTCAAAGTGAAAAGCAGAATGGAAAATGTTCTCCCTTGACAGGGGGCCAGCGGATATCCTTTATTTAAACAGCAAGCCTTTATAACTAGTGCATGCATCTGAGATGTAACCGGAACCAGACAATGGTTTTTGCACCCTCTAGTCCCCAAGGGCAGTATAAACCTTGACCTGTTTGGTAGGAGGATGTTCATTTGTAACATAGTGCAAATTAACTGAAAAACCTATATTCCTATAACAAGAGCATTGGCCAGAGATAACAATATTTTGCACATTTTGCTTATAAAGGGCCTTTCAACAGAATGGAAACTGACAGAGACTTTAATGCATGTGCTTATAAAATCTACCCACAGACAATAGCAGTCTGATGTGTCATAACTATCCCACTACAGTATTACTAGTATTACTGTGGACCTGCCAGCACTTGTATTAGAAAGTACACAAGCTCTTAATGCCTTAAATGGAACCTAAACTGGGAAGGATGTAGATTTTTTATTTTAAAATACCAGTTGCCTGACTCTATTGCTGATTCTGTGTCTCTAATGCTTTCAGCCACAGCCCCTCAACAAGCATGCAGATCAGGTGCTCTGACTGAAGTCAGACTGGAATAGCTTGCTGCTTGTTTCTGGTCTGTGATTCAGCCACTACTGCAACCAAATAGATCAGCAGGACTGCCGGGCAACTGGTATTGTTTAAAAGGAAACATCCATATCCCTCTCCCTTTAAAGTGACACTGAAGCGAAACATTTTTTTATGATATAATGAATTGGTTATGTAGTAAGGATAATTGATAGAACATTAGGAGCAAAGAAAATAGTCTCATATTTTTATTTTCAGTTATATAGTTTTTTTATAACTAGTGATGGGCTAACGGGTAGTCACAGTCCCTAAGGACTCAAATTTGTGATTTAAATGGGGCTTAATTGCCTCAGGTTGCCACCGCGCACTTCCTCCTTCCGGCTTGAAGGAGGAAGTGTGCATAGTGAGGCTTGCAACTCGTCCAATAGGACTCGTGCCAGCTGTTTGGAACGCAGGGAGGATGACTTATGGGTAACTAACCCCTTGTCATCCAGCCGCACAGCTGAGGCAATTAAGCCTCATTTAAATCACAAATTCAAGTCCTTAGGGACTTGTGAGCCCATCACTGTTTATAACATTGAATCATTCTCTAATAATCGCAGTTTACACACTACACTCAGCATTGTAAATGATTTCACAGAGCAGGGTAATGGCCTTTTGAACTTTCATCTGCAGAAAACTGCAACTTTGAAAGTCGGAGAGTTCAGTGAAGCTCTTTTACATACATAACTGGGGTTTCTTAACTCTTCCTGTACTGGAAACAATATTAGACTCATATCTCTGCTGCCAATGTTTTATTTCTTAAATGTACTACACATGCAAATCGTTGTATCATAACTTTATTTTCACTTCAGATTCCCTTTAAGGTGGCCATAAATCTAGCGGTGTTGCGGGCCAATCCACCATCCAGTTCCATAATTTTTATTGGAGGGGCACACGCCGGCAACGCTAGGCTAATTTCTGATAGATCTCTTGCTGAAATCTATCAGGAATTGGCCTGTGGGGTATGGGCAGGCAAACAGATCTCTCTCTCTCTCTCTCTCTCTCTCTCTCTCTCTCTGATCAGATTTGATCAGAGTGCGATCTGTCTCATGGTTGATCTGCCCAAACATTGCCTGAAGTAGGGGCACCTTTACACTGACACCAGTTTATCTGTGTAATGTGCACAGCTAGATAGTGCGCAGTGCTTTCTAACCCAGTGTATAGTGCTACATTGCTGTTTGCAAGTGTTCTCTGCTGGCATTTACACCCATAACACACATACTTCAAGGAGGTAAGGTTAAACATGTATAGCACAAAAATTCTTATGCTAACTTTATTCCTTTCTGCATTTCACCATTTAAACTGAGTGGTCTAAGATTGACATACACTTTTTTTAGGTTCAAAATTGAAATGCAAGAGGACTGTTTCATCCTGTATTCACAGTGCTGCTATTCCAAATCCAGTCCATGTGACCTACTTAAATTGTGTTTTATCCCACACAGATGGTTTGCACAGAATACAAATAAGCTATAGTGAGTCAGCAGATGACATGAAAAAGAATGAAGATGAACTGATAGATTTTTCAGATGACCAAGATAACCTGGTATGTGAAATGATTGTATCACTCATCATTTTTTTCCTCAAAAAAGAGAAGTTTGAAAAAGAATTGGCAAACAAGTGAATAACTAATATGGATTTATTTTGAATACTGAATTAAACAGGTTTCAGTGTTGGTGAGACCTTACTTTTTTTGAAGACTTGCTATGCAACACTTAGTACATCCACATTTTGGATGTCTAAATAAAAACATCAAAAGACAGTCAGCACGTCCAATAGTTGTTTCACTTTATTAATACTGCTTAGAATTAATAAGGCGGAAAAAGTTTTGGAGTGCTGAAAATTGTTGCTGTTTCCGGTTTCTTCTGGTGTGGTCAGACCTCTTACGCTGGGTACCCTTGTCTTCATTGGCTGTACTTTATGGTATGCACCACTTAACTTTGATGTTTTATATATTTTTGTAAATAAAAGGCATTTGTATCTTCATTTGATCTAGGGTTATAAACCATCCTTTAAGCTATGAATACACAGCGGTTTAAACTTGGCCAAGGCAACCGTTAAGCACGGCCACCTCTCCCCTCACCCCCGGACTCTTCCACTCACCGCTATAGGTGCCACAGTATAGATGGGCCAGCTATAGGTGCCACAGGATAGGTAAGCCAGCTATAGGTTCCACAGTATAGGTTAGCCAACTATAGATGCTACAGTATAGGTAGGCCAGCTCTAGGTGCCACAATAAAAGTAAGCCAGCCATAGGTGCCTCAGTATAGGTTAGCCAGCTTTAGGTGCCTCAGTATAGGTTTGCCAGCTATAGGTTCAACATTATAGGTTAACCAGCTATAGGTGCCACAGCTGTGTGTTCCTACCCTCCCCTCCAGATCCCCAGCGGTGCTGTGAGATGAGAATGGGAGGTATTACTCTCCTTGGCTCTCTCCAACGATGTTCGCGTATGCTCCTCCGTCGTACAACTTCGGGCTACTGTTTACAGTACAGGGACACGGCTTGATGACGTCATCAAGCCATGTCCCGACACTGTTAAGTGCAGGAAGATAGGAACGCTGCAACCACCGATGCATACCCCAGGGGAGCAAGGATCATGGATCTCAAAACATGCAGTCAAACAAAGATGTCCCGCTACACCATGGATGGGTATAAAACCTTCTTCAATTTTATTGGCACATCAGAAGATATATAAAAGGCTGACACATATCGGAGCTCTGGAAGGCTCCTTAATCATAGCCCACTGTTAACAAGCTCTGAGCTGTACGGCAGAGGAGCATGCGCGATCATCGCTGGAGAGAGCCAGGGTAATACCCCCCATGCTCCTCTCACGGCGCCGCCGGGTGATCGGGAGGGAGGTGGAATGCCGCTGCACCAAAAAACTGGCCCATGTCCCTACCACACTGTCTCACCTCTCTGCAGTGCTGCAATGGCTCGGCATTGTCTCTCAGAATGGTGGTGTGCATGGCTCTAAGGGAGATTGCGACACGTGCACAAGTGTTCAAATGGGAAGACCGCGCTATCTGTGCCTCCCCTTTTCTCCGCCTCCGTTGCTCCCACACCAATCAATATACACGTCCTTTGAATGGACGTCCAGTGTAGAGGAACTGAGTAAGGCCCCGTTCACACTGCACGCGTTTCCAGCCGCGTTTTGGAAACGCGTGCAGGTGGCCGACACGCACGACATCAGACATTGCATAGAGTGCAATGTCTGATGTTCACACTGCATGCGTTCCGGACCTGTGCGGTCCGGGAACGCATGCTGCACGCATTTTTTGTAAAAACACATGGCTGTCCCATTCACTTTTCAGTGATGGGATCAGCCACGCAACGCACACAAACGCGGATGGCGTGCGTTCGCATGCGTTGCGTTCCGCAAGCGTGGCCATCCGCGTTTGTGATGTGAACGGGGCTTAAACAAAGAGCAGGCGGGCCGCAGAATGGCTTCTGATGGGCTGGATGCGATGCGGGTCGCCAGTTGGACAGCGCTGCCATAAAGCTTTCCTTGTCCTCTCTACCGTGCCTTCAGTCCACTGCCTGGTCCCATCAATCCTCCGTGAAAGTTCATGCCTTTGGGACTTTTCTTGAAGCACTCGCATCCCGGAGTGCATCTGAAGGCTGCGCATGCGTGAGAGCAGTACGGACCCGATCATCTTTGGAAGTATTCAGGGGCATGTGTGCTTCCAAAGCCTTCATGAGACAGTGGACACTAGGGAATGAGGAGAGAACCAGAAAGGCTCTATGGAATCCAGAGCCTTTCCTCTCCATAGGTAAATATCTAACTTTTTTTCTTCCAAATTCACTTCCGTTTTACTTTAAGTATGGAAACGTTCTCCACCACAATGTAGGTTTGCAGTAATTGCACTTATTTATTCCTCTTGTTCAGGATGAAAGTAGTGATGATGGTGGACTTACTGATGATAATTTCACATCAGAGGCTGGAAAGTGGCATCTCAAACCTTCACTCTGCAAACAGTAAGTACATAGTCCAGAAATCTCATCCCCAAGGAACATTGTGTCCAGGTTAATCAGCTATTATCTTAAAATATAAGTAAAACTTCTAGCTTTGAATTATGAAAAGGGTTTTAAACTTTCTCAACATTTTATCATAGTCTATTTGTTGGAGAGGATTCAGTGCGTTTAGAAAAGTTTACAACTGTCAGCAGGAGGCTAAAGATTAATTTCATAGTGGAGCATATAATACCCAGATAGCTCATGGGAACTGCTAAGAGAGTATAAGGGGCTAAAAGAGATGACAAAGTATGTTACTATTGTAACTGTCAAAGGGAGGATGTTCTTACCTTTTGAGACATTTTTAGTTTTAATTCCACTTGACTTGAAGAATAAAAATGAATTCCACTTGACTTCTTCAATTAAACAAAAAGAAAATGTACCTAAGTTTTTCCTATAATTATGGGCTACACAGTGTTTGCAACTCTCCATTAATGATATGTGCCTCAGAAACCATTATGCTAGGTACACATAATGCAATTTTCTGACAGATTTTTTGCCAGATCGATTATTCTGTCCGGTCTGATTTCTGATCGATTTTGCGAACGATTTTTCACAGAAGTGAACGGAAAATGGATCTCAAAATTGGTTACAAAAATCAGATTGGACATGTTGGACACAATCGATCTGACAGTAATCTGTCAGAGAATTGCATCGTGTACCTAGCCTAAGAGAGGTACATGCCATTATGATGTATTTTAAAAGGCAACATAGAATTTACATTGCTTTTTCAGTAGAGGGCTTTTAAGATCCTTTAGTCAAATTACAAAAAGTCCAGACTGTTCTGGTTGTCCATAACCGTACTGGAATTACATGACCCCCTCAATCCCTCCAATAGACTTACTATAAACCAGTGTCTCTGATGTGCACCTTGATTGGTTTTGACTCGGGTCCGGGTCATGTGTCAGAAGTCATCTGCTGAGCATGGATATCTGGGACATGAAGATTGTGGGAAGCCTTTAAGTTTCTAAATGGCGTTAATTAGGCCTGACATACAATTTATAAAACTGTATCATTTTCCTATTTGTCAACAAGGAGGCAGATAAATATGAATCATCCTCCCATTCCTCCTCATCCATATCCGTAATATGGCAAGACCAGTTAGAACAAGACCAATTAGCTTTTAATTTAAGTATATCGGGTTCCGTTACGGCCCTAAAATTTAGTCTGTGAGAAGGCGATGGATGGGCATAGAGACCATTCTTAATAAAGATGACTGGGAAGATTTTGAAGAGTGCTATTATAAATCAGTTATTGCCTCACATGACAAACTAATTTAAAGTGGTTCCACCAGGCCTATTTATCCCCTGCCCGCTTAAAAAGAATGAGTCCCTTACATGATGGTTGCTGCTTAAAGTGTAGGCGAGAACAAGCAGACTTTTTGCATTGCGTATGGTTCTGTCCCCAGGTGAATAGTTACTGGAAATGGGTAACCCACTTACTAAGAGATACTCTTGGTCTGCCTGAAGTCTTCCTGTTCAAAATTTGTATGTTGGATATATTGCAAGATATTTCATGTAGTCGCGGGGAAAAACGGCTTCTTCAGATCCTATTATTTTACGTCAGGAAGTCTCTAGTCCTACAATGGAAACAAAAAACTATACCGGGTCTCTCCGATTGGGAGAGATTGGCGAACTCCGCTCTACCTCTTTACAAGCTGACTTACCAATTGCGTCATCAACCTAATAAATTTAACTAAATCTACTCCAAATGGGTTGATTCTTCAGATACAACTATACCCAATCTAGACATCGTCTCCATTCAAAATATAACCCAATAAATGTTCGTTTAGCCCTAATATATGATGTGATCCAATCTAATAGGAGTTTTGGCCTTTTCTTGCTACTGATCATAAAACAAATGTTATGTTATATACCTCTCCTTTGTGATTTTATGCAAGCTGTCAATGTTACATTGCCTGACTGGTTATGACACAGACTTTGCGATGGTCTCAATTTGCTTTCTGAAATCTGGACTGTAACCCACCTAGGTTAGCGTTTTGTTATTTTTCTTGTTATGTTATGTTTGTGTTTACTCCCTTTCGGGAGGTCTTTTTTTCTATGTTGAAAATTTAAAAAAAAAGTATATCAGGTTCAGTAAGGGTGTGTATCAGAGATATATATATATATATATATATATGTATATGTATATGTATATGTATATGTATATATATGTATATGTATATGTATATATATATATATATATATATATATATATATATATATATATATATATATATGTATATATGTATGTATATATGTATATATATATATATATATATATATATATATATATATATATATATATATATATATCTATATATATATGTATATCTATATATATATATATATATATATATATATATGTATATATATATATATATGTATATATGTGTATATATATATGTATATATGTGTATATATATATGTATATATGTGTATATATATATGTATATATGTGTGTATATGTATATATATATATATATATATGTATATATGTATATATGTATGTATATATATTAATTAAGACTTTGTAGAGCCTGGGTAGAGAGGACACCAATAATTGAGTGGTCAGACAGTTAAAGCTCCTGGTGGCCAAAGTGTGCCAGGGAACAGTGTCTAAGCTGGTTGTATTTATAAAAATATGAATTCCGTTGTTGCAATCTGTTGTTTAACGTAGAGAAGGGAACGATTTCCCCACCCTCTAATATATGGGAGAGGCTACACACCCCATTATTCTGCCATTCTTGTGCAGCGTGCAAGGTAGCTATACTTGTAGTTGTACCAGAATGGGGTTATTTTTTTTTTTTTATAATAAATAATGAATTTTATAAATCTTCCCTGTCCTAATCGCAAGTTGATGCAGAAGAGCACCAACCCTAATTAATTTGGTGTCTGGGTGCTCAAACGCCTGAAGATCACCTGCTTTGACACACTAAGGGCGGCTTGTTCACACTACCAGAGGTTTTCTAAGCGCTTTGTGATTTTAAAACTTTTGCTTATGTTATCCTGTGTGTGTTCGCATTGGAACAATGTGGTTTTGTAAAAATCCTGCATTGCTTTAGCAAGAGCTTTTAAAATATCTAGTGCTTAAAAAGCTCTTGAATTGTGAATCTTGCCCAAGTATTCCTTACTGAATATGCCAAGATTAAAATGCTGTTCTCCTATGTCAGAGGCGGTGCCCTTATCCAATTCTCTATCTAGCCACTCCATGTAAACAGCTTAACTTTGGAGCCTTGTGCTAAAGAAACCATTCAGTTTTTACAAAAACTTTTTAGGCTCAGGGAGTCTCCCAGACTTACGAACACTCGACTTACGAACAACCCACTGGTATGACTGTCCTGAAAATGTGAGATTTGATTTGGTGGGTTTGTTTAGTCTTTTTTGGGGAAAGAAAACAACCAAAAAACAAAACTGAAAAAATCTATTTTAAAAACAAATAATTTTTTTTAACCACTTCGGTACCAGCAGCCTCTGCCCCCTTAAAGAGAACCTGTACTGAGTAAAAATATTTAAAATAAACACATGAGTTAGCTTCAAATGAACATTACATAGTTATCTTGCCATCAGTTCCTTTAAGAAGCTCACCATTTTCTTCTGACAATAATCCCTTCCAGTTCTGACAATATTTTGTCAGATCTGAAATATATCAGTTGCTGTCATTAAAATATCAGTTGCTGTCAGTTATAGCTGAGAGGAAAACTGATGTACCAGGTAATGTCCATGTTTCCCTATGGCTCAGTGGGCGATGTTACAGTTTAACTGTGTGCTGACCAGAAAGCTGTTATGGGTAATGGCCATTTTCAAAATGGAGGACGGAAAATTCCCTTGATCACAGTGAACAAACAGGATGTGGGGAAGGAGAAAGAGACTGAGGAGTAGACTACATGGAAGGTAAGTATGACTTGTGTATGCTTATTTTTACTTTTAATGTTCAGTTCAGGTTTTCTTTAAGGACCAGAGGCTGCTGGTACGCTAAAACGCCGCATACCGATGAATCGCCGCAATAATCAGTCGCTCCCGCCGGTCATGCCGTTCTGTCCCCGCCACAGGCTGCTCTCTCTGCCGTCTCTACGCTGTGCGCCGGTCAGGAGCCGCTTTCATTGGCTCCTGACCATGTCACTCAATGTAAGCCAATGGGATTGGCTTTACAGTAATGACAGAGCCAGGAGCCAATGAAAACAGCTCCTTCCCGGCTCACAGTGCTCTGCCGTCATAGAGGCGGCAGGGCAGCACATTGCGGTGGGTAGAAAGCGGCAAGAGCAGCGGGAACGGGCGGGGGGGGGGGGCACGTGGTGAATGGGATGTAGAGCTTACGTCTGGTCAGAACCGCAGCGCCACTCGCCCGACGTAGATTTGTACTGCGTCGGTCCCTAATTGGTTAAGCCAGTAGAATTAAATTTTGCTACAGTACACTGAGGGCACAGGGGGACAAAGGTGACACAGAAGGGGGCACTGGAGGGGCATAGGGAAGACAGAATATTTTAAGGTATGGACAGATTCAGGTTAAAGAACCTACAGTCCCTACCACGTTCATTAACTGGAGAATACCAGGATGTTCCAAGACATAAAATTTGGGAAGAATTGTAATTTTAGCTCAAGTACTTAGCTTTCACGAATTGAAGGTAGAGTATTTGCCAGATTTTCTGTATCCTCCTGAGCGGTATGCCCGACACTGTCGTGCAGGAAAAATAAGCTGAAAGCAGTATGCCCGACATAGTGTCGGGCATGCCGCTCAGGAAGCTTTCTACTGCACTTTGTGCTCCCAGGATAAGTTGGCTAGCTTTAAGCGACCCATATAGCTTATCTAACTATATGAGACCTGTTATATAGCTCCCCTCTGCTATTCACCCCACCTCTGAGTGATTCTCAGTATTGGGACACGACATGACGTCATGCCGTGTACCGGTCCAGTGAACAGAGAAGACCAGAGTGGGTGATCGGTGTGGGCGAGAGGCAGGGTGAGTGACAGTGCCAGCCACCCGCGATGACACAGGGAGGGAGAGCTAAATAGATGCGAGGGAGGGGGGGAGGGGAATCACTTGGGGGAGTATGACAAAGCAGTAGAGGGAGGGATGGATGGATAAATAGATGCAGGAACAGATGGGGAGGGGGAAAGAATCACTCAGAGGTTGGGTGAATAGCAGAGGGGAGCTATGTAACAGGTCTCATATAGTTAGCTAAGCTATATCGGTCGCTTATAGCTAGCTAACTTTTTTTTTTTTGGGGGGGGGGGTTTATCAGCCAGCCCATATCTCTCAAGAGGGAGGTAGGAGGAAGGGATGGATGCTGAGGGGGGGGGGGGGGGGGTAGTTGGAGAGAGATGGGAGGGGGGAAGTGATCAACCATAGTTGCTGAGAGAGAGGTGAGCTAAGTACCCACATCGCAATTTTCCCAACGATTTCCAGCCGACCAACCATTTTTTTAAGTGCCAATCGGTTGTTTCCGCGATATTGCGATGTGGGTACAGGCGCTTAGCACTGCGTCACTTAGCACCGGGTCGTAATAATGACTGTCACGACAGATCGGATAGCTAAGATCCCCAACAACTCCCGCACAAAGTTCATGCGATTGCTTGAAGTCTTGTTTGCTCCCAGCATGTAGCATTCGCATGACATCGTGCTCACACGCTGACAGGAAGAGGCTTCGCTGAAGACCATTGTCAAGGGGACATCGCAGGAACCATCGGACGGCGAGTACACAGCTTTAGGGCCCATTTCCACTAAGAAGTGATGCGAGTATGCGACTACCTAGCCGCATCACATCTCTTCCACTGGCGTCTGCGTCACTTCCGCATCTCCTGATGCAGAAGTGTATGGAGGGGATGGCAGGCAGATGCGGCTGTTCGAGAATATGCAGCATGCTGCAGATTCTCAGATTGCTCCGCACGCAATGGAAACTGTTCCATTGCCTTCCATTGCCATGCATTGGTTTCAGGACACCCGTGATGTGGCTATGTAGCCGCGTCGCACCGCTTCTAGTGGAAACAGGCCGTTAGGGAGCGACACTCACTCAAAATGTTTACTAGACCCTTCATTGACACATTTTGGTAAGTTACAGGAAAAAGGGTTATGAAAATAAATTGGATTACTTTTTGCACAGAAATCCATCAGAAACTGAACGCCAGGGAGGTTAAAGTATGTGGACAGTTTCCAAGACTCTATTACCCTGTCCACATCACATAGGAAATAGTGCATATTTAGTGCATATTAACCAACAATAATACAATGTAAATACTTATCATGTTACCTCTAGTAAACTGGCATGAATAGCTGATGCAGGAGTGTCCAGGTAACCTCAGCATGCACCTCCTCCTCTTTTTCAGACTTTGCTGTGTGTTCCTTTCCCCACCCTGCTATCTCAGTATACCTGTGTGGGTGGTGTTGGATGCATCAGTATGTTGTATAACACAAACATATTTTATAATAGGCTATTTGTAATCCAAATCCAAAAAAGCTTTATTGGCAGGACCAAATACATTTAGCATTGCCAAAGCAAAACAAAGCAATAACATGGGGAGCGGGTTGTGGGAATAAGGGAAGGATGTGGGGGGTTGGTGTATGTAGTTCTTATGGTGTGGAGGATGTAAGGGACAATATGGGGGTCTGGGATATATGGTCCATAGGGGGATATTGGGGGTGTACAGTCCATGTGGTATCATGTTCCTCTCAGCTGGTGGCAAGCTGTGACATATCGGGCAGCTATTTGCACGGTTGTTTCCTTCTCCCCCAGTAGGATGTAGAGTTTTCTCTCCTCATCTGTCGAGCTAAAATCCTGGATGTGGTCAGAGAGTCTCTGGAAGTGGACAGTCCTCACAAGTGCGTATTTGCTGCAGTGTAGCAGGAAGTGGGCCTCATCCTCCAAGACCCCCTGTTCACATTGTCTGCACAGTTACTCCTCCCAGGGCTTCCATGCCTGCCTGTGCTGCCCTGTCTCTATCCCCAGGCTGTGGGCACTCAGACGGTACAGACTGAGGATCTGTCTGTCTTTGTGGTGGTGTTGCCTCTCCAGATATGGAGCCATTGTGCACTCACTCTGTAGTGATTGGTAGACTGGGAGTTTCTGGGAGTTCTTAGTCACTTCTCCATTCCTCTATGTATCGTTCCTTGCAGCTTTCCATAGTCCTTTTTATTTGGGCTTTTGTCAGCCTGTGTTGGTGGTCTTGGCTGGACTGGCTGCTGATGCTTTGCTTGAGAGCGTCTGGTATGGCCTCGATCCCCTGGCTCAGTGAGGCTTTATGGTGGTTAGTGCTGGGATTGCTGCTCTGTATATGAGCCCAGTATGAGAGTGCCCTCTGCTGAATAGTCAGCCATAGTGGGAATTTGCCTAGCTCTGCCCGGCAGGCTGAGTTCGAAGTGCTGCGATGGACTGTAATCTGTCTGTCCATACTGGAAGCTGTACAAGGCCTGTACACAGGTCCAACAAAGTGTGCAACCAACTCGGCAGCATGACTGACCACATGACTCAACTTGTATTTTTCTCAGCACCAGCCAGCTGAATGGCCAAATGTACTCACTTTTGTCAGCGATTTAGACATTAATGGCTGTGTGTTATTTTGGGGGGACACAGTTGTTATACAAGCTGTGCACTGACTACTTTACATTGTATCAGTGTCCTATCTCTAGTGTTCTCCAATAATAAGATATAATAAAATATTTACAAAAATGTGAGACACATACTCACTTTTGTGAGATACTGTACATGTTTGTCTTATGTCACTTAAAGTGTAACTGTCGGGCATAAAATCAATTCTTTATTTTTATCTGGTAAACAAGTAATAAGGATGCTAGCCAGGCAATCTTTACTTTCCCATTAGACTTAACTAATGCAGCCTGATTGGCTGAAGCCTGTTTTCCCCTCCCACACCTCTGTTCCTCTCTGATTGGCCAATATTTTTCATGCTGAGACGATGCGCTTCATATTGCAGAGCTGGCTGGGAATGCCTGAAGACTGGGAGGAGGGTGGGCAATGCATACACAATCAGGCAGAGGAGAGTAAGGGAGGAAATAACATCAGGATTGGCTTAGACACAGATAAATGGAGACTCCTAAGGAGGATTGTTACTTTTTTTTTTACTATAAAATCACTAAAATCAAAACCGTGCAATACATATGTTATGTAAGTAGAAAGGATTTATCTACTTACATATGTGTTTTTTTTTTCTGAGATAGTATGGCTGACCACTCCTCTTTAAATGACACTTGAAGTGAGAGGTATATGGAGGCTGCCCTATTTATTTCCTTTTAAACAATAGTTGTCTGGCAGCCCTGCTGATCTATTTGGCTGCAGAAGTGTCTGAATAACGTCAGAAACAAGCATGCTGCTAATCTTGTCAGATCTGACAATAATGTCAAGCACCTGATCTGCAGCATGCTAATTCAGGGTCAACGGCTAAAAGTATTAGAGGCAGAGGATCAGCAGGATAGCCAGGCATCTGGTATTCCTTAACCCTCCTGGCGGTATAAAAAAAATTCTGCCAGGAGGCAGCGCAGCAGTTCTTTTTTTTTTTTTTTTTTTTTTTTTTAATCCTGTAGCGAGCCCAGGGCTTGCTACATGATAGCCGCTGCTCAGCGGCATCCCCCTGCCCGCTTCGATCGCCTTCGGCGATCTCCGATCAGGGCGGGATGGGGCGGGATGACGTCACCGACGTCGTGACGTCATTGGGAGTCCCGGCCCACCCCTTAGCGCTGCCTGGCACTGATTGGCCAGGCAGCGCACGGGGTTTGGAGGGGGGGGGGCGGCACGGCGCGATGGATAGCGGCGATCGAGCGCGGGGCGGCGGCGATCGGTATGCTGACGCAGCTAGCAAAGTGCTAGCTGCGTCCAGCAAAAAAAAAAATTACGCGAATCGGCCCAGCAGGGCCTGAGAAAACCTCCTGCGCGGCTTACCCCGAACTACGTTTAGGGTTACCGCCAGGAAGGTTAAAAGGAAATACATATGACAGCCTTCCTATAGTTTTTCACTTAACCACCCTGGCGTTCTATTAAGATCGCCAGGGCAGCTGCATGAGGGTTTTTTTTAAATAAAAAAAAAACTATTTCATGCAGCCAACTGAAAGTTGGCTGCATGAAAGCCCACTAGATGGCGCTCCGGAGGCGTTCTTCTGATCCCCTCCGGCGGCCAAAAGTAACACGGAAGGCCGCAATGAGCGGCCTTCCGTGTTTTGTTTACTTCGTCGCCATGGCGACGAGCGGAGTGACGTCATGGACGTCAGCTGACGTCTGCCGCCTCCGATCCAGCCCTTAGCGCTGGCCGGAACTATTTGTTCCGGCTGCACAGGGCTCAGGCGGCTGGGGGGACCCTCTTTCGCCGCTGCTCGCGGCGGATCGCCGCAGAGCGGCGGCGATCGGGCAGCACACGCGGCTGGCAAAGTGCCGGCTGCGTGTGCTGCTCTTTATTTGATCAAAATCGGCCCAGCAGGGCCTGAGCGGCACCCTCTGGCGGTAATGGACGAGCTGAGCTCGTCCATACCGCTAAGGTGGTTAAAGGAATACTATCGATGAAAACAATTTTTTTTAAATACTCTATATTAAGGTACACATTACCACTAGTGTTAGGGGAATTTTATTTGTTCACCCAGTTCTCTCTCCCTGCTTAAAAATCATCCTTCATTCCTCACTCAGCTCACAAATATACTTCACTGTGTCACAGCATGCAGGAGACATGAGGAGGAGGCTGATCTGAGGAGGTAATGAGATGTGCTGTAATATTGCTGAAGGAGGGAGATGTTTACACTTACACCGAGGAGTTGATAACAACCCCCCTGTGCAGGGACATGGTCTAGTCCTTTAAAGGCGATCGGCAGCTAGCAGGCTATTCACGGAACGGAGTTCCGTGAAGTGGCAGGGAACGATCGCGCATGCGCACGGCCGTTCCCTGGAAAACTGCAGCACCAGGACTTGACGCCAATTGGCGTTAGGCGGTCCTGGGACTGCGGCGGCCACGCCCATCGGCTTTAGGCGGTCCCCAGAAGATTAAAGTGGCATTGTCACCATAAAAATCAAATTTCAACAGCAACTGGTCTGCGTGTATTAAGTGATAAAGATGCTAATCCTGCATTCAAAACTTGCAAAACTTTTTCTGCTATTATGATTTGGAGTTATCACATACTTAAGGAGCACTGGCCCTTTAGTAGTCAGTGCCAAACAGTTGAATGCTGGGGGTTCTTTTTATCTATAATATAGTCCTCCTCTCCTCTTCCATTTATTTCCCTGCCTAGCCTATCTGAAACATGATCTCCTGCTCACTTGTGTTTACAAGCAAGGCTGAGGTGAGACAGTGCAGTTGTTAGTATACACCTCAGTGGGAGTGTCTAAAGACTCTGGGAGGAGGGCAGCTAATGAATACACAATGAGCAAGAGAAGGGTGGGGGACAAGAGTCAGGGAGGATATGATGTCAGTGTTAGCTTAGCAAGATGGCCACTGCAAAGAATAGGATTTTCTGCTTTTCCTTTATAAAATTCACAGGAATCATTACGTGGATAGCACAATACATCTGTTCTATAAGTAGAACTAGTATTTATCTACTTATGTATGTGGTTTTTATTTCTAGGTTAGCATGCGTGTCGCTTGTTCTTTAAGGTACCATTTAAAGGGAACCAGAGAGGAACGGGGGGGGGGGGGGGGTGAAAAAAGGAAAAGATTTCATACATACCTGGGGCTTCTTCCAGCCCCATAAGCCTGAATCGCTCCCACGCCGCCGTCCTCAGCTTCCTGGATCGGCCGGTACCGGGCCCGTCACTTCCGGCGGACGCGGCCAATTGTCCGCATCACAGGGGCTCCCTCCATACACGTACGCATGCGGCTGCGCAGTAGGCAGCCACATGCGTATCTGTATGGAGAGAGCACCATGTGAGGCGGAGAATTGGCCGCGTCCGCTGGCCGACTCGCGGCAATGACGGGACCCGGTGGCGGAGGATCCAGGCAGCGGAGGATGGCGGCGTGGGAGCGATCCGTGCGTATGGGGCTGGAGGAAGCCCCAGGTATGTATGTGTCATCCTCTCTGGTTCCCTTTAAAGAGACACTGAAGCGAAAAAAAACTATATTATGATTTATATGTGTAGTACAGCTAAGGAATAAAACATTAAGATCAGATACATCAGTCTAATTGTTTCCAGTACAGGAAGAGTTAAACTCCAGTTGTTATCTCTATACAAAAAAGCCATTATCTCTACGACTTTCAAAAGTCGTGGAGAGGGCTGTTTTCTGACTTTTATTATCTCAACTGTTAGTTAACTATTTACTTTTCCTCTGGCAGAGGAGAGGTCATTAGTTCACAGACTGCTCTGAAAGAATCATTTTGAATGCTGAGTGTTGTGTAATCTGCACATATTAGAGAATGATGCAAGGTTAGAAAAAACACTATATACTTGAAAATAAAAATATGAGAATATTTTCTTTGCTGCTAATCTTCTAGTAATTATTCATAGTACACAACCAATTCATTATATCATATATTTTTTTTCGCTTCAGTGTCTCTTTAAGGATGCAAGCACAAGGCCGGTTTCTGTCTGCATTGGCATTTGTTTTGTTGCATTACAAGTTCTTCTACTCTTCTTTTTTTCATTTGAATATAGTTTTGCTGCTTGCAGGCACAATTATAAACTGTTACTTTGCATGCACTCTTTTTAGAAATATTCATATAGTGTCAGGGACAAATAAATGCACATAGACTTTTTCTGAAGCAACAGATCACATTTTTCTCTATAAAACCAATTTTGTTTTAAACCCTTGTGGGTCTGTGAGCGCTTAATCTAGTTATCTATACAGCATATTAAAACCACATTGTACATAAGCATCAGTGGGATTCTGGCTAGTCCCTAGCCTTGCATTTGTTCAGCGATAATAAAGGTAGAGATTTGTTGCTCTCGGCACTGTTCATAAATAATACATTTTAGGAAGACTAACTGGTTTAATTTACAGTTTACTTTTTCTCCACCTCTGTTATGACTAATAGGACTGTTGTAAATGCTTATGAAACATTCACGGTCTCGGTACATTTCATTCTGGACGTATGTGAAAGGAGCACAGATCAAATGGCAAACAAATGTGAAAGAATTAGTGAAACAAACTGGTATACATTCATGCTATATTAAGTGCGGTAGTTTATAACCAAAATTCACTATATAGCCCCTTAGTATATTGTCTTTGTCTGACGGATTACAGTATAACGTGGTTATTTGCAATATTTGGCCACATTCCCCTCAAGAATGGAGATGATTAATATTAATGAGCTCATCTCACAGCCTTTACAGGTGTAAATAAATATTGTTAATCTGCTGAAGTGACGTTAGAATTATGAAGATTTATATTTTACCGGTACTTATGTACATTTGGACATTTTTAGACAGTTGTAATATTCCTGTTGGACAAAAGGGCAAGTGGAGATCCTCAAAACATACATCTTGATGTTTTTTTTTTCTTCTAATTGCTTTATATGGATTTTAAAAGCGGAATATTTTGTCCCTTCACTGGTTTTGCTTTGTTGTGGTGCTTGGTCTGAGGGTCACCTTCAGTCTGGTTATAAGCAGGATCAGGCGTTAGAAATGTTTGTTAATGTGGACTCTGCAGCCGGCTGTGGCAGGGCTTGTATCCATCCTAGCTCTTCTGCAAATTCCTGACATACTTATCTGCAATGCAGATCTGGCTGTGAAGTTAGACACTGGACCAAGGGTGAGTATCTGCATGGCTTAAGCACAGTAATGATTAGAGAGACAGATTGTTGCAGAAGCTGGGAGAGGCCTGGAGTGTCTGTCAGCTCAGTATAATAAGTGATGATTTTGTCACTGGATAATGCCAGTAGTTAGAAGATCAGCAATGTAATATTACCAAAATTCTACTATTGAGTAGTTTTGGCACTGTTCCCTGACAGTGGAAGGACATAGATAACTATGTCCTTCCAGACATATAACTTAACCTCCCCTATTAAAGTGAACCTCCGGACTAAAAATCTACTCAGCAGAACTGAAAAGGATTGGTGTTTCTTTTACAGTTTCACAGCATCAGAACTTTGTTTTTCTTACCCAAGCCTCATTTTGGGGCTGCATTTTTAGCTAAGCTCCGCCCCATCAAAAAAAACTGCCCAGACTTTTTTTCCCTGATGCTGTGCAAAGCATGATGGGATTTCCTATGTTGTTGTTCACGTTGCCTAGCAACTGGGAGGGGTGATCAGCACACAGGACAGTTGGAACTGTCTCATGCTCCCTGTCCCCTCCTTTTAACCCAAAAGATGGCTGCCCTCATGAAATAAAACATTTGCCTGTTCTTTTAAAACAAGGTGGGTAAGAGATTATTGTACCCAGCTATTTTATTTAACATAACTAATATAACTTAATGACAGTATGTTTGTTTAAGCTGAAGTTCCTCTTTAACAAGCAGTTTTTTTTCATGCCTAACCCTAACCTTGTACCCCTAGCATGAAATGTAACCACCTTCTACCGTATCTGCTATCACTTCCACAAGCAGTTAATGGGCAGTGAAAAGCCACTCAAACTCTCACAACTGCTTGCTGCTGCCTGGCAACACATGGCCACATCAGCCAAGCATTGGCACTGTCTAGTCACAATCTTACATTGGGCCCTACAGTGATGAACAATTAAAATGAAAAGTCATCCATCCAGACTAATTTATGTCTTGGCAGTAACATGTTACATATCCGTGTTGCTGTATATACCATTCTACTCTCCATTCATACCTAGCTAAAGAAATGCAATGGAATATGCAAATATTTCCATGTATGCAAAGCAGGCATACATGTAGAGCCGCTGATGAATAGCACACCTATATTATAATTTTACACAGCCATGTGATCCATCTTGCAGACGGGTTGTTTTGGTTTTAGTCATTTACATAATGCACATCTTGCACTTTTGAAGCCTGAGATGGTTGTCTGCTACCTGAACTCTGTAATATGAATAAATAGTAGGTATACCGTAAGTTAGGAGCTCTGGCTCTACACATTTCTTACTAGGGCATAGTGGAATGCAGTGAATTAGAGTGAGTGGGGAATAGATATTCCATATATTATTATTTAGTATTTATATAGCGCTGACCAAAGCGCTATATAATTATTATTTAGTATTTATATAGCGCTGACCAAAGCGTTTACCGAATAGATAGATAGATAGATAGATAGATAGATATACAGAGGGTGCTGCAGAACACAACAGGAAAACAGTGACAGGGGCTCTTGGTTACGCTTTAACGCGTTTAAGCTCACCAACTGCGCCAAAGTGTCCCCGATCTGGTGAGTCCTACTCTAACCAGGCAAAAATGCTAGTTTTTATCAGCGTTCTAGTGGGAACCATGCCAAAAGCCCAGGGGTCAGCTAAATGGGAGAAATGAAATTAAAAACACCTCACCTTCTACTAGCTACTAACTGAACTATGAGCACCGCTCATTTATATGCTTAACTGTGCTAGAGATGGGTGTGGTTATGCACGCTCACAGGGGAAAATAATATAAGCCGAGGGATGAGCAGCACAAACTGAATTTTATGCAATACTATGCAAAGCATGCACGCAGCACTGGAGGTCCCCAGACTCCATAAGAAATCTATAAATACAGAGGGTGCTGCAGCACACAACAGGAAAACAGTGACAGGGGCTCTTGGTTACGCTTTAACGCGTTTAAGCTCACCAACTGCGCCAAAGTGTCCCCGATCTGGTGAGTCCTACTCTAACCAGGCAAAAATGCTAGTTTTTATCAGCGTTCTAGTGGGAACGCATTGCATTGCATTGCATTGTCGTCGTTTAACTGTCCCTCAGAGGGGCACACAATCTTATCCCTGCCATAGTCATATGTACATATACTATATATATGTATGGGGGGAAGCCTATTAACTTATCTGCATGTTTTGGGGATGTGAGAGGAAATTGGAGTGCCTGGAGGAAACCCAGGCAGACATTGGGAGATCATACAAATTCCATGCAGATAGTGCCCTGGCTGGGTTTCGAACCAGGGACCCAGCGCTGCAAGGCTAGACTGCTTACCACTATGCCACCATGGCCAATAACAAACAAAAGCTAAGGTTATTTGAGTGTAAAAATAAAAAAAGCCATATAAGTACACTCACACTCACAGTGTGTGTTTCACATCTTCAGATAAGGCAGAATTATAAGCTCCCTTTCCCCTTTTTCATTTTCCTACCATTGCTGGTATTGTTCCATAACAAGCTTCAGTGTTCTGCTGCATTTTCTCGAGAGTGGTACACTATTCCATAGAGTATTGCTGCTGTATGTCAAAGATTGGTGTTCTCAGCTGGTGTTTATTAATAATTAGGGGCAGAAATACTTGGTGACTGTAAAGAACAGTTGACAAGGAAGTTACTGAAAATTAATACTGTATAGTACATATAAAACTTAATTTACCAAAAGAGCCTGGATGAAAATCCTTATCTTGCATACAAAAATGGAGATGCAATATCAGAGGAACATTACCAGATTAACCTGTTGCAGACTGTGCAGCTATGGCACCTTAAAGAGGAGCTGTTAGGTAGAAGGTCTCAGAGAGAAAAAAAGCACATATATCAGTAGCTAAAGATTGGCTGTACTTACATTACATATGCATTTCACTGTCCATGTTTGGATTTCACAGAATTTTTATATAGCATTTGCAGAGAATGATGCTCCTGACAGCTCATGGCAGGTTCCATGTTTGTCTGTCTCCTATGAAGCCAAATGTGTCGTCATGTTCTCCCTGCTTCCTGATGATTAGACTCAGAAAAAAGACAACGCTACTGTGCAGTGAATATTAATTAGCCATGTGGCTAGGAACAATAGCGGACTCATGCAGTATACTCTGCCCGGAGATTTTTCAGTGCTGTGAGCTGGACTACGTTACAAGCTGTTGTAACATGAGCCTGTAACTTCTCACTAGCAGCAGAGGGGAGGACCCAAGGTGGAAGGAAGCAGCCCCAGAATGCTTTGCAGTATGGTATGCGGCCTCTTGGCCTCTTAAGAGCTTGGGAATAACAGCCTTGCTGTTCAGCACACATCAAAAGTAAGAGAGATTTTTAACTTCAGTATTGCCTTTTTGGCTTCCTTCTAAACTGTTTAACACAGGAGAATAGAGGTTTAAATTAGCTTTGCAGCTTGAAAGTTACTCTTTAAGGAGCAGAGCCTTTTTTTTACCCTATAATCACTGTGATTGGCTCACAGTGATCACAGGGTCAAGAGCCGATGGAATGAGCTCCTGACCAGCGCACAGAACTCCATAGGCTGATGGACAAAGTCCATAGGCTGAACAAGTTAACAAACACTGTTGCTCTTCTTTGGCCCTTTATGCTTTCTTGCCATCTTCAGACAACAATAACTGGGTAAGTGTTTCATGCTAAGAACAACCCTCTGTACTGCTTACATACTGGTCTCAACTTGTTTAGTTTGTCTTGCTGACCATGTTTTTGTGAAATCGGGCACCCCCTCCCATTGATCAGTCCCTCTCACACCCCTAAACATAGGAATCAACCTTGCCACACAGTTAAATCCACTGACAGGACTAACCTGTAGCTACTATGGTTGGACTGGTCCCACACACTATCTGCATCCACCCATGCCCATACACAATGCTGGCATCCATTCACGCAACCATCAGAGCTTTGCACATCACCAGCACATGGCAAGCGCTGCAAAATTGCTCCAAGTGGATGCCATAGAAAGGTTTAACCAGGTTTATTTTGCTTGACTGTGGCTACATTAGCTATAAAACAGAGATCAATGCTGTGGTTTTTTTTTTCACCGCAAAGCCACACATTATCCTCCTCCAAACTTCTGAAACTTTACCAGAGCTGATGCTGCTTAACATAGACAGAATTTCTTGCTTTGAATTCTTTTTTCATTTTGATGATAATGAGGGAAAGATAACTCTGAAGCTACTATAGTAGGACCTTAGATGGTTAGATTCACAGTAGACCTGAACAAATGTGTATGAGAACCTACAGAACAATGTGTCCTCCACCAGAGCAACCTTCTCCCATTCCTTTCTGGAACCAGGATTGATGGGAATATTGTCTAGCTACAAATTTAGCAAATTCATAGAAATGTGTGTGCATTAGCTGAGGATTGACAGTTGACACAGAATGCTAACGTACGTAACGTAGCTCATTTATTTTAGAAGTGATCTGTCAGATCCACAAAGTGGTTTATCATGAACAGGTTGGTATGGTCACTGTATATGCCACGTATAGTCACCATCTAAGGCAGTGCTGTCCAACTGGCGGCCCGCGGGCCGCATCCGGCCCGCCAGGCCACCTGCTGCGACCCGCTCGTCTCCCTGGGATGCAGGCATGGCTTGCGCTATGGGCGTCATGCCTGCTCCCTCTTATTGTGGCCTCTCCTATGTCCCCCCGCTGCCTCACAGATCAGACCTCACAGATCGCGGCGACTGAGGTAAACAGAGGGCGCATGGTACCCGCACGGAGTACGTCACATGCGGAAGTGAATCATTAGTCACTTCCGCATGTGACGTTCTGCCGCGCAGATGTCATGCGCGCGCTCTGCTTGCTTCAGTCGCCGCGATCTGTGAGGTCTGATCTGTGAGGCAGCAGCGGCATCGTCAGCGGGGACATCGGAGAGGCCCGCGGGGACACCGGAGAGGCCCGCGGGGACACCGGAGAGGCCCGTGGGGACACAGAGGTAACGGGCTCGCTACTGGTCGGGGCACCTGTCACTAGCTGGGGGAGCTCCTGTCACTATCTAACTGGGGGGGGGGGCACCTGTCACTATCTAACTGGGGGGCTCCTGTCACTAACTGGGGGGGCACCTGTCACTATCTAACTGGGGGGGGGCACCTGTCACTATCTAGCTGGGGGGGGGCACCTGTCACGAAGTGGGGGGCACCTGTCACTATCTAAGTGGGGGGCACCTGTCACTATCTAGCTGGGGGGGTGCTCCTGTCGCTATCTAGCTGGGGGGGTGCTCCTGTCACTATCTAGCCTGGGGGGGGGGGGGGCTCCTGTCACTATCTAGCTGGGGGGACACCTGTCACTATCTAGCTGGGGGGACACCTGTCACTACCTCAACTGGGGGGACACCTGTCACTACCTCAACTGGGGGGACACCTGTCACCTGGCATTTCAGCCCACACATCATCCCCAATACGGCCCAAAACACTATTGCCATTACTGCGGCTCTAGCAAGAACCTTCGGCCCTCCACCATAGGGTCTGAAAAAAAAATGGCCCTCCATGCCCATGAAGTTGGACAGCACTGATCTAAGGTATCTCTTGCTGCTTACAGTATGCTTTCCTCAGAAATTCAAACATGTTGAAGCTATATTTGTCTGGCTTGAGAGACAAACTCATGCCTGTGTCCAGTGGATACCTTCCATACAAACACCAGTCTTTCTTGGGACTACAGATGATAAATGAGATCCTAATTTGTTTGTGATGATCTGAATTTGGTTGCAATTTGTATGCAAATTGAAAATTGACTAATTTCAATGTGCATTTTGGAGCTCATTGATCTTACTTGGTATATACTTGGTTCTTTGACACATGAAAGTTCTTTTTATTATTTGTTTACATTCATGCAATACTTTTTTTTTTCTTTCAGACCATGTATTCTGCTAATGGATTCGCTGAGAGGCCCATCTCGCTCTACAGTTGTAAAAACTTTACGAGAGTAAGTTGTGGCTGTCCAGTGACTTTTTAAAATGTTGGGTGTCATTTTCAATTTTGCATGTTATTTGTTTCTTACAATTTGCTTTCTTATCTAGATACTTAGAAGTAGAATGGGAAGTCAAGAAAGGAACAAAAAGAAGTTTTTCCAAAGAGGTTATGAAGGGTTCCAACCCAAGAGTGCCCCAGCAAAATAATTTCAGTGACTGTGGTGTATATATACTGCAGTACGTAGAAAGCTTTTTTGAGGTAAGTTTATTAGCTTAGAAATAATGATTTGCTTACTGTATATACTGGCTATGTCATATTGTTTTCAAACTTTGACAATAGCAAATAATGAATGAGTGGTGAGCAGGGGTGTTGCTAGCCCCAAAGATCAGTGGCACGTGCCCTGGATCTATTCTGGGGTTCCCCAAGCAGAGTCAGCTGTGATGTCTCAATGGCGGGCATGCTAGGAGCTGTGGTGTATCAATCGGAGGTATGCTGGGTGCTGTGGTGCCTCTTTGTGGGCATACTGGGTGCTGTGATGCCTTTATGGGGGCATGCAGGGAGCTGTGGTTCTTCTATGGGGGCTTGCTAGGAGTTGTGCCTCAGTGGGAGGCCCGTAGGAGCATGACAGGGGGTCCACTAGGTCGTCAGGGAATGCAATGGGGGTCTGCTAGACAACCTGGTAGCAGGCCAGCCCGCCCAGCAGAAAGCCAGATCAGCCAGCACAGAAGTGAGATAACTTTGCCTAGTTGTGTTGATGTTAAGTGACACTGCTTATTTATGTGATATGCTGCATTTGTTTGTGTATTAATGGAGAGGAGGCTTCATCCAACATTTTGCTGGGCATGCCTACTTTGACCGCTGTTAAATTTATACACACACACGCACGCGCGCGCACACGCAAAAGTATTTGCCCCCCTTGAAGTTTTCCACATTTTTTCACATTACTGCCACAAACATGAATCGATTTTATTGGAATTCCACACGAAAGACCAATACAAAGTGGTGTACACTTGAGAAGTGGAACGAGAATCGTACATGATTCCAAAGATTTTTTACAAATAAATAACTGCAAAGTGGCGTGTGCGTAATTATTCAGCCCTCTTTGGTCTGAGTGCAGTCAGTTGCCCATAGACATTGCTTGATGAGTGCTAATGACTAAATAGAGTGCGCCTGTGTGTAATCTAATGTCAGTACAAATACAGCTGCTCTGTGACGACCTCAGAGGTTGTCTAAGAGAATATTGGGAGCAACAACACCATGAAGTCCAAAGAACACACCAGACAGGTCAGGGATAAAGTTATTGAGAAATTTAAAGCAGGCTTAGGCTACAAAAAGATTTCCAAGGCCTTGAACATCCCACGGAGCACTGTTCAAGCGATCATTCAGAAATGGAGGGAGTATGACACAACTGTAAACCTACCAAGACAAGACCATCCACCTAAACTCACAGGCCGAACAAGGAGAGCGCTGATCAGAAATGCAGTTAAGAGGTCTATGGTGACTCTGGACGAGCTGCAGAGATCTACAGCTCAGGAGGGGGAATCTGTCCATAGGACAACTATTAGTCATGCACTGCACAAAATTTGCCTTTATGGAAGAGTGGCAGGAAGAAAGCCATTGTTAACAGAAAAGCATAAGAAGTCCTGTTTGTAGTTTGCCACAAGCCATGTGGGGGACACAGTAAACATGTGGAAGAAGGTGCTCTGGTCAGATGAGACCAAAACTGAACTTTTTGGCCAAAATGCAAAACGCTATGTGTGGCAAAAAACGAACACTGCACATCACTCTGAACACACCATCCCCACTGTCAAATATGGTGGTGGCAGTATCATGCTCTGGGGGTGCGTCTCTTCAGCAGGGGCAGGGAAGCTGGTCAGAGTTGATGGGAAGATGGATGGAGCCAAATACAGGGCAATCTTGGAGGAAAACCTCTTGGAGACTGCAAAAGACTTGAGACTGGGGCGGAGGTTCACCTTCCAGCAGGACAACGACCCTAAACATAAAGCCAGGGAAACAATGGAATGGTTTAAAACAAAACATATCCATGTGTTAGAATGGCCCAGTCAAAGTCCAGATCTAAAGCCAATCGAAAATCTGTGGCAAGATCTGAAAACTGCTGTTCACAAAAAGCTGTCCATCTAATCTGACTGAGCTGGAGCTGTTTTGCTAAGAAGAATGGGTAAGAATTTCAGTCTCTAGATGTGCAAAGCTGGTAGAGACATACCCTAAAAGACTGGCAGCTGTAATTGCAGCAAAAGGTGGTTCTACAAAGTGTTGACTCGGGGGGCTGAATAATTACGCACACCCCACTTTGCAGTTATTTATTTGTAAAAAAAATGTTTGGAATCATGTATGATTTTCATTCCACTTCTCACGTGTACACCACTTTGTATTGGTCTTTCACGTGGAATTCCAATAAAATTGATTCATGTCTGTGGCAGTAATGTGACAAAATGTGGAAAACTGCAAGGGGGCCGAATACTTTTGCAAGTGTGTGTGTGTGTGTGTGTGTGTGTATATCTATATCCATATATCTATATCCATATATCTATCAGGCATGGTCGGAAAATTCAGCGGAATTATTAATTCCGTGATTCCGGTCGGAATTAATAATTCCGATATTGTTAGTCGGAACGGAATTTCTCAAACGGAATTCCGCGGAAATTTATAATTCCGACGGAATTTTCCGGAACCACATCAAAATTCTCTCTCTCTCTCCTCCTCCTCCTCCCCATCCATCCATCCATCCATCCATCCTCTTATATCATCCAGTAGGGAATTGCAGATTTTCAAAACAGCTTATATACCATAGCTGGGATTTGAACCCAGGATGCAGTGTGTAGTAGGTATCTGTCTTAACCTCTAGACCATGAACCACACTACATGGTAAAGCTATCCTAGCATAAACCATACTACCATTATGATCAATGCAATAGAAAAAGTAGTATGATTAAGGATCGGTACTTTTTGAAAAGCATGCTTATATACCATAGCTGGGATTTGAACCCAGGATGCAGTGTGTAGTAGCTAGTAGGTATCTGTCTTAACCTCTAGACCATGAACCACACTACATGGTAAAGCTGGCCTAGCATAAACCATACTACCATTATGATCAATTTAATAGAAAAAGTAGCATGATTAAGGATTGGTACTTTTTGAAAAGCATGCTTATATACCATAGCTGGGATTTGAACCCAGGACACAGTGTGTAGTAGGTATCTGTGTTACCCCCTAGACCATGAACCACACTACATGGTAGTAGGTATCTGTCTTACCCCCTAGACCATCAACCACACTACATGGTAGTAGGTATCTGTCTTACCCCCTAGACCATCAACCACACTCAGGGCCGAGGCAGAGGCTGGAGAGGCTCCAGCCTCAGGGCGCAGTGTAGGAGGGGGTGCACAATTCATTCAGCTGTCATTCCCAATTGTGTTTGAAGCAGAAAGAAATAAGAAAAGGGGATACATGGCAGCGACTGCAAGCCAGATAAGTAGCGATTAAGGTGTTGGGGGGGTTGGGGGCCCTGGGGCACCTCTTAGTGTAATAGCAATCAGTGTGTGATGGCTGGGGTGGGGAGGGATGGGGGGCACACTTTGCTGTCTCAGCCTTGGGTGCTGAAGGACCTTGTCCCACCTCTACATGCTAAAGCTGGCCTAGCATGTACCATACTACCATTATGATCAATTCAATAGATATGCTATGGTATATAAGCATGCTTTTCAAAAAGTACCAATCCTTAATCATGCTACTTTTTCTATTGAATTGATCATAATGGTAGTATGGTTTATGCTAGGACAGCTTTACCATGTAGTGTGGTTCATGGTCTAGAGGTTAAGACAGATGCCTACTAGCTACTACACACTGCATACTGGGTTCAAATCCCAGCTATGGTATATAAGCATGCTTTTCAAAAAGTACTGATCCTTAATCATACTACTTTTTCTATTGCATTGATCATAATGGTAGTATGGTTTATGCTAGGATAGCTTTACCATGTAGTGTGGTTCATGGTCTAGAGGTTAAGACAGATACCTACTACACACTGCATACTGGGTTCAAATCCCAGCTATGGTATATAAGCTGTTTTAAAAATCTGCAATTCCCTACTGGATGATATAAGAGGATGGATGGATGGATGGATGGGAGGAGGAGGAGAGAGAGAGAGAGAGAGATATTTTAAAATTTTCTGACGGAATTCCGTGTATCTCGGAATTCCGCGGAACGGCTCAGGAATTCCCTCGGAATGAAACGGTAGCGGAATTTCGGTAGTGGCGGTTTCGGAATTACCACGGAATCGGAAATTGGCTATTCCGACCATGCCTGATATCTATATCCATATATATATATATATATATATATATATATATATATATATATATATATCTATATCCATATATATATATATCTATATATATCTATATATATCTATATATATATATATATATATATATATATATATATATATATATATATATATATATATATATATATATATATATATATACACACTAGCTGATTGCCCGGCGTTGCCCGGGTATGTATTTGGCTGGTGTTGGCTCTGCATACTTTTTCTAACCCTAACACACAATTACTTAATGACCAAGTTTGTGAGCTTTGCTGTCTTTGGTATCAATAATTTGCATTGAAATGAAAAAATCAGATTGGCTGTTTGTGGCTCAACACCCTTTTCTGAATTTGAACCCCAGTCACCCAATAACCAACTGTACCAGGTTTGAGGCCTGTGCCATTAACAGTTCAAGAATGGTAGCAATTAAATATTCCCCTTGAAAAGCAATAGGTGGAGCCTTATTTTGTAGGCTCCACCCACTTTTCTGAATATTAATCCCAGTCACCCAGTGACCAACTGTGCAAAGTTTAAAAACCCTGCCATTAACAGTGTAAGAATGGCTGCAGTTTACATTTTCCCAGAGAAATTTGTATTTGTCTCCACCCACTGATGACCCGGCATTGCCCGGGTATGTATTTGACTGGTGTGGGCTCCGCCCACCTTCTAACCCTAACGCAAAAAAACTCAATGACTAAGATTTGGGGTCCTTGGCATCAATAATTTGTTTATTCCCATAGAAATTAAACAAATCAGGCCGTTTGTGGCTCCTCCCCTCTCCAGCATTTGAGCCCCAGTCACCCAATGACCAACTGTAGCAGGTTTGAGGCATCTGCTATTAACAGTGTAAAAATGGCAGCAATTTAAATATTCCACTTGAAAATCAACAGGTGAATTTTGATTGGCTATTATAAGCTCCACCCACTTCCCTGAATATTAATCTCAGTCACTCAGTGACCATCTGGGCAAAGTTTGTGAACCCTGCCATAAACAGTGTAAGAAGGGCTGCAGTTTACACTTTCCCAGTGAAATTTGTTTTTGGCTCCGCCCACTATTTGTAACCTGGACACAGTCACTACTCAATGACCAAGTTTGTGAGCTCTGGGGTCCTTGGCATCAATAATTTGTATTTTCCCATGAAATGAAACAAATCTGATTCACCGTTTGTG